>NC_029794.2:35394238-35453717 GCF_000816755.2 Arachis ipaensis | reverse complement strand
AATTATATATAAAGTGTTAGAATATAATTAGGATCAATTAGGATCAATTAGAATTATTTAGTATATCTGAATATTTATTATAAAATATTACGTCTTTATTATTACGATTCTTTTAGTCCCTAAAAATACAATTCTATATCGTATCATTTTAGACAATTTGAATACACTCTTCAAATTAGTCTCTTGTTTCTAACATGTTAAAATGTTATTTTAAAATATTAACATATAGACATGTTACTCTTTTCTATCTTAAATAATAATTCAACTAAACTTGTTATCTATTCAGCTTAAAATAAAATAAATAAAAATATTATAATTTAGATATGACAAAAAAATGCATCTTCATTGTTAATAAACATGAATATTGTAATTATGTGTTTGTGCAGAATTATCTTATTATAATTAAAAGTAATATGTATAATTCAGCTAGTTTACGAATTAATGAATTAAACTTATTTAAGTTTAAATTTAGTTTATAAATTCAGCTTATCAAATTTTTAATGAAACGAGTTTGAGTCGACTCATAAACTAATTTAACTTATTTTTAATCCTAATTACAGATATTTATTTCAAAACATATTTAAAGAAAAATATTAAGAGACCAATACTTATATTAATATTAGCTAATATTTTGAGCTAATATTTTTTATTAATGTTAGAATATTTCTTTTGCTTAGTAATTGAACGGCTAATATTCCTTTTAGTGTTTTAGAATCTTGGAGATGGTTGGATTAATATTGAATTATTTGTTTTTTTTTTCTGGTTTAATTTAGGGCAAGCAGGAAAAATTTGAAGTTGAGCGTTGCTGTTAATTTTTTAATAAATGATATTTTTTATTTAATTTTATCAAGAAAATATTGTTATGTTTTATTAATTTTTATTTGGTTAATTGAAGTTTTTGATATTGAAAATTATTCATGTCCTGACCTAAATAAATATTACAAAGGGATAAGATAGAATTTTTTCATCATGTATGGGCCTCGCTCAAGTTCATGCATGAGGCCAAACCATGGCCAGGGCGTTTCAAGGCATGCGAGTTGACCTATCTGGACAAATAAGAGTTTGAGTCCTGCGATTTGGGTCTGACTTGAGTTGAAGAGAAAGTAAGAACTCCCTTTTTACTACTTCGGTTACGTATATTATAGTGTGGTAATTGTCCACTTTGTAGTATGTAACCTCGCATGCAACAGGGGTGTTGGGTATATGAAGATGGTAAGATGACAAAATCTTATATTTGTGTAGTAGTTTCAAAGCACGATTAGATCGCTTTTTTTAGAGAGATATTTGTCCTCACACTTAGTTGCTATAGGGTTGATGACAATACTCTCCTAGGATATAATGAAACTTAAAATTTCTTAATTAGCAAGAGTAAGAAATTCTTAACTCTCTTGAACAAAGAAAACCTTTTAATGGTTGAGTAAATTGTACACTTAGTACTACAAATCTGAAATAGTGGATAAGGATTTATTTATACATATTGCACGTAGCAATTATGATTAGTTACGCATACAAATAGTTGTGTCTTTTCTATTGCCAATAGATACAATGTTTTGAACATACACAATCCTTAAAGAGTAGTGTCCCTTTAGCCAATAGGCACAATATTTTGAACATACACAATCTTTAAAAGGTTGTGTCTCTTCAACCAAATGGTACTAAACGGTTAGTAACCGTTTATTAATATTAATAATATTAATAATAATATCAATAATATTAATATTATTAATTAATAAAATTTGTAAATACCTTTCAATCTCCACTATTTACAAAATTTAAATATCATACAAGTATATGCATAAAGAATGTGTCACTAAGATTAAACATTCTTTTAGTGTAAATTTTAAAGTTTTAACGAAGTAATAGGTGTCTAATCGATTAAACCTATAAAAATCACACACATTACTTATACCCTCCAAGTTTAAGAGTTTACAATTTTAAGCACTTATATGGTCTTGTGCTCATCCTGGTTTCATGAATATTTACGAGAATAAAACCTCTAAAATTCTCGATTAGACCACTCTTATAGTCATATAGGTGGAATCTTTTGATAGATAATATTATCATTCCATTAAGAGTTTAAACTTACCCTCCTAATTTATTGTAAATAGCACTAAATCCTATACCTTAGTGCTCCAATTGCTAAATAACTTGTTATTACCCATTAAACCTTGAAACTAGTGGTCTACTAGAATAAGGTTGGGTTCCCATAATTTAGCAATAATAGTTTTTAATCCAATTTTAGCAGTAGTTTCTTTGATTTTATCCCTTGACAAACCTTTAGTCAAAGGGTCTACTAAATTTCCTTGAGATCTTACATAAGTAATGGTAATTACACCATCATCTATTAGTTGCCTCACAAATTCATATCTCAAACTTATATGTCTAGACTTTCCATTATAAACCTTATTATATGCTCGAGACATGGTTGATTCACTATCACAGAAGATTGAAATGGCTGTCGTCTGCTGTGGCCACAGCTTTATATCATATAACAGATTTCTTAATCATTCCGCTTCTTTACCTGTGGCTGATAAAGCTACAAACTCAGCCTCCATAGTAGAATGTGTAATACATGTTTATTTCTTTGAGGCCCAACTTATTGCTCCACCACCTATGGTGAAAATCCATCATGAAGTGGATTTGTTGTCACTAAGATTTGTAATCCAACTTGCGTCGGAATAACCTTCTAAAACTGCGGGATAATCACTATAATGTAATCCCAAGTTTATGATTTTCATGAGATAACCAAGAACTCTTGTTATAGCTTTCCAATATTGATTGCTAGGCTTTCCTGTATACCTTGATAATTTACACACAGCAAATGCTATATCAGGTCTAGTACAATGCATTGCATACATTAAACTTCCTATAGCACTAGCATATTCTAATTGTGCTATAGGTCTTCCCATGTTTCCTTCTAATTTAAGATTAGGATCATACGGCGTATTGGATTCTTTAATTGTGAGATGATCAAACTTTTCCAATATCTTTTTGATATAATGAGATTGACATAAAGTAAAGCCAACTTCATTCTTATGCACCTTTATACCTAATATTGTATCAACTTCATTCAAATCCTTCATCTTGAATTTAGAAATTAGATACTCCTTCGTTATACGAATTCCTTCTAAATTTGTTCCGATGATTAACATATCATCAACATATAAACAAATGATTACTCCATAATCTTTAGTAAATTTTGAGTAAATACATTTATCCGCACTATTATGTGAGAAGTCATTTGATAACACCACTGAATCAAACTTCTCATGCCATTGTTTAGGCGCTTGTTTTAGCCCATACAAAAACTTAATTAATTTGTAAACTTTCTTTTCATTTTCGGGTAGCACATAGCCTTCCAGTTGCTCCATATAAATTTCTTCATTAAGATCTCCATTTAAAAAAGCCGTTTTAACATCTATTTGATGTATATGAAGCTTATGTATGGATGCTAATGCTATAAGAGCCCTAATAGAAGTCATTCTTGCCACAGGTGCGTATGTATCAAAATAGTCTAGACCTTCTTGTTGTCTAAACCCCTTGGCCACTAACCTTGCTTTAAAGGTTTGTAATGAACCATCAGTATTATACTTTCTTCTAAATACCCACTTACATTCTATAGGCTTTGATCCTAGAGGCAAATCAACCAAGACCCAAGTATTGTTAGATAATATTGAGTCCATTTCATCATTTATTGCTTCTTTCCAAAAAGCAGAATCCCTTGAAGCCATAGCCTCTTTGAATATTTGAGGATCACCCTCTATGTTCATAACAATAGGAATCTTGTTTGTTACAGAATTCCTAGTTCCTTCTACCAAAAAGGTGATAGCCTGAGAAGAAATAAAATCTGGACCCAAGTCCTTTTCTTTTTTTACTCTCAAGTTCTTCCTTGATTCAATCAACTCTTTGTCACTTAGACGTTTATTATTTTGATTATTTATTTCTTGTGAAATATTAGTATCATTTTGGAGATACTCTGAATTAGAAGTTGAATCATTGATAAATTTATTTTCAATAAATTTTACTTCTCTTGATTCAACAACTATATTAGACACTAAGTCTAATATTCTATATACTTTAGAATTTTGAGCATATTCTATAAAAGTGCCTTTTATGGCTCTTGGCCCCAATTTGATTCTCTTTTGATCAGGAACTCGATAAAAGGCTAAACACCCCCACACTTTAAGATAATTTAAATTAGGTTTCCTTCCTTTCCAAATTTCATAAGGAGAAACCTTTCTATGTCTTGATGGTATCCTATTATGGATATGACATGATGTCAATAATGCTTCACCCCACAAATTGTAAGGCAATTTTGCATTTAGTAACATTGAATTAACTATATCTACTAAGGTACGGTTTTTTCCTTTCCACCAAACCATTTTATTGCGGAGTATATGGAGCAGAAGATTCATGCACAATACCATGTAATTCACAAAAGTGATCAAATTCATTAGAAAAATATTCTCCACCTCGATCACTACGAAGAACTTTTATTTTCTTATCATGCATATTTTCTACTTCCATTTTATATTTCTTAAACATTTCAAAAGCTTCATCTTTATTTCTAAGCAAATACACATAAGTAAATATAGAACAATCATCAATAAAGGTTATAAAATATCTTTTTTTTCCTATAGTAATATTGCCATTTAGCTCACAAATATCACTATGAATCAATTCTAATAAATGTGTATTTCTTTCAACCTTAGGAAAAGGTTTCTTAGTAATTTTGGATTGTATGCAAATATCACATTTCTTATTAAAATCCTTGTTACTAAGATCAATATAGTTATTCTTTTGCATATATTCAATTGATTTGTAATTTAAGTGTGCTAATCTACTATGCCATAAATCACAAGAATCAATAACATACAAGGAAACATTCACTTTAGTAATACTAAGTTTAAACATGCCTTCAGTACAATATCCTTTTCCTACGAATACATCATTCTTAAGCAAGATTACTTTATCAGATTCCATTACAACTTTGAATCCTTTCTTACTCAAGAGACTAGCAGAAACTAAATTTTTTTCTCAAATCTAGAACATGAAGTACATTTATTAGACTTAATTTCTTTCCAGATGTAAAATTCAATTCAACAGTTCCTTGACCACAAACTTTGGCTGAGTTGTCATTGCCCATTAAGACCTCTCTATTGTTCACTTCTTCATATGTTTTGAATTGGTTGTGATCATTGCAAACGTGAACATTAGCCCCTGAATCTAACCACCATTCAAGTGATTTTCCTTGTGTTGCTATGTTAACTTCTGTAACCATGCCAATATGCATGTTTTGTACTTTTTCTACAACCATAGCAATTAGATCCTTCTCTTCCACTAAGTTGGTTTTTGGTGCTTCTTTTTTCAGAAGTCTACATTCTTTGATATAGTGTCCTTTCTTGTAACAATGATAACACTCTCTTTGTCTCTTCTTATCTTGTTTTGAATCTTTAGAGAACTTTCTTTTCTTCTTATTGGTGTTGTTTTCACCAATGTGATTTACTTTAGAACTTTGAGAAAGATACACAACATCACGTTTTCGAATTTCCTCCTCTATACGTATATGCCTTAGTTATTTCTCAATTGTGAAGTCCTCACCAAGATGTAAAAGTTTCTTCCTATAACCATTCCATGATGAAGGCAATTTTGAAATAATTGCTCCAACTTGTAATGATTCAGGGATCACCACTTGTAGATCACGAAGTCTACTTACAAGGATTTGTAATTCATGAATTTGATCCATGACAGGCATAGTATCATTCATAAAAAATTCAAAATATTTTATCATAATAAACTTATCTGTTCCTTGTCGTTCGGTATTGTACTTTTCTTCTAAAGATTTCCAAATCTCTAATGGTGATTGAATTGACATGTAGAGATCATAGAGTCGGTCGGACAAAGTATTGAGAATATGGCCTCGAGATGCAAAAGTATCTTCATCACATTTCTTTTTCAGTTGAACAATCTTTTCTTTCTCTTCCGGTGTGGAATTTTCAGCGGCATCGGCAATTGGTGTAGTCTTTAGGTCAATCACATATGCAAGATTGAGAACTGAAAGAAGAAACATCATCTTGTCTTTCCAACGGTTGAAGTTCGTTCCATCAAAGCGATCTAATTTGACAAACTCTTGATTCATGACCTTAAACGTAGTGTTTTGATCTTGTGCCATCTTCAAGAAATATCTCTCTAAAATTATTGGGTATATGAAGATGGTAAGATGACAAAATCTTATATTTGTATAGTGGTTTCAAGGCACGATTAGATCGCTTTCTTTAGAGAGATATTTGTCCCCACACTTAGTTGCTATAGGGTTGATGACAATACTCTCCCAGGATACAATGAAACCTAAGAATTTCTTAATTAGTAATAGTAAGAAATTCTCAACTCTCTTGAACAAAGAAAACCTCTTAATGGTTGAGTAAATTGTACACTTAGTACTACAAATCTGAAATAGTGGATAAGGACTTATTTATACATATTGCACGTAACAATTATGATTACTTACGTATACAAATAGTTGTGTCTTTTCTATTGCCAATAGATATAATATTTTGAATATACACAACTCTTAAAAAGTTGTATCCCTTTAGCCAATAAACACAATATTTTGAACATACAAAATCCTTAAAGAGTAGTGTCCCTTTAGCCAATAGGCACAATATTTTAAACATACACAATTCTTAAAAAGTTGTGTCCCTTCAACCAAATAGTACTAAACAGTTAGTAACCGTTTATTAATATTAATAATATTAATAATAATATCAATAATATTAATATTATTAANGATGATTTTTTTTTCTATAAATATACTCTTAACACTTCAGGTATTTTTCGATCCATTTTACATTTATTTTGCTTAGACTCTTACAAATTTAAGCATCAAAGTCCTTTAAAAATACCCCATCAATCCGTCGTCCCAAAGCCAACTTGAAGCTATTTTCGACTCTGTCTCCAACTTCATTTCCAAAGCTTATTTACTCACGACTCGTTAAGTACACCTCGAAACAAAAATATATGTTGATTTGAATTCAAAACTATATTAAATATAAAATATCTGCTAATTCAAAACTCTTTATATACTACAAGTGTTTATCTTAGAAATATTTAAATTCAACTTCTTTTCGTTAAAAAAAATGTACAAACATTAGTAAAAGACTAAAATAATCCCAAAAATTTTACTCATAATTCCCAGCCCATGAATTTTCAATTAATCCAAAATGGAGTTCGAATTTTGACTCCATGATCTACATTAATCTCCAAAGTGTTATTTTAGGAAAAAAAAATTCTATTTACATAAAAAATGGTCACTAAATCAATCACCGTGTATTTATATATGAATACGTATATTATTTAAGTTATTTTTAATATATATTTTATATGAGTGATTAATTTTTTATATACCTAGTATTATTTTTTTAAGATATGGAGAATTAGTTGTTAGCAAAAATTTGAAGGTATTTCTAATTGTTGAAAACTTTTAGAATAATAAATTTTTTTTGAAAACTAATTTAAATTAAATGTTTATTCTGGTATTTATGATAGAAATGTGGCATGAAGACTTTAAAGGTCCACATAAATGAATTTGGTAAATTTATAGTAGTTTGCACTTTAATGACCACTGAATTTGGTAAATTTATAGTAGTTTGCACTTTAATTTTTTTTGGTAAATTACTGAAAAGTCAATTAGAAAGGTATAATGATGTTTAGAAAATAGAAACAAAGTCGAAAAGACATATTTAGGCGGGTAGGTAACAAATTGAAATTTGGGCTTCTTCAAGGTGACGTTAACAATGAATAATAAGCCTAAACGTCCGTCAACGTTATAGATGGGTTACATATTATAACTCGACTCTAAATATTATAGATCAGCCATCAATTGTATATTATAACTCAGCTCTAAATATTATGAGATTGATCAATTAATGTTAAAACGTTCTAATATAATTTATTGATTATTAATATAATTTAGAAATGGTGAACAAATCCTAATACTAACTCCGATTATATAAAGGAGTAACTAGAAAGAAACGGTATGAGACTGATTTGAGAATTACTTTTAAGAAAGAACTCATTGTTTATACACTGATTTGAGCGTCAGAATATCTTTTGCAAGTACCTACTTTTTTTATTCTTTTAGTGCCAAAGTATAATTCATCAAAAGATAATTATCGAAAAACGAACTATACTAGAATCAAACTACACAAAAATAATAGTAATTAGGAAGTAACTGACAATTTAAATATTAGTAATGAGAAAAATAGTAATAGAAAAAAATGAAAATAGAGATTGGATAAATTTTAATTCATTAGGAGTTTTATTGCTTTCACTTGAAGTAAAGAAAATTGCATTTTGTTAATTCATTTTCTTCATTCTAGTCAATCAACATACCTTTTTCAACTTCAATTCATACAATCAATTGTATACATTTTTAAATTCGTATCTTTTCTAATGCTAGTGCTAATATTGAAAGACTCTGTAATGAAAAAGTCAATTGCAAATGCAACTCAAACCTAAACAAACATGAATAATTCATCAAGAGTTTTTTATTCTAATCTAAAGCTAATAGTAATTCAACGAAATTTAAATCACATTCTAGCATATGAGACTACTTCTATTTTCGATGGTGGTTGTGGTTATTGGTAGATCCTTTCTGTTTAAAAAGTTTAGAATTCTAGAAATGTACTAGAGGTCCAAAAATTACAGGTGGCACACTATAGATTATCTAGCAAAGCTCTACAATGATACTGGTTATGGAGGTTTCGCAATCCAACAATAACCGGGGATACTTTTGAGGTCACCTTTCTTCGTTGTTACCAACCTGAATTCATCCCTGTTCTACCAATAATTGATCAACAGAAAGTTTGAAATATAGAACTTCAGTGGATTGAAGCAGTAACTCATAAGTAGCAAGTGTGAAGAGTGTAATGAATTACTCCCACATTGGAAAAAAACAAAAAAAGTGAGAAGTTTATAAGATGAGAGAGCTATTAACTTGACACCTTAAGGTTTTGAGTTGGATGTGATATTTTCTCATCTTGTGTTCTCTCATTTAGATCCTTCCCGAAGTCTCTCCGGTAGTTGAGAGCTCCCCATAGTGAGCCAACAAGTGGTATTAGAGCCGATGGTTAATTAGTCTGGTGGTTTATGGAGTATTCAAAGTGAAGTATGAAAAGTCTTCTTGACAAAAGTGATCTGGGCGGCGTGTTCTGTGGTGTGGTATGGCTGTGTGATAGACGAATACTCAAATATGATGGAGGAGCTAGAAAGAGGGAGAGTTGATGGTGCAAAATATTTGAAAATGGATTTCTAAAATAATATTTTAGCTACTTTAAATACACATAAAATTTTGTAGTCAAATAAATTAAAGAAATATTAGAATGAGTTTACCACAAATCGTGCTAGGCATTGTCCATAAGGATTTATTACTGCCCTACCCTTAGGTGGAATGGCTTCGATGGAAATCTTCTAAGATTAGACGTGGATCATCAAGAATACAATCCACACTAATATTCTTAAAACACTGGGAGTAGCACAATCTCGTTCTTTTTCTTAATTAAAATTTTTACAAGCAAAGCTTGCTAATATGAATAAAGGTTTAGCTTGCCTTGAAGTTTCCGAGAGCGAGAGATGGAGTTGAGAGATAGAAATTTTGTGTGTGTCAATGACTATATGTGTAGTGTTTGCTTATTTCTTTTTATATCATCTAGTTTCGCTAATTTTACTAGTTTCACTAGGGTTCTTGTTGATTAATCCACTTTAATGTTACAATTGAATGTTATTCTTACAATTTGGAGACCAATAATCAATTGTTTATTTTACAAAATTAAAATCCAAGAATAAGCAAGTTTAGTCCATATGTGTGAAGGCCCATCAATTTGATTAAATTTTATTTGTTTATAGGTAATCAATTCTAATATATAAACGCTTAAAATTTCATAACTCCTTTTTATATGGGACTAAGTTTGAAACACAAATTTAGAAACACAATAATCTCCCACATGTTTCAAACTTTGAGAAATCTAGAACAAAAAGAGGTTAAGAATATTTTGCATCAATGAATTATCCAAAAGGATTTGAACTTGTATAAATGTGGTAGAGTAACTCTTTGAACCTATACTTCTGAGATAACGATTAGAGTACATCCACAAGTCCACAAAACATTCTCTTAGGTAATGCTGCTATTGGTGGTTTACGCTTTAACAACCATGCACCATATCCTAATAACATGAGAGTTCTAGAGTTAAATGGCCAAACTCATAAGAGACGGTCTCATCTCCACTGTCACTTGTTCTTATCCATTAACAATGCACTACAGTAAACATTTCTACCCCCATATTTTGGGATTATGGAGCTCATCACCAATCATCTCAAATGAATGGTGAAACAATAAAGCATTATAACTGTATTAGTACTGTCTTACATCTTAGGGAGGAACTCATCACCAAACATCTCATATGTATGGCAGAAAACAAACGAAGCAACAGTACCCCTAAAACTTGTATGACTTCGTTGACCAAATTGAACCATCTTCATAGAAGATCTAATAAGAGTGGTTGAGCATTAATCATATAGTTTTACTCAATGGGCATCAGTCCCATCCCCTTAATGTTTCACTCACTAGTGTCTTAGCAAGTGGTTTCGTCAAAAGATCAACCAAATTCTTTTCTGATCTTACAAAATTCATGGATATTACGCAACTTTCAATAAGTTGTCTCACAATGTTGTGTCTCATTCTTATGTGTCGGCTTTTACCATTGTAAATCTTATTCTTTTCTCTAATAATAGCAGCCTGACTATCACAGTGTATAATCACAGATATTTTTGTCTTACTCCATAATGGAATATCTACTAATAACACTACTACATACTTAATTTTTACTAACATTTAAAAAATATTACTAAATCATATTAAAATGTTACTTATGTACATTAGTAACATTTTAACAAATGTTAAATATACTCTATGTTACTAAAGAGTTTTACTAATATTTTTCTAAAGATTTAATAATATTTAGTAAAAATGTTACAATAAATCTTCTATAGTAATATTATGAGAAATGTTACAATAGACCTTTTTTGGTAATGGTGCACGAAATTGACTCCATAATATTCGCACAGATAGACCGCCAAGTGCACCGGATCGTCCAAATAATACCTCAGGTGAGTGAGGGTCGATCCTACAGAGATTGTTGGTTTGAGCAAGCAATGGTTACCTTGTAGATCTTAGTCAGGCGATTCGAAAAGATGATAGTTGTTGTGAAAAACGCATAAAATAGATAAATAAAAAAAATGTTACTAGATAGATGTGAAATCAGTGATGAGAGAATGGTTGAGGCTTCGGAGATGCTTCTTCCTTATAGATAAACTTTTCTCACCATCTACTCCAACTTCTGATGATTCATTCCATGGCAGGCTGTAAATGACTAACGCCAGGTTAGTGGTCATTAGCCTCCTCTGCTTCAGATCAAATGCCGGGTCAGCGGTCATCCAATCTGAAGGGGGGTGAAGCTCCTGCAGTCCATTCCATTGGTGATCCTACTCAAAGCGCCACAGACAAGGTCGAATCTTTCGGATCAGAGAATGCTGTGTCCTGGTTCTAGCCTATACTACAAAGGCCCTAATCGCCTCGTACCTCGGCTGCACTGATGTCTCCAAGTACCCAACGAAGTCGTAGATTAGCCGTCTAAGAGATGTATAATCAAGCTTGTGGTTCCATACTATCCCGTCAAAGACTCGCAAGAACCCATGTAAAATATGGATGACAGTCAAGTTACACTCCCAATTCATTAGGATGAAGAATGAAGATACATCTTAGAATGGAATCAAGCATAGATTGAAATAGAATAGTGATATTATTAATCCATAAGAATCAGCAGAGCTCCTAACCTTAACCTAGGAGGTTAGTGACTCATACTGTATAATAATGTTCGAAAGTAAAAGTGGGGGAAGAAGATCAGGTTAAAAGTCCTGAACAAGGGTGATCTTTGTTCTATATATACTAATCTGATAACTAAGAATTATAGAAATAAGATAAACTAGTCTTGTAGTGCAAAAATCCACTTTCCGGGCTCACTTGGTGAGTGTTTGGGCTGACCTTGAGTGAAGCCACGAGTTGGTACTCCCTCTTGGGCATTGGACGCCAGCTTTGGACTCCTAAATGGGCATTGGACACCAGCTGCTCCCTTTTGGGCGTTGGACACTAGGAATGGGGTTGGTGGTTGGCGTTGAATGCCAGTTTTGGGCCTTTATTTCTAAAGAAACGTATAAACTATTATATATTTCTAGAAAGCCCTGGATGTTAGCTTTCCATAGCCATTGAGAGCGTGCCATTTGGACTTGTAGCTCTAGAAATTCTCTTTCGAGTGCATGGAGGTCAGAATCTGACAGCATCTACAGTCCTTTCTCTATATTTGATCAGACTTTGCCAAAACTCCTCGATTTCAGCCAGAAAATACTTGAAATCATCATAAAATACACAAACTCAAAGTAGAATCCAAAAATATGAATTTTGCACTAAAACCTATGAAAATATAATAAAACCTAAACAAAACATAATAAAAACTAGGGTAAAAACATAAATAAGCCATGGGGAGAAACATTTTACATGAATCAGTCAAAATAAAAATTAATTCACCAATCAACCATTGCACAAATTCATGTAGTTCGAATCAGCATATGTCGAACTTGAATTGAATGTAATTCGAAACAAGCTACTTTGAATTACATGCAGACGTGAAACATACATAATTCGAATCGATGCAATTTGAATTACATGCACACGTGAATTCAACATAGTTCAAATTGATGCAATTCGAATTACAGCTTGTTAATTCGATACAAAGTGATTCGAATTAGCTTGAGCATGAAACCCTATATAATTTGAACCTTGTTGATTCAAACTACCCTTGTGTTGCCACTAGTAGTAATTCGAATTGACCTGTTTCGAATTACACTAGATTTGGCTATAAAAGGAGTTTGAATCCACCCCATTCGGATCACTTCCCCACTCTCAGACCCCACCAAATCTTAGAGAAAATGACCCAGATTCGCTCTGACAAAGGCTCGAGCAGACTATTTAGCTGATGGGGGACGATCCAGGTAGACTATATCGGTTGGATGGAGTGGCTCATATTGCCGGGGTCATCAACGACGAGGTTAGTGGTTTTTTTCCTGGTGCTTTATTTTTGTGGTTCTGGATGTGGTTTTTGTTGGTGGTATTGCATGTGGTTTATTGAAGTGGTTTGTTTGCGGTTTGGTTGGCGGTTTAAGTTAGCGGTTTCTGTTAGTGGTTTTTGTCAGTGGTATTGCGTGCGGTTGATTTTAGTGGTTTTGTAAATAAGTTTTGTTGATGGTTTATGTTAGCGGTTTATGTTGGTGGTCTTAGATGTGGTTTATTTAGTGGTTTTGTATGCGGTTTATGTTAGTGGTTTTGCATGTGTTTTTTGAAAGTGGATTTGCACGTGGTTTATGTATGCGGTTTATGTTAGCGGTTTATGCATGTGGTTTTGGTAGTAGTTTATTATATCGCTTTTGTATGTGGTTTTTGTTAGTGGTTTCCATAAGTGGTTTATGTTGTTAGTTGTTTTTTTTTGTGATTTTGGAAGTGGTTATAATTATGCGGTCCATGTAATGTGCAGCCTCAGTGTTGTATCTCGAGCATGCACGGCAGCAGGGCATGCGACTAGATGAGAGATACATTCCGTACTTGCAGATGGCCGGATTATACCATCTTGCGAGACTGAACGATAGATGGTTCCGATTAGATGAGCCCCTTGTCAGTGCATTCGTCGAGCGGTGGCGTCCGGAAACGCACACCTTCCACATGCCGTTCGGAGAGTGCACGATCACACTTCAGGACGTGGTGTACCAGTTGGGGTTGCCAGTGGACGGGCGCTATGTCAGTGGTTGCCTTATAGATTTCTAGATATACATCCAGGGTGGCCGTCCTGCTTGGGTGTGGTTCCAGGAGTTGCTTGGAGTGATTCCTCCTCTGAGCCAAGTTCAGAAGTTCGCTGTAAACTGCAACTGGTTCCAGGAGACTTTTGGGGAGTGCCCCGCTGGAGCCGATGAGGAGACTGTGCGGCGCTTTGCTCGTGCCTATATCATGATGTTGTTGGGTACTCAGCTGTTTGCTGACAAGTCCGGCAACTGCATTCACATCAGATGGCTTCCCTATGTAGATAGGCTTGAGGAGATGGGTACCTACAGCTGGGGGTCTGTAGCACTAGCATGGTTGTATCGGTGCATGTGCCGAGTGGCAAACAGACATGTGGTGAAGTTAGCGAGCCCACTTCAGTTACTTTAGTCCTGAATCTTTTGGCGCTTTCCTAGGTTTAGGCACTACTGGGTATGATACGTGCAGCTGGCCGTTGGCCTCGAGGTACCTTACTCGGACTTTTCTATTTCAAGTTAAAATAGCTAATTCCATGTATGCTTGTTATGTTATACAAATCTGTCACACTTTTAATTAGCTATAACACCGATGTGAGATGCTGGTGGTCAGGTTACAACCCTTCCGGTAGCGAGAAGGGACCTAGAGTGCAGATGTGGAGACTGAGGATAGACATGTTACAGGCCAGGGATGTGAGTATACCAACCGACTATGTTTATTTAATTAATTAAACCTTATGACTTTGGAGCATGAGTTGGGCTGACAATGTTGGAATCTTTTTGCAGTTTATCTGGATGCCGTATAGCTCCCCCGAGGTACTGCAGGTTGTGCATCCAGAGGTGTTGGAGCCTCGTCATACGGCGATGTGGCGGGCTGTGATGTCACTGATATACTTTTCCGTGATAGAGTGGCATCAGATAGATAGGGTTTTACCGTAGTTCGGCGGAGTCCAGCCCCGTCTACAGCCGGCCCTGAACATCGACTTTCTGATGTCGAAGGACGGGAGAGGCGGTGATCGTTGGTTCCCATCCACTTTGCAGTTCTGGCATCTTCATTGGGAGAGCCGTGCGGACCATGTTCTCCGGTTCGATGTTGTTGCAGACCCTGGACTCTCACATGACTTCTTGGATTGGTGGAGTCAACATAGAAAGAGGTTCTTATCACCAGAGATGTATTTGGGGAATCTGAGAGCCGTTCCTATTCTTGTGAAGGCGTCGCAGAGGGGTGCTGGGCGATTTCCTGATATGGATCATGTGGACGACGTGCCGGATAGGCGTCGGGTCGAGAGGAGAGCTCGTGTGGGGACACGACGTAGCCAGCGTGAGTGGAGGTGGCTGGACCAGGCTATGGACGAGGGTGACACGGACGGTCGACGTGGAGGAAGACGAAGTGGGCACGGAGGTAGACAAAGAGGGTGTGATGCGGCGGATGTTCACGGTGATGACGACGATGGAGATCAGCACGGGCCCGGGGGGGGGACGTAGCCAGCGTGAGTGGAGGTGGCTGGACCAGGCTATGGACGAGGGTGACACGGACGGTCGACGTGGAGGAAGACGAAGTGGGCACGGAGGTAGACAAAGAGGGTGTGATGCGGCGGATGTTCACGGTGATGACGACGATGGAGATCAGCACGGGCCCGTGGGGGGGGGGACGCTGGTGGGCATGCTGCAGTTGGGGTGTTAGTCCCCATTAGGGCAGGCATAGAGGCGAGTGGTACGGGTCCGGTATGGGTGACGGGGCTGACCAGGGTGATGATGGACTTGGGTTAGGGCCGCTAGGAGATTACGCCATGGGTTAGCCCGGGGACAATGTTTTCATACTTCCTAGCAGGTGATGGGTTTGATGCGGACTTCGGAGGGTCACACTTTCTAGATGAGATTACTGCCATCATGCAGGAGGATGATGCCGCCCGTCGGCGTGGTCAGAGCTCCGGCACACATGCACCTTTAGATGTCGATTTAAACGAGCCTCCTACGATGCCTGCTGCTGACCATTTTGCATTGGGTGGTACCCCTCCTTCCGCCTATACTACTGCGTCACATTCAGTTGCTGGGCCGTCTGAGGCACCCCTCCAGCCTAGGCCACCTGCACAGCCTGCCCCGGATGAGGACGAAGATGAGATCGAGGACGAGGAGCCGCTTATCCGGAGAGGCCACAGGACACGGGTTCCCCGTCGTTGCTTCACTGGTTCGCATCTGTTTAGATGATTGATGTATATTGTATGACTTTTGTTCATGTTCATTGTTGTATGTTAGCAATGTTTATTATTGTCTTTTATTATTGTCTTTGATGTACTTCTATGATCCAACTTGTACTTTGATTATTTATGTTTCAGTATGTTGTTGCTTTATCATGATATAATACTTTGAAAATGGCTGTTCATCGTTTCTTTCAGTTTCTAGGATATTTTCCCCATCATGTATTCATTTAATTTGTGGATTTATTTAATGTCTTTTGTATTCAACGGACATTTCACACAAAAATTCGGAAACGGAACATATTCATTACTTATTATCCCATGCAAAGTACATCGCATTAACTTTAGCAAATTCTATCAGTTATCAACTACAACTAAGGAAACCTATAACAGTGGAATCTAAATGCCAAAGTGAAATAAAAAAAGTCCCAAAGCTAACAAGATATCTACTCATGTCCCCCTGTATGCTCTGGTCCTCCGACCTGTGGGCAACACCGACGTGTGTGTCCGGGTTGCCGACAAAGGCCACATCTCTTTGGCCGGTTCGGATATGCCTCGTCCATATTGGTCCGTATCCGAGTGGACCTCGGACGACCCTCCCTCGCACGCCTCTTGTTCGGGTCTGGGATCACTGTCGGCCCGTCATATGGTGGCCAGAAACCCTTTGGAATGGGAGGTGTGAATCCCATCCGATACACACTGAAAATCGAACTAAGACGATACACCAGGTGGATGTAAGGATGCCAAGTAAGCCGTGAGTAGGCATAGCATGCCAGTGCGTGCGGACACGGGAAATGAAGTGCCTGGAAGTAGCTGCAGTCACATGTCTGAGATCCAAGTGAGACCCTGTAGCTACCCAGTGAGAACAAACCAGTCGGAGTCGTCTCTACGACGGTGAACTCCGAGTTATCCCTGTCGTACAAAGTCACCGTGAAGCACCTCGCTGTCTTCAAGTTGGCCTCGATACACTTCACCAAGTGTTGACTGAATTGTTGTTCGGTACCCAGCTGGGCCTCAGCCTCTCTCCCCTTGCGGACAAATAGTTCGGCCAACCTTCCGTATGTTGCCTTCACCAGCGAGTACACAAGGAGGTTTCTGAAACCCTTGAGGATTGAGTTCACACACTCAGATATATTCGTCGTCATGTGCTCGAATCTCTGGCCCTCATCACAATGCTGTGTCCATAAGGAATACTCAATCCGGTTCACCCAGTCACACATCGCCGGGTCTTCAGACCGCAGAATATCAAACCAGTAATCGAACTCTACCTCGGTCTTAGCATATGCCGCGTTCACAAGAAGCCTCCTTGCGTCTTTGCCCTTGAAGGTTAGGGCGAAATTTGCTGCTACATGTCGAATGCATAATGCCCGGTATGTAGAAGGAGGTAGCCATCCTCCGTCCGGAGCCTCAAGCGCGGCCTTGATGCCATTATGCCTATCCGATATAACCAGCAGACCCGGCTGCGGTGTCATGTGCTGACGCAGGTGGGAGAGAAAGAAGGACCAGGACTCGACATTCTCACCCTCGACTAGTGCGAATGCAACATGGAGTATGTTGGAGTTCCCGTCCTGTACAATCGCGACAAGCAACATTCCCCCATACTTGCCATACAGATGGGTTCCGTCAATACTAACCAACGGCTTGCAATGATAGAATACCTCGATACACGATGGAAACGTCCAGAACAGTCTCTGAAAATAAGTTTGAGACTTGTCCAGCTGTCCACCAACTCGAACAGGGCTCGTCCTAAGGACTGCAATAGTACCAGGCATCGTCAACTGGACTCCTAACACCTACCTAAGGAGCTCGTTGTACGACTCATCCCAGTCACCATAGATGAGCCCAACAGCCTTCTGCTTCGCCAACCAGACCCTCCTGTACGTCGGCCTAAACCCAAAGTGTGCGGCCGTGGCATTTAGGAGCACCTTGATGCTGACAGATGCATCAGCCCTAACCATTAGCATAATGAACGCCGAGATCACATGATAATCCAAACTCCTGTGGTCGCTAGAGAAGGAGGTCGCGAGACACGTATGCGGTCCATTGTACCATTTGACCTCTCAAACCCCCTTGCGCTGCCAGAGACTTAGCCGAATCAACCATGTGCACCCGTTCCCGAACTCAGAACACTTGCCCACATACCGGCGATAGTCAGACTCCACTACCTTGTACTGTACCCCTCGACGGATGCTGTAAGTCTTGACACTTAACAGGGCCTCATATTTATCCTGAAATTGCTGACCAACCAGGAACTCTGTCAGACCTGCAAACCCTTTCGCATCTCTAGCGCCAAATCCAGCAGGTTGCCCAGGAACCCCGTTTCTGCCTCATGGCATCCAAGTCCAAAGATGAAAAATGTGGAGGGTACTGCTGTGTGCCAGAGCTAGAACCACCTCCCGCCCCTGCAGGCTCACTTGGTCCGATATCATCGCCACTGTCATCAGCAATCATATCCGGCTCCACATCATCATCCTCTGGATCATCCAACAATCCATCTCCAACCCCAGCCGGTGCAGCACACTGTAAAGAGGTAGGCCGAAATTCTCCTATTCCAACCTCGTCACCTACACTACCCTTGAGATCAACAGCGAACGAAGGGGAGGTGACAGGCTGGACGGATGGCTCGTACACAGGGACGGAGGAAGAAGCAACGGCAGGTCTGGAGCTAGAAACGGCTACCATGGGGGTATTTCAGTTCGAATCCCCCGAGCTGGATACCACATCAACCAACTTTGCCAACAACTCTGGTGTCCTCGCTTCCGGAAACTGCCGGCGACAATGAAACATGACCTGCAAGTCCTCATCACTCCCGATCGTGAAACAATCATACTTCACGGTTTCTTGGAGCACTGTGATTGGAATGCGATATAAAAATTTCTTAATCCGTTTTACACCTTCCAGACCAAGTTTCAGCAGTACAGAGCTAACAAGGTCATCATACCTAGTCGTAGGCCTCACGATAATACAGAGAGGAACTTCACTCCAGAACATGTTTTCCTCTTAATCGATCCTTTGTGGTGAACCAACACTACAAAACTCTCCTCACTAGCCATTTTACCCCTCTAATGAGAGCAACTCACGTCCACACCATATATATACAACTCTGCTCTTTTATAATTCGAACCAGCCTGGTTCGAAATACACTTTATGTAATTCGAATTAAGCCATTTTGAATTACGTTGCATGGCGTGCATAGAAGTAGTTCGAATCAACATGATTCAAATTACATGATGCTGTGTAATTCGAATCAGCTGAATTCGAATTATGTGGCTTTGGGTGTCAATGATTAATTCGAATCTACATGGTTCGAATTACATGTAAACTGAGTTCGAAGCAGCTAGGTTCGAACTACATGTAATTGTGCTTTGGTTGATTGATGAATCAGATTTTACTTTGGCTTATTTGTGTTAAATTGTTCTGACTTTGGCTTGTTTAGGTTTTTTACCCTAAAAACTATATGAAAATGATGCCAAAAAGCGTATAAAATATCCGCTCATTAGAACACCAAACTTAAACTATTGCTTGTCCCCAAGAAATCAAAAACAAAGTAGGATTAAAAGGAAGAGAAGAATACAATAAATCTCAGAGTTTTCAATGAAGCTCAATTTCAATTAGATGAGCGGGACTAGTAGCTATTCACTTCTGAATAGTTTTGGCATCTCACTTTCCTTTGAAGCTTAGAATAATTGGCATCTTTAGGAACTTATAATCCAGATGATTGATAAACCCCAATTTTGTGGTTTATCTTGTGCTTAATTTAGGGGATTTTATCAACTTTTCTCACATTTATTCAATAAAATAGCATGGTTTTGTAATTCTTCCTTAATTTGTACTTAAGTATAAAAACATGCTTTTTAGGCCTTAAAATAGCTAAATTTAATTCACTTTAATTCCATTCGATACCTTGATATGTTTGTTAAGTGATTTCAGATTTAGAAGGCAAAGATTGGATTGAAGGAATGAAGAAAAAGCATGCAAAGTGGAAGAACTCATGAAGAAATAAAGGAATTGCTAAGCTGTCAATCTTGACCTCTTTATACTAAAACGATCATAACTTGAGCTACAGAGCTCCAAATGAGGCAGTTCTAGTTGTGTTGGAAAGCTAACATCTGTGGCTTCAAAATGATATAAAATTTGCGAACAAATGACCATTTGTACCTATGATAGATGAAAATGCTGACATTTGTACCCATGATAGCCTGAAACTAACGTTATACCCATGATAGATGCTCTCCGTGTGACAGAAGTACCCTGACTTGGATATGAGCTTGGTTCGTGGGAATCCGATCCTACGTGGCACTCCCTCCCTTATCTTTAACCCCTCTCTCTCTCACTGATACTCTTCAACCCCTCTTTGGTTGAATTGAACCAAAGTCCCGGGACATAAACTTGGAAGAATCTAAGAGCCTCACCTCTCGGACAGAGTCAAGAAAACCCATGGAGCTCGAGACCTCTAAGCTGGTGGAGGTAACAACCCATTGTAATGCCATAGACATGGCTAAAGCTCTTGAATTCTATCTACCTTCTCGTTAGACCAATTCCTATACTTTTCTAGTTCTTATAATCCTTCGGAGTAAAAAACTCAAGGCAAAGAATTCAAAGAGACTTGCTTTTATCCAAAAATGGAAGTCTTGGTTCTCGAAAAATCAACTAGTTCTACGAAAGCAATCTGTGATTGAAACAAAAATAAGAACCATATTCAGTATTTCACACAACCATTCTCATCGGAGAACTCATAAATGAGAGAATCCAAATCCAAAAACCAAAAACAGAATCTTTACAATAAAGGGTATCAATATATAGTATTAGTTCACAGATAAAGCATGAGTTCTCTCATTCATTCCAGCACCATCGGTGTCAACCTCTCCTCCTCCGATGCTGATGCCGCAACCAGAGCCTCATCGAGGAGACCAACCGCATTCTCGCTGAGATCCACTCTGACTCCGACCCCGACGACAACGACACCCCTTTCAGTCCCAACGCCACCGCCGCCTTCTCCCTAGGCCCTAAGATCTCCGATTGGGATCAACAATGCCAACAATGGCTCCAGCAAAACCCTGAATACCCTAATTTTGTGAGAGGTAAAGCTCAAATCTTACTCTTCCTTGGTTCACCTCCAAAACCCTGTGACAACCATCTTTGGATTCTCCATTCCGCTGTAAGGGAAACTCGGCGATAGCACCAAAAGATCAAACCTTTCCTAGTCATATTTTTCGAAGAGCTCAGAAGGGATGCTGAGGATTTGTGGGTGGGTTTTGTTGCAGATTTGTGGAGGAAAGAGCCGTTGCAGATTTGTGGAGGAAAGAGCCGTTGGAGTACGGAAGAAGAAGGGGAGGTGGAGAAGGTGAGGATAAAGGAATAGTGGTTGGAAAGCATGAGAGTGAGGAGGGTATCCTTGATGGGGTTAGAGGTGGTGGGGAGGGAGAAGATGATGGCTTCGTCGGCGTAAAGGGCAGAGTGGATGGTGAGGGAGCGAGTGTTGAGGAAGAAGGGGCCAGAGTGGGATTTGGAGAGTGAAGAGTGCGGAGGTGTGAATGGTGGAGAAAGGGAAGTCGAAGTGCAGAGTTAGAGAGAGAGAGAGAGAGTGTGTGAGTGAGAGAGAGAGAGGGGTTGAAGATAAGGAAGGGAGTGCCACCTAGGATCGGATTTCCACGAACTAAGCTCAGATCTAAGTCAGGGCATTTTTGTCACACGGAGAGCATCTATCATGGGTATAACTTTAGTTTCAAGCTATCATGGGTACAAATGTCAGCGTTTTCATCTCTCATGGGTACAAATGGTCATTTATTCTAAAATTTGCCATAGTTGCCTTGCGTTTGGTGACGCATACGCGTCGTTCCACGTGCACGTGTCGCAGGATCAGTGTGAGCCATCTTGAGCAACTCGTGGCCAGCGATTTCTAAGACATTTTGGGCTTAATCCAACTCATTTCTGATGCTATTGAACCCAAGGATTGAAGGGGGAATGAACTAAGTAGTCATAGGTTAGTTTTTCATCATGTTTTAGGGTAGAATTCTAGAGAGAGAGGCTCTCTCCTCTCTCTAGATTTAGGATAGAAATTAGGGTAAAGTTAGGTTAATCTCTCTCAAATTTATCTTTCAATTCTTATTTTGATTTCAATTCTCTTTATATTTTAGTGTTCTATTGTCTTAATCTTCTTAGTTTCTCTTGTTAATTTCTTATTTTGCTCTCTTTTATGTTTATGAATAATTGTTGGATCTCAATTTCTTCTCATCCAATTTTATATTTCTATGCCTTTTGATGTTTACTTCACTTGTTATTGTTGAATTCTTGCTTATGTTAGTTGTGGGTTTTGTTAATTCTTGCATTTTATGATGTTTACATTTATTACACTCTAGGTGTTTGATAAAATGTTTGCACTAGTTTTAGGGTAGTTTTCTTTACTCTTGGCCTAGGCTAAGGGAATTAAGTGACCTTGAGTCATTGGGTCTCAATGAATTAGTGATTTGAGAACCTTTGGTGGTCAATTTGATAACCATTGACACTAGCCTACTACTAAGTCAATTCGTAGCTAGGTTAGGACTTGTGGATTGATGTTGATCAAGCCATTTGACATACTTCAAGCATAGAAGTACATTTAATGAGCTTGGTTCCTCATAATTGTCAAGATATAGTTTGTAGACAAGGATGGTGATCTCAATTACCTATGTCTAGCCAAGAGTTATTTTCTTTTCCTTTATTAGTTAATTGTCATTTACTTTTTTGCTTTTATATTTTCTTGCCAATTACAAATCAAACCCCCGTTGCATTTTCATAGCCAATAATTGAGCACTTCATTGCAATTCCTTGTGAGACGATCCGAGATTTGAATACTTCGGTAAATTTCTATTGGGATTTGTACTTGTGACAAACAAAATTTTGATTGAGGATTGTTTGTTGGTTTAGAACTATACTTGCAACGAGACTTCAATTGAGAAATTCTATACTGACACAACAAATTCCTTTCATCAATGATATTATTGACTCTCTTAGTTCAGTTCTTTTTGATTCTTGAACACAGCTTCTTTTGAGTCTTGGCCGTGACCCTAAGTGCTTTATTTTTTAGTATTACCACTGGATACAGAAACGCTACAGACACTTAACTGCGTGAACCTTTTCGGATTGTGATTCAGCTTTGCTAGAATCCCCAGCCAGTGGTGTCCAGAGTTCTTAAGCACACTCTTTTGCTTTGGATCACGACTTTAACTGCTCAGTCTCAAACTTTTCACTTGACACCTTCGCACCACAAGCATATAGTTAGGGAAGCAGCTCATTTGAACTGTTTAGCCAAAGATTTTGTTTCTTTTAGGCCCTCCTAACTATTGATGCTCAAAGCCTTGGACCCTTGCTCTTGCATTTTGGTTTAAATAGCTATTGGCTTTTTCTTTTTCTGCTTGCTTCTCTTTTTCTTTTTTTTTTTCGCTTATGCATTTTTTTCTTTTATTGCTTTTTGCTTTTTGCTGCTTTTTCTTACTTCAAGAATGAAATTTTTGGATTTTTCAGATCACCAATAATACTTTTCCTTTTTCATCATTCTTTTAAAAGCTAACATTCTTAACTCCAACATAAAAAATGCGCTGTTCATTCATGAATTCAGAAAGTAAAAGCAATGCTACCACATTAAGATAATTGAACTATTCTTATTATATAACTCGAAATTTAAGTATCTCCCTATTCTTTTTTCAATTAAAATGTTCTTTCAAGTATGGTGAGAGATATATGGAATATTTCATAGCTTTAAGACATAAGATAAAGATGATCATGCATAAGAAACAGACAATAAGACAAAATTCATGGAAAATAGAAAAAATGACATAGGCAATAGGGGATTTAGGGAACGGGTCCACCTTAGTGACGGCGGCTACTACTCTCTCTTTGGAATCCAATTGAGCACTTGATGTCTTCTATGTCACTCCCCTGTCTCTGTTGTTCTTCCCTCATGGCTCTTTGATCTTCTCTTATTTCATAGAGGATGGTGGAATGCTCTTGATGTCTCATCCTCAAATGATCCATGTTGGAGCTTAATTCTCTTATAGAAGTAGGCAATTGGTCCCAATAGCCTTGGAGAGGAAAATGCATCCCTTGAGGCATCTTAGGAATTTCTTGTTGAGGCAGCTCCACATGCTCTTGTTGGAGTGCATGTGTAGGCTCTCTAGTTTGCTCCATCCTTCTTCTAGTGATGGGCTTGTCCTCCTCAATGGGATGTCTCCTTCTATGACAATTCTAGCTAAATTGCATAGGTGACAGATAAGGTAGGGAAACGCCAACCTTGCTAAGGTGGAAGGCTTTTCAACTTTCTTGTACAATTCTTGAGGTATTACCTCATGTATCTCTACCTCACTTCCAATCATGATGCAATGAATCATGATGGCTCTGTCAATGGTCACTTCTGACCGATTGCTAGTAGGGATGATGGAGCGTTGGATGAATTCCAACCATCCTTTAGCTACGGGCTTGAGGTCAAGCCTTCTCAATTGGATAGGCTTGCCTTGAGCATCCCTCTTCCACTGAGCTCCTTCCACACAAATGTCTGAAAGGACTTGATCTAGCCTCTGATCAAAATTGACTCTTCTAGTGTAAGGATGTGGGTCTCCTTGCATTCTTGGCAAATGGAGCACCAACCTTACAGTTTCTGGACTGAAATCCAAGGGTCGCCCTCAGACCATGGTGTTCTAATTTTTGGGATGTGGGTTCACACTAGTGTCATGGTTTTTAGTGACCCATGCATTAGCATAGAACTCTTGCACCATCAAGATTCCAACTTCCGGGATAGGATTGGTTAGAACTTCCCAACCTCTCCTCCGGATTTCTTGTCAGATCTCCAGGTACTCATTCTTTTTGAGCCTGAAGGGGACTTCAAAAATCACCCTTTTCTTTGCCACTACTTCATAGAAGTGGTCTTGATGAGTTTTGGTGATGAATCTCTCCAGCTTCCAAGGTTCGGAGGTGGAAGCAATAGCTTTCCCTTTCCTCTTTCTAGAGGATTCTCCGACTTGGGGTGCCATAAACGTGAATGGAAAGCAAAATGCAAGGCTTTTCCAACACCAAACTTAAAATCTTTACTCGTCCTCGAGCAAAAAAATGGAAGAAAAGGGAAGAAAAGAGTAGTAGAAGATAATAGAGGGAGAAAGAGGGAGAGAATGTTTCGGGCTTTAGTGTATGAGGTGTGTGTATGAAGGGTTGGAGGAAAAGGTATTTATAAGGGTGAGATGGGGTAGGGTTCAAATGTGAGGGGGAAATTGGGTGGGAAATATTTGAATTTGAAGTGGGTGGGGGTTGGTGGGAGTTATGATGGTTTTGGGAAGAGATATGGATGTGATTGGTTGAGGGTATATAGGGAAGAATGTGAGTAGAAGAGATAAGAAGATGGGGTAGGTGGAGATTCTGTGCCCAGCTCCTGCTCCTGGCTAGCATTCAACGCCAGCTTCATGCTCCTCATAGGGCGTTGGACACCCATAGAGGACCTCCTTCCTGGCGCTCAATGCCAGGTCTCTGCCTCCTTGCTGGCATTCAACGCCAGCAATGCTGCTCTGTTTGGTCGTTGAATGCCCATTAGGGATACCCTGTGTGGCGTTTAATGCCAAATTTGGTTGCTCTTCATGGGCATTGAACGCCCATTCTGGCCCCCTTGTCTGGTGGTGTGGAATTTATAACCCACAAACTAATCGGCAAGTGCACCGGGTCGTACCAAGTAGTACCTCAAGTGAATGAGGGTCGATCTCACGAGGATTGATGGACTAAGCAATAATGATTACGTGATTTACTTAGTTAGAAAAAAAGAAAATGGTGTTTGAATAATATGGGAGAAAACATTTAAGGTTTCAGAGATATTTAGTTTCCGGATTAACTTTTCTTACCAACTATTTTAATCATGCAAGATTCAATTCATGGCAAGCTATATGTGACTAAACCCCAATTCCTTAGACCTTTTTAGTCTCCTCTAACCTTCATCAACTGCCAATTCCTTAGTCACTTGATTCCAATTAGAGGGTTAAGTTCAATTCTAGTTTATATGCCACAGAAATCCTAATTATCCAAATATAAGAGGATTATATGTCACGTATCCCGTTAAGTCCAGATAATTAAAAATTTAGGAGAAATTCTTTTCAAGCTGTTGTTCAAGCAAAGAGCTTTTCCAAGTTTTACAAGAACTCAATTAGAACAAGGGTCATACTTCCGTTTTACCCAGATTCATAAGATAAAGAATGAAAATAATTCTTGAAATTGAAATAAATACATGAATTAAAATAGAATAGTAATAGTATTAATCCATTGAATAAACAGAGCTACTAACCTTAACAGTGGAGGTTTAGTTGCTCATGGTTCAGAGAGAAAACAAGGATTCTAAAAACTGTAAAGTGCGGAATGAGATAAGAGAGAAGAGAGGAGCCCGAAGGGCTGATTCTTTTTCCTTTCATATCTAATCCTAATTAATGTAAAATATATTTTCTAAAACTAAATAATATCTTTTCCTATTTTAAAATAAAATAAAGTTTTAATCAAAATGAATTAAAACACTCGTGAAGGCCATGATGAAACATGGGGACCATTATTCTCCATTGAACTGGAAGTGAAGTTAGGCGCTGCCTTGGCCGAATGAAACTTGAGGCTTCTCCCTTCCTATGGCGCCGAAGTTGGGAAATTCCAAGTTAGGCGCCACCTTCACTGTACCAAATAGGAAGAAAGTGTATACTATTATATATCGTTGAAAAGCTCTAGAAGTTAGCTTTCTAATGCCACTAAAATCACATTAATTGGACCTCTGTAGCTTAAGTTATTTCCGTTGGAGTGCTAGGAGGTCAGAGTTGACAGCATCATTCACTTTCTTCTCTTTTTCTGCAGAAACTCCATCAAATCTATCCGAATGCTACCTGAAATAAATAGAATTGTACACAACTCAAAGTAGCATCCATAGTGGCTAAAAGATATTTAAATCTTGATTAAACTTAATAATTCAAATGCAAATTCACTAGGAAAAGATAGAAAATATGCTCACGCATCACAATACCAAACTTGAATTGTTGCTTGTCCTCAAGCAACCAAAACTATTGCAACTTAGGATGTGGATTTGCATGAGAAGTGATAACTCAATTAAGCTCCTATCTCTTCTTAAAGTGGAGTTTATACATTGTAATTCTGAATAGGTTTGGCATTTCACTATCCTTTGAATAAGAGGAATGTCATTGTCATTTGGAATTAGAATCCGGATAATATTATGAATTCTTTGGTCTTTATACTTTGGTTTAATCCTTGAAAACATCAATTTTCCTTTCATTCTCTTTTCTTTGGTGCTTTGCACCTTGAGTCTAGCCGTGACTTTAAATACTTTGTCTCAAGCTTTACTTGACACAAAAACACCACAAGCACTTAATTGGGGAACTCTCTTTTAGTTCTGATTTTTCTTTAAATTACTCCCAGACAGTGGTGCTCAAAGTCTTTAGCATACTCTGTTAAATGCAGTTGATCTTGACTCTTAGTACTCTGTCTCAAGGGTTACTTGACACATTTACACCACAAGCATATGGATAGGAAAACAACTCTTTGAGAATTTAATCATATTTGACCTTCCAAGCCATTGATGCTCAGAGCCTTGGACCTTGCTTTTCTTTAAATTTTTTGCTGTTTCTTTTGCTTCAAGGATTAAGCTTTTGTTTAATTTAGAGAATTCATACTAGTTCTCTAAATTCCTATTCTTCATGCATCAACATCCTTTGATTCAAATTTAAATATGAAGTGTTCATATCATGCATTCAAAATCACACATAACACCACCACATTTAAGTAAATAAGACTACTCTTAAATATAAACTCAATTTCTCATGCAATACATCACTTCTTTTCTTTTCTTTTTAGATTCAAGCTCAGTGAGTGGTACATGAGTCAATTTTTTTTAACTAAAAGCAAATAATAGAATGAAACTAAATCTAAGAATTGAAAGTACTAAAGATCATGCAGGCAATCAAAGTAACAGAAAACAGAAGACAGAAGACAACAAAATAAAAACAAAAGGGGAAATAGAATGAAAGGAACTCAACCACCTCAGTTATGCTGGTGGCCATCTCATTCCTCCACCTGTGCTCCTCCATGAAGAACATTCATCTCCCCATGGTGCCACTGATGATAAGATAAACAGAGAGCGCACTCTACAACACCAAACTTAAAAGTTTGCTTGTCTCCAAGCAAAGAAAAACTCCAGGGTGTCAAAATTTCCTTTTAATTGCTCCTGTTCCTGTTCTAATCACTCTGCATGACCAAAACACATGTAAAACAAGAAGAATTCTAAAAAAATTGAGATAAAGTAATTTAAAACCAAAACTAAAATAACTATAATGCTAAAATCAAAATAACTATAAAATTAAAACCAAAGTAACTGTAAAACCAAGGATACTAGTTGTTGGGTTGCCTCCCAACAAGCGCTTCTTTGACGTCACTAGCTTGACGGTTGATTGTTGCTTTTTCTTCCTCTTCTTCTAGTTAGTTAAGAGAAATGATTTTAGTGGACATGAAGAGAAAAATGATACCCATCAAAAAGCAACTTCCATACAACTCTCTGATTCATTAGGACCAAGGAAAGCATATTCAAGTATTGTGGGAGAAGACTTCAATTCAAATGTGGGCAGTGCATTCAGATTTTTCTTCTTAGGAGCTTGCATGCATAGAATTAAAGGGACTTGTATGACTTCCTCCAAAATGATTGGAATGTGCAAGCATGGAGTGTGCATGGCTTCCTCCTTTGTTTGTGTATCATCCTCCTTTGTTTGGGCATCTTCCTTCTTTGTTTTTGCGTCTTCCTCTTCTTCCATGTGTGAGGGTAGAGAGTTCTCTATTTCACTGGAGTATGAACTCTTTTGATTGATTTCCTCACTTTCTTCTATAGGATCTTACATTGTATCTCTTGGGAAGGAATTTGCTTGTTCCTCTTCCTGAGGCTTGATAATCAACTCCACATATTTCTCTATATTTTTGACACTCATCCTCATATCATGTATGCATTCTTTCATGAGAAGCTCGTAACACCCTAATATTCAAATTCTTATGCTCGAGTCATAAGTCAATGATAATAAGGTAGTACGACTCTCAAGTTGGATTTTTAATACATAGTTTTATATATATATATATATATATATATAATTGAAAGGAGTATTAATCGAGAAGTTTGAAAAGGAGTAAAAATAAAATCGCAAAATCGTAACACTCCAGTATTGACTAAAAGAAGTGTGAACTGAGACGATGTAACAATAATTCCATCGAGAAGAATAAGATAAAACAAAATATAGATATATAACATAAATAATTAGCCACTAGTCGCGACCCGCGAAGTTTAGGCCGGCTAGGGTACAGTATAAAAATAGTTTGACAACCATATCTCCTAATCTCTCCCAAAAGATACACAAGGGCCTCTATAGGCAAGTTTTCAAAAGGATTAAATACATAGCATGAGTTCTTTAAAAACAAAAGCGGAGAGAATCTAAGCAATATGTAAATAAGAGATCTTAGAGGTCTTCGCCGTCTTTCAGACAAACCACAGCTCACTGCTGAGCACCTGGACCTGCATTTGAAAAACAAGAGATATATACAGAATGAGAACCCCTGACCCATGGGTTCCTAGTATGGTAAAAGTGCCAAATAAATACAATGCGCTATAATAAAAACTCACTAAGCATCCTAAACTTCACTTCGTCAAATATTCATCCTATGTTCTCACTAATCCATAAATAGGCAACTGTCATAAGGGTATGCTAAATCTAATTCATCTTCCTCATGCTTCTCAACTTTCTAACTCTCCAACCAATCAGAATCATAAACAAAACCATCACCAGCTATTCTGTCTCAGCAATTCTATATCAATACCTCATATCCTCACCTGGAGCAAGTGAAATCACTTCACTGCGTCTACCCAGGGGGCTCAAATCATCTCATTTAATATTCATCATGGTTAATCAATCATCTCATTTATTTCATTTCAACAAGAACAGCCCTCAGCGTCAACCGACACTAGCATGAGGGACCTCTCAATTGTACAAACACAAGCAATACAGACAAGTAATACACAATTAAAGTACAAGTAAAGCAAGTAGCACTTAATCAGGTAGCATAGCATATATGTACAGTTTAGCAATCCAAAACAAATAGGCAAACTCAAACAAGTCAAACATATGCAAATGATGAATGCTTGCCTTATGGTTGATGATATCATTTGTCGGTTATAAAGCCAACCCGACATGTCCTGGTAGCTAACCATTGCACAGTCCCGTGAGTGCGCATCCCCAAGCTCAAAATCATAACCAATAAAATAAAATATCCATGGGGGAGAGCTCATCCGGAAAGGTCTAAGTGTCCGGCCACATCTTACGACGCAAGGTTAATAGAATCTCGGATCTCAACCTGGAGCAAGTGGAGCCGACCCACTGTATCTACCCAAGGAAATCCAAAACTCAGATAGTTTCACAAATCTTAAATCAACCTCGATTTGGAGCAAGTGGGGGCTAACCACTGTATCTACCCCAGGAGTCTCAAACCAAACCCGGAGCAAGTGGAATTAATGCCACTGCTTCTACCCAGGCAGGTATATCACCATCAGTATCATATTTAATATCAATCTCTTAATCGTTATCATTCTCATTAACAATCTCATAATCATCATCATTCTCTTTATCAGTCTCATAAGCATCATCATTCTCATCAACAATCTCATCATCATCATCATCACTCTCTCTAACAATCTCATAATCATTATCATTTTCATGATTCATCACTAATTCTCTTCTTATTTCATCCACAGAACTTACCAAGCTTAAGTCACTGGTGCACGAAATTGTGATCTCTAAAACGGCGCCAACAACTTGGTACGCACGAATGTAATCTCAACTCTTTGTCACAACTTCGCACAACTAGCCAGCAAGTGCACTGGGTCTTCCAAGTAATAAACCTTACGTGAGTAAGGGTCGATTCCACGGAGATTGTCGGCTTGAAGCAAGCTATGGTCATCTTATAAATCTCAGTCAGGCAGATTCAAATGGTTATGAGGTTTTGATAATTAAATATGAATAAAACATAAAACAAGATAGGAATACTTATGTAATTCATTGGTGAGAATTTCAGATAAGCGTATGAAGATGCTTTGTTCCTCCTGAACTTCTGCTTTCCTATTGTCTTCATCCAATCATTCATATTCCTTTCCATGGCAAGCTGTATGTTGGGTATCACCATTGTCAATGGCTACTTCCCGTCCTCTCAGTGAAAATGGTCCAAATGCGCTGTCACCGCATGGCTAATCAGCTGTTGGTTCTCGATCATGTTGGAATAGGATCCATTGATCCTTTTGCGTCTGTCACTACGCCCAACACTCGCGAGTTTGAAGCTCGTCACAGTCATCCCATCCCAAATCCTACTCGAAATACCACAGACAAGGTTTAGACTTTCCGGATCTCAAGAATGGCCGCCAATAATTCTAGCCTATACCACGAAGGTTTTAATCTTAGATTAGAAATCCAAGAGATACACATTCAAGCTTGTTGCATGTAGAACGGAAGTGGTTGTCAGGCACGCGTTCATAGGTGAGAATGGTGATGAGTGTCACATAATCATCACATTCATTATGTTCTTGTGTGCGAATGAATATCTTAGAGAAGAAATAGGCTTGAGTTGAATAGAAAAACAATAGCACTTTGCATTAATTCATGAAGAACAGCAGAGTTCCACACCTTAATCTATGGGGTGTAGAAACTCCACCGTTGAAAATATATAAGTGAAAATAGGGTAGACATGGCTGAGTGGCCAGCCTCCCATGGAGGTCTCAGAACGTAAAAGTTACATAATGTGTTCCAGAGATGAAAATACAATAGTAAAAGGTCCTATTTATAATGAACTAGTAGCCTAGGGTTTACAGAAATAAGTAATTAATGCAGAAATCCACTTCTGGGCCCACTTAGTGTGTGCTTGGGCTGAGCATTGAAGCTTTCACATGTACAGACTTTTCTTGGAGTTAAACGCCAACTTTTGGGCCAGTTTGGGCGTTTAACTCCAGCTTTTCTGCCAGTTCTGGCGTTTTGACGCCAGAATTTTTATGCTGAATTGGAACGCCGGTTTGAGCCATCAAATCTCGGGAAAAGTATGAACTATTAGATATTGCTGGAAAGCCCAGGATGTCTACTTTCGAACGCAATTGAAAGCGCGCCAATTTGGGTTCTGTAGCTCCAGAAAATCTACTTCGAGTGCAAGGAGGTCAGAATCCAACAGCATCTGCAGTTCTTTTTCAGCCTCTGAATCAGATTTTTGCTCAGGTCCCTCAATTTCAGCCAGAAAATACCTGAAATCACAGAAAAACACACAAACTCATAGTAAAGTCTAGAAATGTGATTTTTATTTAAAAACTAATAAAAGGATAATAAAAATTAACTAAAATATACTAAAAACTACCTAAAAACAATGCCAAAAAGCGTATAAATTATCCGCTCATCACAACACCAAACTTAAATTATTGCTTGTCCCCAAGCAACTGAAAATTAAATAGGATAGAAAGAAGAGAATATACTATAAATTCCAAAATATCAATGAAACTTAGCTCCAATTAGAAGAGCGGGACTAGTAGCTTTTTGCCTCTGAACAGTTTTGGCATCTCACTTTATCCTTTGAAGTTCAGAATGATTGGCATCTATAGGAACTCAGAATTTAGATAGTGTTATTGATTTTCCTAGTTCAGTATGTTGATTCTTGAACATAGCTACTTTATGAGTCTTGGCCGTGGCCCTAAGCACTTTGTTTTCCAGTATTACCACCGGATACATAAATGCCACAGACACATAACTGGGTGAAGCTTTTCAGATTGTGACTCAGCTTTGCTAGAGTCCCCAATTAGAGGTGTCCAGGATTCTTAAGCATACTCTTTTTGCTTTGGACCACGACTTTAACCGCTCAGTCTCAAGTTTTCACTTGACACCTTCACGCCACAAGCACATGGTTAGGGACAGCTTGGTTTAGCCGCTTAGGCCAGGATTTTATTCCTGTGGGCCCTCCTATCCATTAATACTCAAAGCCTTGGATCCTTTTTATTTTTCCCTTGCCTTTTGGTTTAAAGGGTTATTGGCTTTTTCTGCTTGCTTTTTCTTTTTCTTTCTTTTTATTTTATTTTATTTTATTTTTTTCGCCTTTTTTTTTCGCAAGCTTTGTATTCACTGCTTTTTCTTGCTTCAAGAATCAATTTTATAATTTTTCATATTATCAATAACATTTCTCCTTTTTCATTATTCTTTCAAGAACCAACTATTTTAACATTCATAAACAGCAAATTCAAAAGAAATATGCACTGTTCAAGCATTCATTCAGAAAAAAAAAATATTGTCACCACATCAAAATAATTAAACTAGTTTCAAGGATGAATTCGAAATCATGTACTTCTTGTTCTTTTGTTTTTAGATCATTTTTCTTTTTAAGAAAGGTGATGGATTTATAGGACATTCATAGCTTTAAGGCATAGACACTTAGACACTAGGGATCATGTAATAAGACACAAACATAAATAAAATATAAAGCATATTTTTCGAAAAAACAGAAAAATAAGAACAAGGAAATTAAAGAACGGGTCCACCTTAGTGATGGTGGCTTGTTCTTCCTCTTGAAGATCTTATGGAGTGCTTGAGCTCCTCAATGTCTCTTCCTTGCCTTTGTTTCTCCTCCCTCATGACTCTTTGGTCTTCTCTAATTTCATGGAGGAGGATGGAATGCTTTTGCTGCTCCACCCTTAGTTGTCCCATATTGGAACTTAATTCTCCTAGGGAGGTGTTGATTTGCTCCCAATAATTTTGTGGAGGAAAGTGCATCCCTTGAGGCATCTAAGGGATTTCATGATGAGGAATTTCCTCATGCTCTTGTCCATGAGTGGGCTCTCTTGTTTGCTCTATCCTTTTCTTAGTGATGGACTTGTCCTCATTAATGAAGATGTCTTCCTCTATGAATTCCAGCTGAATTGCAGAGGTGACAAATGAGATGAGGGAAGGCTAACCTTGCCAAAGTAGAGGACTTGTCCGCCACCTTGTAGAGTTCTAGGGATATAACCTCATGAACTTCTACTTCCTCTCCAATCATGATGCTATGGATCATGATAGCCCGGTCTATAGTAACTTCAGACTGATTTCTAGTGGGAATGATTGAGCGTTGGATGAACTCCAACCATCCCCTAGCCACGGGCTTGAAGTCATGCCTTCTTAGTTGAACCGGCTTCCCTCTTGAATCTCTCTTCCATTAAGCGCCCTCTTCACAAATGTCTATGAGGACTTGGTCCAACCTTTGATCAAAGTTGACCCTTCTAGTGTATGGGCATGCATCTCCTTGCATCCTGGGCAAGTTGAGTGCCAACCTTACATTTTCTGGGCTGAAATCTAAGCATTTCTCCCGGACCATTGTAAGCCAATTCTTTGGGTCCGGGTTCACACTTTGATCATGGTTCTTGGTGATCCATGCATTGGCATAGAACTCTTGAACCATTAAGATCCCGACTTGTTGAATGGGATTGGTGAGAATTTCCCAACCTCTTCTTCGAATCTCATGTCGGATCTCCGGATATTCACCCTTTTTGAGCTTGAAAGGGACCCAGGGATCACCTTCTTCTTGGCCACAACTTCATAGAAGTGGTCTTGATGGACCTTTGAGATGAATCTCTCTATCTCCCATGACTAGGAGGTGAAAGCTTTTGCCTTCCCTTTCCTCTTTCTAGAGGTTTCTCCAGCCTTAGGTGCCATAAATGGTTATGAAAAAACAAAAAGCTTTAGCTTTTTCCACACCCAACTTAGAAGATTTGCTCGTCTTCGAGTAAAAGAAGAAAAAAAGGGAGTAGAAGAAGAGGAAATAGAGAAGATGGAGGGGTTTTAGTAGTTCGGCCAAGGGGGAGAAGTAGTGTGTTTGATGTGTGAAAATGAAGGAGTGAAGATTGGTTTATATAGGAGTGGGGAGAGGGGTAGGGTTCGGCCATGTATGGGTGGGTTTATGAGGGAAAGTGATTTGAATTTGAATGATGAGGTAGGTGGGGTTTTATGATGGATGGATGTGGATTGGTGAAGAGATTATGGAGAAGAGGATAGGATTTGATAGGTGAGGGGTTTTTGGGGAAGAGTTATTGAGGTGATTGGTGAAGGGTATTTGGGGAAGGGTGTTATGGGAAGGTGTAAAGAAGAGAGAGAGATATGAGGTAGGTGGAGATCCTGTGGGGTCCACAGATCCTGAGGTGTCAAGGATTTCTCATCCCTGCACCATGTTGGCATGTAAACGCCCCCTTGATTGCTAATCCTAGCGTTAAACGCCAGGTTGCTGCCCATTTTTGGCGTTTAACGCCAGCTTTTCTCCCCTTTCTGGCGTTTAAACGCCAGCTCTGTGCCCATTTTTGGTGTTAAACGCCCAAAATAGTGCCAGACTGGGCGTTTAACGCCCACTCTGCTACCCTTACTGGCGTTTAAACGCCAGTAAGCTTCTCCTCCAGGGTGTGCTATTTTTAATACTATTTTTCATTCTGTTTTTGCTTTTTCAGTTGTTTTTGTGGCTTCACATGATCATCAACCTACAGAAAACATAAAATAACAATGGAAAATAAATAGATATAATTAAATAAAATTGGGTTGCCTCCCAACAAGCGCTTCTTTAATGTCAATAGCTTGACAGTGGGCTCTTATGGAGCCTCACAGATACTCAGAGCATGATGATGGCCTCCCAACACCAAACTTAGAGTTGTAATGTGGGGGCTATATTTGACTCTACATTTAGAGAAGCTTTTCATGCTTCTTCTCCATGTTTACAGAGGGAGATCCTTGAGCTTTAAACACAAGGGAGTCTTTATTCACATGAAGGACCAATTCTCCTCTGTCAACATCAATCACATCTTTTGTTGTAGCTAGGAAGGGTCTGCCAAGGATGATGAATTCATCCACACACTTTCCAGTGTCTAGGATTATGAAATCAGCAGAGATGTAGTGGCCTTCAACCTTTACCAAGACATCCTCTACAAGTTCATAAGCCTATTTTCTTGAATTGTCTACCATCTCTAGTGAGATTCTTACAGCTTGTACCTCAAGGATCCCTAGCTTCTCCATTACAGAGAGTGGCATGAGGTTTATACTTGACCCCAGGTCACACAGAGCCTTCTCAAAGGTCATGGTGCCTATGGTACAAGGTATTGAGAACTTTCCAGGATCCTGTCTCTTCTGAGGTAATCTCTGCCTAGTCAAGTCATCCAGTTCTTTGGTGAGCAAAGGGGGTTCATCCTCCCAAGTCTCATTACTAAATAACTTGGTATTTAGCTTCATGATTGCTCCAAGGTACTTAGCAACTTGCTCTTCAGTAACTTCTTCATCCTCTTCAGAGGAAGAATACTCATCAGAGCCCATCAATGGCAGAAGTAGATTCAATGGAATCTCTATGGTCTCTGTATCAGCCTCAGATTCCCATGGTTCCTCATTAGGAAACTCCTTGGAGGCCAGTGGACGTCCATTGAGGTCTTCCTCAGTGGAAATCACTACCTTTCCCTCCTTTGCACATTCGGCCATGTGGGACGTGTTTATGGCCTTGCATTCTCTCTTTGGGTTTTCTTCTGTATTGCTTGGGAGAGTACTAGGGGGAGTTTCAGTAATTCTCTTACTCAGCTGACCAACTTGTGCCTCCAATTTTCTAATGGAGGATCTTGTTTCATTCATGAAACTTAGTGTGGTCTTAGATAGATCAGAGACTATGGTTGCTAAGCAGAACTATTCTGCTCAGAGTTCTCTGTCTGTTGCTGAGAAGATGATAGAAAAGGTTTGCTATTCTCTGTCTGTCTCTTCCACCATTACTGTTGTTAAAGCCTTGTTGAGGCCTCTGTTGGTCCTTCCATGAGAGATTTGGATGATTTCTCCATGAAGGTTTATAGGTGTTTCCATAGGGTTCTCCCATGTAATTACCTCTGCCATTGCAGGCTTCTTAGGGTCATAGGCTTCTTCTTCAGAGGAAGCCTCTTTAGTACTGCCTGATGCAGCTTGCATTTCAAAAAGACTCTGAGAAATCATATTGACTTGCTGAGTCAATATTTTGTTCTGAGCCAATATGGCATTCAAAGTATCTATCTCAAGAACTCCTTTCTTCTGAGTTGTCCCATTATTCACAGGATTTCTTTCAAAAGTGTACATGAATTGGTTATTTGCAACCATTTCAATGAGTTCCTGAGCTTCTTCAGGCGTCTTCTTCAGATGAAGAGATCCACCTGGAGAGCTGTCCAATGACATCTTGGACAGTTCAGACAGACCATCATAGAAGATACCTATGATGCTCCATTCTGAAAGCATGTCAGAAGGACACCTTCTGATCAGTTGCTTGTATCTTTCCCAAGCTTCATAGATGGATTCACCTTCCTTCTGTCTGAAGGTCTGGACTTCCATTCTAAGCTTACTCAATTTTTAAGGTGGAAAGAATTTGGCTAGAAAAGAACTGACCAGCTTTTCCCAAGAGTTCAAGCTTTCCTTAGGTTGTGAATCCAACCATATTCTAGCTCTGTCTCTTACAGCAAAGGGAAAAAGCATAAGCCTGTAGACCTCGGGATCAACCCCATTGGTCTTGACAGTGTCACAGAGTTGTAAGAATTCAGCTAAGAACTGATAAGGATCTTCCAATGGAAGTCCATAAAACTTGCAATTTTGTTGCATCAGAGAAACTAATTGAGGTTTAAGCTCAAAGTTGTTTGCTCCAATGGCAGGAATTGAGATGCTCCTCCCATAGAAGTCGGGAGTAGGGGTAGTAAAGTCACCAAGCACCTTCCCTGCATTGTTGGGATTGTTGTTATTTTTGGCTGCTATGGCTTCTTCTTGTTTGAAAATTTCTGTTAGGTCCTCTCCAGAGAGTTGTGCTTTAGCTTTTCTTAGCTTTCTCTTCAAGGTCCTTTCAGGTTCAGGATCAGCTTCAACAAGAATGCCTTTGTCTTTGCTCCTGCTCATATGAAAGAGAGAAGAAGAAAGTATGGAATCTTCTATGTCACAGTATAGAGATTCCTTGAGGTGTCAGAGGAAAAGAAGAATAGAAGGAGGAGGTAGATAGGAGAGAATTCGAACTTATAGAGAGAGGGAGTCCGAATTGCACATTGAGGAGGAGTGTTAGTCCCTTAAATAGAAGAAGGTGAGAAGGGGGAAAAGAATTTTCGAAATTAAATTTAGAAAGATTTTGAAATAATTAAAAGAAATTTTGAAAATTTGGTTAATGATTTTCGAAAATTAAAATTGAGAAAGTAATTAAGTGATTTTGAAAAAGATTTTGAAATCAGAAATAAAAAAGATATGATTGAAAATCATTTTGAAAAAGATGTGGTTGAGAAGATATGATTGAGAAGATAGGGTTTTAAAAAGATATGATTGAAAGGATATGATTGAAAAATAATTTAAAAAGATTTGATTTTAAAATTAATGACTTGGCTAACAAGAAATTTAAAAGATATGATTCTAAAATTCAAATATTGAACCTTTCTTAACAAGGAAGAAATTTTTGAATCAAATCACTAATTGTTAGAAAGGATTTTCGAAAATAGTAAAAAAAATTGAAAGGATTTGATTTTGAAAAGATATGATTGAAAAGATATGATTTGAAAAAGATTTGAATTTGAAAAATTATGAAAATTTGAAAAAGATTTGAATTAAAAACAAAATCTTTCCTCCTATGCCCTCCTGGCGTTAAATGCCCAGAATGGTATCCATTCTGGCGTTTAACGCCCAAAATACTACCCTTTTGGGCATTTAACGCCCAGCCAGGTACCCTGGCTGGCGTTTAAACGCCAGTTTTCCTTCTTCACTGGGCGTTTTGAACGCCCAGCTTTTTTTCCGTGATTCCTCTGCTGTATGTTCTGAATCTTCAATTCTCTGTATTATTGACTTGAAAAGACATAATTTTGAAATTTTTTGAATTTTTAACGATGAAAAACAACAAAATGAAACTAATCATGTAAAACTAAGATCAAATAAACAATCCATGCAAGACACCAAACTTAGAAATTTTCATATTAGAGACACTAACAAATTGAGAATGCATATGAAAAACAACAAAACACACAAAACAAGAGAATTTAAAGATCAGAGTGATAAACCACTATTTCATGGTTTATCTTGTGCTCAATTGAGTGGTTTTTATCAATCTCTTATACACTTATTCATACAAAATGCATAGTTTTACAATTTTCTTCCTGATTTTGTGCTATGATTGAAAACATGCTTCTTTGGCCTTATATTTGCTAATATTAATCCTCTCTTATTACCATTCGATGCCATGATATGTGCGTTAAGTGATTACAGGGATTATAGGGCAGGAATGACTTAGAGGATGGAAAGGAAGCATGCAAAAGTGGAAGGAATACGAGAAACTGAAGGAACAGCTAAAGCTATCCAGCCTGACCTCTTAATACTAAATTGACCATAACTTCGGCTACAGAGGTCCAAATGATGCGGTTCTAGTTGCGTTGGAAAGCTAACGTCCGAGGCTTCGCAATGATATATAATTTGCCATAGCTTCCTCGAATACAGGTGATGCGAATGCGTGGATCACGCGGACGCATGACCTGGCAAAAACACAATCTGCGTGAACGCGTGGACGACGCTTCCGCGTCACTTTGTAGTGACCTGTACGTACCAGAAATTGCTGGGGCAATTTCTGGGCTATTTTTAACCCAGTTTTCGGCCTTGAAAACACAAATTAGAGGCTACAGAGTGGAGGAATGCATGGTTTTAGATATAGTTTTAGAGAGAGAGGTTCTCTCCTATCTCTCAAGTTTAGGATTAGGATTTCAACTTCATTCCAGGTTTAATGTTCCTTTAATTTATATTTCTCTTCTACTTTTATTTACTCTAATACTTTTATTTGTATTTGACTTATGTTGCCCAATTGGCTTATGAACTTTTTCATGTTAGGTTTGGATATTCTATTTAATATTAATTGAGGTATTTCAGATTAATGATTATTTTATTTATGATGATTTCAATTCAATTTAGATTTATTTCCCCTTTTGGTTTTGGTTAAGTAATTAGCAACACTTGAGTTGTCAAGCTGAGTTGTTGATTGAAATTGGAATTCTTTGCTGATTAATTTGTACTCCAATAACTCTAGTCTTCCCATAGGAGTTGACTAGGACCTGAGAATCAAATCAATTTGTCCACTTGACTTTCCTTTGTTTAGCAAGGGTTAATTAAAAGTGGGAGCAGAATCCAATTCTCATCACACCTGATAAGGATAACGAGGATAGGACTTAAATTTCTTATACCTTGCCAAGAGAATTTTTTATAATTATTAATTTATTTTTCTTGTCATTTAAATTACTTGTTCCTTATTTTAAAAACCCAAAAATATATCTTTTTATATAACCAATAATATATCATACCTCCCTGCAATTCCTTGAGAAGACGACCCGAGGTTTAAATACTTCGGTTATAAATTTATTTGGGTTTGCTTAAGTGACAACCAAACTTTTGTAAGAAAGGAATTCTTATCGGTCTAGAAGCTATACTTACAACGCGAATTTATTTGTGAAAATTCTAGATTGCGCGAGAGTTTCGTTCTTCAAAATGGCGCCGTTTCCGGGGAATTGCAAACGTGTGCCTTATTATTGGTTGTTGTAAATATTTGCTCTTTGCTTTTTTGTTAGTTTTAGGACTTAGTTACTTATTCTTATTAGTGTTTGTTTTTCTTTTCTGCTATGAACTCTCACCCCTTTGGCTACGAGCGTGATTATAATTATGTTACAGGAAGAGGAGATTATAATGCCAACTTGTACCATGGTTGGAGCAATCAAAGAGGGGAGGAGCCACAAGGATTTGATCAATCCTCTTGGCAACAACCCCCTCTAATGTACTACAAGCAACAACCATTCCATGATGCATACCAAGACAATGGTTCTGGTGGACCTTTTCATGACACTCAATACCCACCACAATACGTCTATGAACCTCCTCCTCCTCAACGTAGTTTTGAACCACCACACTCGCAAGTCCCTTACCACCAAACACCCCCATACGACATTAATCCTTATCCACCACACCAACTACCATATGAACCACACCCAGAACTACCACCTCAATATTCACTATCTTCATATCCTTATCAGGGAGAACCACCCTCTTATCATGAACCCTTTCTCCCAAGTAATGAACCCTCATATCCACCCCAATCTTCAATGGATGACATCTTTCTTGGTCTTCTTCAAGGGCAAGCGAAGATGAAAAGGGATGTACTAGAATTTGCAATTGCCTTCACCGAGGTAGTAAATCGATTAGCTTCCCAACATCTGAGCACTCAAAGTACTCCCATGGCTACATGTGGAGAATCAAAAGAAGAGCGTATCATGAAGGAGATACTAGAAACTCCGATGGACAATGAGGAACATGGCTTTGTATTGGAACAAGTGGAGGAAGCCATAATAGTTGTAGAGGAAGAAGTGGTTGAAGACTTAGGAGATGCTGAACCTCCATGGGAAAGTCAAGTTATAGAGCCTCCCTCAAAGACGTTTGAAATTGATGTTGAGGAGGGTGTACAACCTCCAAAGCATATCATGGTTGAAGAATTTGAAGGGGATGATCAAGAGATGGATTCAATCATTGATGAATTCTTATCTACAATTGAATCCTCTCCCATTGGACTTGACATGGAAATTAAAGAAGAAGAAGCACAACCTCCCATGCCCTTGGTGAACAATGAAGAAGAGATTGAATTGGAAGAAAGCTACTAAGAGGAAGAGGTTGATATTGAAGAAGCTTGCAAAGAGGTGGAAATTATCAAAGAAGAGCCCAAGGGAGTGGAGCTGGAAATCACCTTGCCAAAGTTGTTGGAGACCTCTCCCCCAAAGCCATCACCATCCATCCCTTCATTCAAGTGGGTAAATCTCTCATCTCTAAGCTTAATTAGCTCACTTGAATATGCTTTACTTGAGACAGATGGTCAGCTTAGAGCTCTTTGTGGCTATAAGAGCAAACGGGAAATGGTTAGAGGTAGGAAATGTCATGCAAGGTTCAATATGGCTGTATGCTCCAAATTAAAGTACAAAGGTTGGTATAAAGCTCAACTGAATGGGTCTAGGAAGTTGTTTGGCTGCTTTAGTGAGAATTCGGATTGCTTATCACCCGGTTGGAACAAAGATGGTCAACAAGAAGACGGGTGCAAAAGCAAGGTTTGGGACCTCGGAATTCATTCTACCAATCAACACTCTTGGGGCCTTGTCACTTGCTTCAACTTGCTTGAAGACTTTATGCGTCTAATTTGGGACCCCGGAGGCTACTGGAAGTACAAACATTGGTGGGGATTCCTGGACGAGTTCAAGCACAAGCCACCATAACAAAGGACTCCCCAAATGTCCAACTTAAGGACTTTAACTAAAAGTGCTAGGTGGGAGATAACCCACAATGGTATAATCGTTCCTTTTATTCCTAGTTTATTTTATTTTTATTTCATTAGTGTCATTCATAATGTTTGCATTAGCATCTGCATACTGCATTCTGCATTTTGCATTAAAAAAAGAGAGGGATCGACGCGCAAGCGTCTACGACGCGCACGCATCGTGTGTGACTACGCAACCAAATAGTGAGTTGCGCGAGAGACGCGCGGGAAGGGTGCGTGGCGCACAAGCCACTCCACGCGTATGCATGCCTCACACGTACGCGTCCCCTGTGATATTTACCACCCACGCGTAAGCGTCAACGACGCGTACGCGTGGATACCCAAATCGGCGTAAAGAGCACCTGGACAGAGGGTTGTGCTGCCCTTGTGAGGGAATTGTGCGAAAGGCACAAATTCATTCACGCGTACGCGTCCCTAACGCGTGCGCGTCATGTTCCCTTTATGGCCATCCACGCGTACGCGTCGCGCCCCGTTTCTACATTCTTACTTCTTTCTTCTCTCCTTTCTACTTCTTTCTTCCTTCTTTCTTACTTTCCTCTTCTTCATTCCTTTAACCTCTCATCCCTCTTCACTTCCATTCTATTTTATTTAATTTATTTGCATACTTTCATTCATTGCATTTTAATTTTTTCCGTTGTTGTTAAATTTTCTTATTCAATTGTTGTATCTTTTCTGGTATTATTTGGTACTTAGTGACTTGTTTTACAATGTGGGTGATATTATTTTTCTGTTAAAGTCAATCTTTTATGATACCTGTATTCCTTTTGCATTGACATGAACTTACACTGTCTTTCATTACCCATATTCTTCCCCTTTATTGCAAATTTTTGCACTATTGATATGCCATTTACTTCTACTATTTTCTCACTTGCATGTTGTAGCTACCATGTACTTGAGACCCTTATTATTTGGCATTAACACCCATATTTTATTTGTTTTCAATCTTTATTTTTGGGTTACTTTTCTTCTTTTCCCTTTTCTTTCAGGATGGCCACCACGAAGGGAGAGGAAAAGCTTCTTAATGGGGAGACAAACAAGTCCATCTGCTCAATCTTTGGAGAAAAGCATCAGTTGGAGCTCCCGTCCACTTGTACATCTCAGCATGCACCGAGGACGGTGCAATCTTTAAGTGTGGGGAGGTCGATACCGATCTCCGTGGGTTAGTAATTTCCTGTCTCAACACCAATGTTTAAATTTTCTTTGTAGTTAGTTGTTGCATTTGCATGTTTCATTGCATATTTGTTTGATTTTGTGCATATTTTACCACTTGGTTAAAGTAATATTTTCTTTTTCAAGAAACGTTTTATAGCATTTCACTAATTTGAATTAAACTTTTTGAAAAACTTGTTTGAAGGAATATTATACTGGAACATGGTTTAGAACTCGAACACACAAAACCTGTGAGATTTTGAGCTTATTTGATTGGTTGCATTTTATCAACCAATATTTTATTTTTGGTGTGTGTTTTTCTCTCTAAAATTGTGATCTTTGTCTTGCTTAATTCTATATTTCCATGGTTTGATGTATGCATGCACTTATATGATAGACCTTGTTTCACTTAGCTTACATACCCATATGGCCTTACCTTTCATTATCCTTTGCAAGCCAATTTGAGCCTATTTTACCCCTTTGTTCTTTACTTTAGCACATCATTAACTCTAAGCAGAAAACAATAATGTCCTTAATTTGAATCCTTGGTGAGCTTAGACTAGTGAGAGTGCTCATGAATTAAGTGTGGGGAAAAGTGGGTTTGGAAACATTTGGTTTAACAATTGGGTGTTATATATCTTTATGAAAATGTGAAAGAAATGTTTAGGACATGTTCATGCATTCAATACCTTAATCATATGCATTGAAAAATAAAAAAAATAATAACATATTTATTAAGAAAAGAGAAAAAAAAAGAGAAAAAGAGAAAAAGAAAAGAAAAAGAGCAAATAAATAAAAGGAGACAAAATGCCCCAAGGTAAGTGGTGAAAGCAATGCATATGTACTGTACTCGAAATTAGGATGCATGAATATGTGGAAAACACGGTTAATGGATAGTTAGGTTTTGTATTTTGATTACATGGATTATCTTAAATTAGGTAGGAAAAGTTTAAGTTAATTAAGGATTCAGATTTTAGTCCACTTGACCAAATACAATCTTACCTTGACCTTGACCCCATTACAACCCTTAAAAGACCTCTTGATTTGTGTATTTTTGCATTAAATTTCTATTGATTGGTAGAAGAAGAGCAAGCCTTAGAAAGCAAGATTAGTAGAGAATTGAGAGAATTGAACCTTAAACACTTGAGTGATTAGAGTGTATACACTTCCAGTGAGGGTTCGATGCTCGATTCTTTGTTCCCGACTTTCATGAGCTATTTTCTTCTGCAAGTTTACTTGTACTTTATTTTATGATTTGAATTAGTGAAATCCAGTTCATATTTGTTCTTGAAGGATTTGTTTACTTTTAACCAAGTAGGAAAAAGCATTCTGCATTTAGTTGCATTCATAGGTTGCATTTCATACATTTTACCATTCCCCTTCACCCTTTATAGCTTCTCTTGAACTTAGCATGAGGACATGCTAATGTTTAAGTGTAGAGAGGTTGATAAACCACTATTTCATGGTTTATCTTGTGCTCAATTGAGTGGTTTTTATCAATCTCTTATACACTTATTCATACAAAATGCATAGTTTTACAATTTCCTTCCTGATTTTGTGCTACGATTGAAAACAAGCTTCTTTTGCCTTATATTTGCTAATATTAATCCTCTCTTATTACCATTCGATGCCTTGATATGTGTGTTAAGTGATTACAGGGATTACAGGGTAGGAATGGCTTAGAGGATGGAAAGGAAGCATGCAAAAGTGGAAAGAATACGAGAAACTGAAGGAACTGCTAAAGCTGTCCAACCTGACCTCTTGGTACTAAATTGACCATAACTTGAGCTACAGAGGTTCAAATGACGCGGTTCTAGTTGCATTGGAAAGTTAACATCTGGGGCTTCGCAACGTTATATAATTTGCCATAGCTTCCTTGAATACAGGTGACGCGAATGCGTGGATCACGCGGACGCATGACCTGGCAAAAACACAATCCGCGCGAACGTGTGGACGACGCTTCCGCGTCACTTTGCAGTGACCTGTACGTACCAGAAATCGCTGGGACAATTTCTGGGCTATTTTTGACCCAGTTTTCGGCCTTGAAAACACAAATTAGAGGCTACAGAGTAGGGGAATGCATGAATTCAATCATCATACTTTTCATTCACACAATTTTTAGGTTTTAGATATAGTTTTAGAGAGAGAGGTTCTCTCCTCTCTCTCAAGTTTAGGATTAGGATTTCAACTTCATTCCAGGTTTAATATTCCTTTAATTTATATTTCTCTTCTACTTTTATTTGCTCTAATACTTTTATTTGTATTTGACTTATGTTGCCCAATTGGCTTATGAACTTTTCCATGTTAGGTTTGGATATTCTATTTAATATTAATTGAGGTATTTCAGATTTATGATTATTTTATTTATGATGATTTCAATTCAATTTAGATTTATTTCCCCTTTTGGTTTTGGTTAAGTAATTAGCAATACTTGAGTTGTCAAACTGAGTTGTTGATTGAAATTGGAATTCTTTGCTGATTAATTTGTACTCCAATAACTCTAGTCTTCCCATAGGAGTTGACTAGGACCTGAGGATCAAATCAATTTGTCCACTTGACTTTCCTTTGTTTAGCAAGGGTTAATTAAAAGTGGGAGCAGAATTCAATTCTCATCACACCTGATAAGGATAACGAGGATAGGACTTAAATTTCTTATACCTTGCCAAGAGAATTCTTTATAATTATTAATTTATTTTTCTTGTCATTTAAATTACTTGTTCCTTATTTTAAAAACCCAAAAATATATCTTTTTACATAACCAATAATAAATCATACCTCCCTGCAATTCCTTGAGAAGACGACCCGAGGTTTAAATACTTCGGTTATAAATTTATTTGGGTTTGCTTAAGTGACAACCAAACTTTTGAAGAAAGGAATTCTTGTCGGTCTAGAAGCTATACTTACAACGCGAATTTATTTGTGAAAATTCTAGATCGCGCGAGAGTTTTTTTCTTCACAGAGCAAGGAAATCTTCAAGAACAACTTGAAGATTAATGAAGAACAAAATTCATACATTCGAAAAATGCAGGGAATTAAATAAAACATGCAGGACACTAAACTTAAAAATTGACACTAGACTTAAACAAGAAACACAAATCAATTTTTTATTTTTATGATTTTATAGATTTTTTTTGTATTTTTCAAAAATTAATTGGAAAAAGAAAATAAGGAATTCAAAATTCTTAATGAGAATTTCAGGAATCATGCAATGTTAGTCTAAAACTCCGGTCCAGAAATTAGACATGGCTTACTAGCCAGCCAAGCTTTCAGTGAAAGCTTCGGTCCAAAACACTAGACATGGCCAATGGCCAGCCAAGCTTTAGCAGATCATTACATTCAACAGCAAAATTGATAGAAATCAACAAGCTCTTGTGATGATAAGTTGAAACCTCAGTCCAAAAGATTAGACATGGCTTCGCAGCCAGCCAGACTTCAACAGATCATCATGAAACTCTAGAATTCATTCTTAAAAACTTTGAAGAATAAAATAATTTTTTTTTCGAAAATTAAAAGAATAACAAGCTTAAAGATAAAATAAAATTACCTAATCTGAGTAACAAGATTTACCGTCAGTTGTCCAAACTCGAACAATCCCCGACAACGGCGCCAAAAACTTGGTGCACGAAATTGTGATCTCTAAAACGGCGCCAACAACTTGGTACGCACGAATGTAATCTCAACTCTTTGTCACAACTTCGCACAACTAACCAGCAAGTGCACTGGGTCGTCCAAGTAATAAACCTTACGTGAGTAAGGGTCGATCCCACGGAGATTGTCGGCTTGAAGCAAGCTATGGTCGTCTTGTAAATCTCAGTCAGACAGATTCAAATGGTTATGAGGTTTTGATAATTAAAATATGAATAAAACATAAAACAAGATAGGAATACTTATGTAATTCATTGGTGAGAATTTCAGATAAGCATATGAAGATGCTTTGTTCCTCCTGAACTTCTGCTTTCCTATTGTCTTCATCCAATCATTCATACTCCTTTCCATGGCAAGCTATATGTTAGGTATCACCGTTGTCAATGGCTACTTCCCGTCCTCTCAGTAAAAATAGTCCAAATGCGCTGTCACCGCACGGCTAATCAGCTGTTGGTTCTCGATCATGTTGGAATAGGATCCATTGATCCTTTTGCGTCTGTCACTACGCCTAACACTCGCGAGTTTGAAGATCGTCACAGTCATCCTATCCCAGATCCTACTCGGAATACCACAGACAAGGTTTAGACTTCCTGGATCTCAATAATTACCGCCAATAATTCTAGCCTATACCACGAAGGTTTTAATCTTATATTAGAAACCCAAGAGATACACATTCAAGCTTGTTGCATGTAGAACGGAAGTAGTTGTCAGGCACGCGTTCATAGGTGAGAATGGTGATGAGTGTCACATAATCATCACATTCATCATGTTCTTGTGTGCAAATGAATATCTTAGAGAAGAAATAGGCTTGAGTTGAATAGAAAAACAATAGTACTTTGCATTAATTCATGAAGAACAGCAGAGCTCCACACCTTAATCTATAGGGTGTAGAAACTCCACCGTTGAAAATATATAAGTGAAAATAGGGTAGACATGGCCGAGTGGCCAGCCTTCCATGGAGGTCTCAGAACGTAAAAGTTACATAATGTGTTCCAGAGATGAAAATACAATAGTAAAAGGTCCTATTTATAATGAACTAGTAGCCTAGGGTTTACAGAAATAAGTAATTAATGCAGAAATCCACTTTCGGGCCTACTTGGTGTGTGCTTGGGCTGAGCATTGAAGCTTTCACATGTAGAGACTTTTCTTGGAGTTAAACGCCAACTTTTGTGCCATTTTGGGCGTTTAACTCCAGCTTTTCTACCAGTTCTGGCGTTTTGACGCCAGAATTTTTATGCTGACTTGGAATGCCGGTTGGGGCCATCAAATCTCGGGTAAAGTATGGACTATTATATATTTCTGGAAAGCCCAGGATGTCTACTTTCCAACGCAATTGAGCGCGCGCCAATTGGGCTTCTGTAGCTCCAGAAAATCCACTTCGAGTGCAGGGAGGTCAGAATCCAATAGCATCTGCGGTCCTTTTTCAGCATCTGAATCAGATTTTTGCTCAGGTCCCTCAATTTCAGCTAGAAAATACCTGAAATCACAGAAAAATACACAAACTCATAGTAAAGTCCAGAAATGTGATTTATATTTAAAAACTAATAAAAACATAATAAAAATTAACTAAAATATACTAAAAACTACCTAAAAACAATGCCAAAAAGCGTATAAATTATCCGCTCATCAGTCACCGTCCTCTATACTCATAACCAAAATTACCCTTTTTATTCTTTTACTATTCTCACCCTTGTTTCAATACCCAAAAACTGGTAAAAAGGTTTTAAGTAAGTGTTACGGAAGGTTGCAAGCTAGTCGAGAAGGTAAAACAGTTAAGAACAAAGTTTTCTTTGAAAAACAGGGCAGTTTGCGTAGGCATAGAGTTGTACATACGCACGCCCAGAAGGATTTTCAAGAAGTGTGCATATGCATAGAGGTGTGCGTATGCACAGTAAGTAAAAATTTTTATTCTGCTCATACGCACGATGCGTGTGAATGCCCTCAGCAGAGTGCACCTTCCCCCGTGTGCGTGTGCACAGCTTGCAAAACTTCATAGGTTGTGTAGCGCTCCCAACAGTAGACATAACCCTGTGTGTGCGTGCGCACAAGAGTGTGCATACTTACGAGTTCATAAATACACAGGGTGTGCGTGCGCACACAAACCAGAAATCACAAATTCTGCAACATCGCAGAATTCAGATTTCGGACACCAACTTTCAACGATCATATCTTTTTCTACAAAATTCAGATTTCTACAAAATCTATACCGGTTTAAAGCTCTTTAAAAAAATCTTTAATTTGATATAAAATCCATCTAATTTCAAAAACGGTAGCTCCAGATATGATCCGTCAAAGTTGGGCTAAAACTCATTTTGACCAGAAACACATATTTACCAATTTTCCAATAATTCACTAGTCTCAATCATTTTCGAACCAACAAAATGAACCTAGACCAACTCAAATTACCTATTCACATACAACCAATTCTAATCCTACTCTTTTTACACATTCCACCTCAATTGCATCTATTTTACATTCTAAAAACCTCATTTTTCATGTTTTCATTAATTAATCACATTTTCATACAATGCATACCAACCCTTCATTCAATCTCATACATTATCACACAATTCAATCATCTCTTACCGTCTTTACTTTTTCCGGCCTCCGGCCCAAACTCCACGGCCTTTGGCCCAAATTCACTATTCAATAAATATTCCAAAAACCATTAATCATCATCCAATATATCAAGTTTCTCAACACACCAAACATAAAAATCCACACAATTCTCAACTCAATCATTAATTTACACAACATATCAACTATACATATTAATACCAACCATTTACATAATCCAAACCTAATCCTAGGGGCATCTAGCCTAGGAATTCTTATCATACCACACGGTACTTAAATGAAACTTAAATTGTACCTCTTGGAAGTCAAAAATAAGCTCTCACTTGGAAGTCTCCACCAAAACTCAACTCCAAACTCCACCAACCACTTTCACAAGCAAGATTTAAGTTCCAAAAGTGTACCTAATACTCTAATACACACATTACATACATATATCAACTTAGGGCTCACAAAATCTTATAAATTACAAGGGTTAGAGAATTCCTTACTTTAACCCACAAAATTGGTTAATGGAATTCACCAATGGCTCATACTAGAGCACCCCTAAATAACCAAAACCACAAGATTTCCTCAAAACCCAAACCAAATTCAAATTACAAGAGGAAAAACAAAACTGAGCAGAGGTCAATGAAAAACTCACGACCTTACCTAGATAGAATCGAAGAGGGCAAGAAGAGCGACGCGTGGCCACAAATGGCTTGTCGATTGGAGTTCCGTAGCTCAAGTTATGGTGGTTTGAAGTGGAGGGTGAAGTTAGGGTTTTGGTGTCCCTTCTTCTCTCTCTCTCTCTCTCTCTCTTTGGATAAAATGAGCTAAAAGCTCATTAATGATGAGTATATATGTTGGGATTGGGCCCCACTTGGGCCCGGTCTAATCGGTTTAGCCCGTTGGCCCAACTTTGGGCCAAAACCTTTAAGATTAGAGTTTTAAATCGTATTTTAAATATTTCTAGCTTTCCAAATTATAATTTCTAATTTTCTAACCTTATTCACTTATAATTAATTTATTCAGCTGCAGTACCGAACAGATCTCAACCGGCACTGCCGATCAAATTTTCTGTGTGCATTTTTACGCAGAAATTATGTTTTCCGACTCAGAAAAATCCACTGAGTTCAAATATTATATTTAAATCTTCAAATTTTGATTGCTAAATTTTCTAATCATATTTGCTCATATTTAATTTATTATTTACTAAATTACAGTTTGACTGGGTTTTACAAAGCTCAAGAGCTGATGGTGGCTCTTGATATGAATAAAAAGAGGAGGATGGTTCTTGGTATGTATATGGAGATGGTGGTTCTTGATAGATGGAACATAGAGCACTGAAGTTTCTTTGGTCTTGACCTTCCTAACCGAAATTCAGATAGTTCCTCCCTCCACAATAATATGAATCACTCATTGGATGTGAGTAGTAACTCATATGATCTCCATTATTTTTTCTTAGAACAAAATACCAAATAAAATTAAACGCACCATGTGGTAAACAGAAAAAGCAAAGAGAAAATAACAGAAATAATTTTATTTTTATTTTTTAAAAATATATATATTTTTCTTCAAAAGAAATAAAATAAAAAAATAAAAATAAAATAAAGAGAATAAATTGAATTATTGAAAAAAAATGAAAATTAAAAAAGAAGAACGAAAGTTTTAGTTTTTTTTAAGGAAAATTAAAATTAAAACTAAATAATAAAACAAAACTAATTGAAAAAGGAAATTTATCTAATCTAAGTAATCAAATAACTGAGGCAACACCAAACTTAATTTTAAAAATTAAGAAAAAAAATAAACTAGGTTAAATTAAAAAATTTATAAAAATAAATCAAACAAAACTAAAGCAAAAATGACTAATCTAAGCAATCAAATAATTGGTAGTAGTCAATCACAATCAATCCCCAGAAACGGCGCCAAAAACTTAGTGCGGAATTTATAACCCACAAACTAACCGGCAAGTGCACCGGGTTGTACCAAGTAGTACCTCAAGTGAATGAGGGTCGATCCCACGAGGATTGATGGACTAAGCAACAATGATTGCGTGATTTACTTAGTTAGACAAACAGAAAATGATATTTTGAGAGTTCAAAAGTATTAACAGTAAATTCAAAATATCAGAAAGCAAGCAGTAAATTGGTGTGAATAATATGGGAGAAAACAGTTAAGGTTTCAGAGATATTTATTTTTCGGATTAACTTTTCTTACCAACTATTTTAATCATGCAAGATTCAATTCATGGAAAACTATATGTGACTAAACCCTAATTCCTTAGACCTTTTTAGTATCTTCTAACCTTCATCAACCGCCAATTCCTTGGTCACTTGATTCCAATTAGAGGGTTAAGTTCAATTCTAGTTTATATGCCACAGAAATCCTAATTATCCAAATATAAGAGGATTATATGTCACGTATCCCGTTAAGTCCAGATAATTAAAAATTTAGGAGAAATTGTTTTCAAGTTGTTGTTTAAGTAAAGAGCTTTTCCAAGTTTTACAAGAACCCAATTAGAACAAGGGTCATACTTCTGTTCCACCCAGATTCATAAGATAAAGAACAAAAACAATTCTTGAAATTGAAATAAATACATGAATTAAAATAGAACAGTAATAGTATTAATCCATAGAATAAATAGAGTTCCTAACCTTAACAGTGGAGGTTTAGTTGCTCATGGTTCAGAGAGAAAACAAGGATTCTAAAAACTGTAAAGTGCAGAATGAGGTAAGAGAGAAGAGAGGAGCCCGAAGGGCTGATTCTTTTTTCTTTTATATCTAATCCTAATTAATGTAAAATATATTTTCTAAAACTAAATAATATCTTTTTCTATTTTAAAATAAAATAAAATTTTAATCAAAATTAATTAAAACACTCGTGCAGGCCTTGATGAAACATAGGGACCATTATTCTCCATTGAACTGGCGCCTAACTTCACTAATGTGAAGTTAGGCGCTGCCTTGGCCGAATGAAACTTGAGGCTTCTCCCTTCCTATGGCACCTAAGTTGGGAAATTCCAAGTTAGGCGCCACCTTGGCTGAACGCAATTGTGGAGTTTGTGGTTCTGGCGCCTAACTTGAGAAATTCCAAGTTAGGCGCCACCTTGACCATACCAAATAGGAGAAAAGTATATACTATTATATATTATTGGAAAGCTCTGGAAGTTAGCTTTCCAATGCCATTAGAATAACGTCAATTGGACCTTTGTAGCTCACGTTATTCTCGTTGGAGTGCAAGGTGGTCAGAGTTGACAACATCATTCACTTTCTTCTCTTTTTCTGCAAAAACTCCATCAGATCTATCCGAATGCTACCTGAAATAAAAAGAATTGCACATAACTTAAAGTAGCATCTATAGTGGCTAAAATATATTTAAATATTGATTAAACTTAATAATTCAAATGCAAATTCACTAGGAAAAGATAGAAGTGAGCATCATCTGGCGTTCAACGCTAGCAAAATGCTTGCTCTAGGGTGTTTTGTTTCCGGTTCTGATTGTCTTTGTTTTGGTTCTAACTACTGCACATGATCACAAACTTAAAGAAATAATTATGTAAGATAAACTTAAAGAAAAATAGAAATAACTTATTATGGTTGGGTTTCCTCCCAACAAGCGCTTCTTTAACGTCACTAGCTTGACGGTTAGCTCCTTACGGAGATGGATATGGGCTCAGAATTTCGCCCCTTACAGTGAACTTCTTGCCTGTGCTCTCATGGATGCACTCCACATGCTCTAAAGACAGGATCCTGTTCACTGTGTGTGGAATGACTGGGTTGTTAGTGAAGACAACTCTCATGCCAGGTGAGAGGCCTTCAGTGGGGATCTTTTCATCCCTCCAGCCTTTAGGTACCTTTTTCTTAGTACCAGTGTTTTCAGTGCTTGATGATGGTTGTCTGATGAGTCCATATTTGACGATATATTTTGCTTTGATTTGAGTGAATTCTATCATATAAGCCCACATTTTCATCAAAATAGCATGCTTTTGTGTTTTCTCTCTAGACTGTGCCTAAATGTGAAAACATGCGTTTTTGTGCTTAAATTAGTTATTTTAATCCCACTTTTATGCCACTCGATACCATGACATGTTTGATGAGTAATTTTAGGTCCTAAATGCAAGTTTGGCAAGGCAAAAGTGGAAGGAAGCATGTACAAAGGGAGAAAACTTGAAGAAAACAAAGGAGAAGCACACATTGGAGTGTGCGTGTGACAAACCCCAATTTGACAGTTTGTTTTGTATTGATTTTTGGGGATTTTATCACCTTTTACCCATATTTATTCAAGAAATAGCATGGTTTTGTAAAGCTAACATCCGGGGCTTCGAAACGATATAAGATTTGCTATGGTTGAACCGCGCATGGTGACACGTACGCGCATAGTACGTGCACGCGCCGTTGCTGCCACCTGGTTCACTTAAAACAAAACGTGGCCAGCGAATTCTAAAGCCTTGTGGGCCCAATCCAACTCATTTCTGATGCTATTTAAGCCAAGGATTGAAGGGGGAATGAAGATAATTTTCATACTTTAGAAGCTAGTTACCATTAGTTTAGTAGTGAGAGTTAGTTTCTAGAGAGAGAAGCTCTCACTTCTCTCTAGAATTAGGATTAGAATTAGGTTTAGTTTTTAGATCTAGATTTTAATTCATGCTTTCATCTCCTTATACCTTTCAATTCCTTGTTGTTGCATTCGGTTTATAAATTTTAGGGGTTTGTACTAGTGACAAACAACTTTTTGTATGAAAGGATTATTGCTTGGTTTAGAAACTATACTTTACAACGAGATTTTATTAGTGAATTTCTAAACCGTCAAAAATCCGTTCATCAAAATGGCGCCGTTGCCGGGGAATTGCAATGGTGTTATGTTATTGGTTATTGTATATATGTGAATAGTGTGAATATGTTTGCTTTTGTTAGCTCTTGCTAGTTTTAGAATTTAATTTTCTTGCTTCTTATTTGATTTTGTTTTCATTTTCTTCTTGCTATCATGAATTCTCACCTTGGCTATGAGTTTGGTTATCAACATGTTGTAGGAAATGAGGACTATAATGAAGATGTGTATCAAGAATGGGATGACCAAAGGTGGAAGGAGCCATATGCATATGATCAATCTTCATGGCAACAACCTCCACCAATGCACTACGAAGAAGAGCCATTCTATGATGCATACCAATCCAATGGCTATGGTGAATCACCTTGTGATTTTCAAGAACCACCACCATATGCCTATGATCCATACCCTCAACATAACTCCCAACCATACTCACAAGCCCCTTCTTACCAACCATCTTCATATGACCCTAATCCATATCCATCCTACCAACAACCATATGAGCAATATGAACCACACAAAGAGCCACCTCCTCCACATTATTGCCAAGATGAACCACCTCCAATATATGAAAATTTTCAACCACAAGATGAATACTACTTTCCACCACAACCTCCCATGGAAGAATACTCATATCCATTGATCCAAGAGCCACATGATCCTAATCATATTATCCAAGAGGAACAAGAGTCAAGGGATCGTCTCAAGGAAGCATTGGATCAATTTCAAGCAACCATGGAGTGTGTTGTGCAACAAGTGGAAAGAGTAGAAATTATTGAACCACCGCAACTCTACCAAGAAGAACCACCTTCCTACTATGAACCCTTCCCCCAAATTGATGAACCCTTCCATCCACCCCAACCTCCAATGGATGACATCCTTGATGTTCTTATTCAAGGACAAGAGGAAATGAAAAGGGATGTGCAACAATTCACGGCCGCCTTGGATGAGGTGGTAAACCGGTTAGCATCCCAATGCTTGAACACTCAAGGAACTCCCATGGCTACATGTGGAAAATCAAATGAAGAGCATAACATAAAAGAGAGATTGGTGGAGAATGAGGGAAGTTGCTTTGTATTGGAACAATTGGAGGAAGCTATGATTATTGAAGAAAGGGAAGAATTGGTTGAAGACTTAGGAGATGCGGAGCCTCCATGGGAATCTAGAATTGAAGAAAACCCCTCCAAGATGATTGAAATTGATGCTAGGAAGGAAAGTGCACACCTTCCAAGACATATTCCATATGAAGATTTGGATGGGATAGAGCAAGAAGTGAGTTCCCTTGGTGATGAAGATCAAGCATCAAACCTTAGTGGTGAAGAATCCTTTGAGCATGAAGAACCTTCTCCCAACAAGATGGAAAGCAATGTGGAGGTAAATTTTTCTCACCCTCCCTATTATGATTTGAGTAAAGGAAAAGGTTTAGATAAAATTGTTGAACAAAGGATTATAATTGAGAAGTCTTGTGAAAAGGTGAAAATCCTTAGAAAAAGGAGGATGGGAATTGAATACGCCTTATCAAAACTCTTGGAGTTGTCTTTGCCTAGATTGCCATCTACTCCTTCATTTGAGTGGGTGAAATTTATTTCTATTAGCTTTATTATCCCACTTGAATATGGTTTGCTTGAAACGGATGACCAACTTAGGGAGCTTTGTGGGATGAAGCGTAAACGAAAAAGGTTTTGTGGTTGGCGTTGCAAATCAAGGCTCATTATGGTTGATGCATCAAACATGAGATATAAAGGTTGGAGTAGTGCTCAAATAGATGGGTCTAGGAGGATTGTTGGCCACTATATAGAGAATTCACCTTACTCACCTTTCTTTCCTTCTCCTTTCTCCTACCCCTCATCCAACACTTCCAAACACCATTGACAACCATTTATTTTAGTTAACAAATTAGTTAGTTAGTTAGTTGATTAGTTAGTTTTAGTTTAGTTTTCATTTTATTTTCTCTCTTTTCATCATAAGTGTTGGAGTATTGACTTTGTTTACTATACATTGCTATATCCCTTATTTCCTAAATGCTATTTTAGCGTGAATGTTTTTAGATAATCTTTGTTGGATTCTATGATTGAGTTTATATTTTGTTACTTGGTTTTGAGTTCTTCATGCTTACCTTTTGAAAAATACCGAGTGATGAGAATTGTCTCCGAGCTTATAACTCTTTTGAATTCCATGTTTTGGCTAGCCGCCATGTGATTTGAACCGTATTCTTTGATTAGGCAATCTCTTGATGGATAATGTTGAGCATTTACCTTAATACATTGTATTTCATGATTATATCCATCCGTATGTTTGACTTGAATGCTTTCATGCTTCTCTAATGCTTGTTTTACCTTACAAGTTCACTTAAGGCATCTCAAGCACACTAGGATAAGTGACGTGCATGCTTCTTTTGTGACATAGCTTTTATGCTAATGTGTATTCTAAACCGCGCAATTTAGAATTCACACACCTAATATTTCTTAATGTCACACTAATTCACTCACCTCATTCTAGTGATTTACCTCATTCCAACAATGTATGCTTCCTTGCTTTTATATCTTCTCATCTTATGGTGTTATATTTTTGTTTTTCATAACGAATGCACCACAAGCAACCATGGAGGCGGAAGAAAGAACACATCGCAATCCGGAGAGTCGTCGTACCCCCTTGCTCATCTTTGAGTGCACCGAAGACGGTGCAAACTTTTAAGTGTGGGGAGGTCGTCCGACCGATCGGCAATCTTGGGTGACAAATTTCTAACTCCAATACTTTTGCATTTCATTCTAGGATTTTAGGATTTTTACTTGCATTTTCTTATTTTTGCATATGCATACACAATAAGCTTAGTCAAAATAATGAGAATTTTTCAAGATTTCTATCTATAGGGCATGTCAATTGATTTGAGTGAAAACTTTTCATAGAACTTGCTTGAATTATATATATTATGGATCATGTTTTGAGCTAAGAACACAAGCTTGTGAGACTTGAGCCTAATGATGTGGTTACATCTTATAACCACTTATTTTTCCTTCTTGTGTGCATTATTCTCTTTCTATGATTGTAATCTTTGATTTATTTGATTCTTTATGTCCATTATTTTGTGTATTCATGTATTTATGAGCTCACTTGACCAAATATGCATCCTACCTTGACCCTAGCCCCATTACAACCAATGAAAAGACCTCATGATACTTGTATGCATGCATGAAATAAATGTTGATTGTTAGAAGAAAAACAAATCTTGGGAAGAATGAAATAGAGGAGAATTGAGTGAATCAACCCTAAACACTTGAGTGAATAGAGTGCAAACACTACCGGTGAGGGTTCAATGCTCAATTACATGTTTTCACCTATGATCATAATTTTCATGCAAGTTTGTAAAAATATTTAATAACCCAATTTGCTAGTCCTTAGCCCTTGTGCATATATGTTTCTTGGGAATTGATTTATTTTGACCCAGCACTTGCATTCATTTAGATAGTTGCATATAGGCAGATTGCATTTAGTTAGTTTCCATTGAATAAATGTCATACCCTTACTTCATTCTTGGTTTAAGCATGAGGACATGCTTGGTTTAAGTGTGGGGAGGTTGACAAAACCCAATTTGACGGTTTGTTTTGTATTGATTTTTGGGGATTTTATCACCTTTTACCCATATTTATTCAAGAAATAGCATGGTTTTGTATATTCTCCTTTAATTGTGCTTGAATGTGAAAACATGTTTTTTAGGACTCAAAATAGCTAAATTTAATTCACCTTGATTCTATTAGATGCCTTGATATGTTTGTTAAGTGATTTAAGGTTTAGGAGGCAAAGATTGGATCAAGGGAATGAAGAAAGAAAGCATGAAAAGTTGGAGAACTCATGAAGAAATGGAAGAACCGGAAAGTTGTCAAGCCGACCTCTTCGCACTTAATCGGCCATAACTTGAGCTACAGTGGTCCAAATGATGCGGTTCCAGTTGGGTTGGAAAGCTAACATCCGGGGCTTCGAAACGATATAAGATTTGCTATGGTTGAACCGCGCATGGTGACCCGTACGCGCATAGTACGCGCACGCGCCGTTGCTGCCACCTGGTTCACTTAAAACAAAACGTGGCCAGCGAATTCTAAAGCCTTGTGGGCCCAATCCAACTCATTTCTAATGCTATTTAAGCCAAGGATTGAAGGGGGAATGAAGATACTTTTCATACTTTAGAAGCTAGTTACCATTAGTTTAGTTTTAGCTTAGTTTAGTAGTGAGAGTTAGTTTCTAGAGAGAGAAGCTCTCACTTCTCTCTAGAATTAGGATTAGAATTAGGTTTAGTTTTTAGATCTAGATTTTAATTCATGCTTTCATCTCCTTCTACCTTTCAATTCCTTGTTGTTGCATTCATTCTTCTTCTATTCTTTTGTTGTAGTTTCCTTTATGTTGTTCTTATGTTTTGTTGTAGATCTACTTTTGCTCCTTCTATTTTCTTTCAATTCAATTAGAGGTAATTCATAATAATTGTGTTCTTTTTGATTGTTGTTGTTAATTCATTGCCATAATTGTTGTTAGATTCTATTTTTGTTATTAATTTACTTTGCTTTTCTTTTATGCCTTCCAAGTGTTTGATGAAATGCTTGGTTGGATTTTAGTATAGATTTTGTTCCTCTTGGCTATGGTAGAGTAATTAGTGACGCTTGAGTTATCTAATGTCTTTGTTGATTGATAATTAGAAGTTGCTAATTGATTTAGATACCACTAAAGCTAGTCTTTCCCTTGGGAGTTGGCTAGGACTTGTGGAATCAAGTTGATTCATCCACTTGACTTTCCTCCATTATTAGAGGTTAACTAAGTGGTAGCAATGGACAATTGTGGTCACAATC
>NC_029794.2:35358647-35374801 GCF_000816755.2 Arachis ipaensis | reverse complement strand
TTTGTTGTAATTTCCTTTATGTTGTTCTTATGTTTTGTTGTAGATCTACTTTTGCTCCTTCTATTTTCTTTCAATTCAATTAGAGGTAATTCATAATAATTGTGTTCCTTTTGATTGTTGTTGTTAATTCATTGCCATAATTGTTGTTAGATTCTATTTTTGTTATCAATTTACTTTGCTTTTCTTTTATGCCTTCCAAGTGTTTGATGAAATGCTTGGTTGGATTTTTTTAGTGTAGATTTTGTTCCTCTTGGCCTAGGTAGAGTAATTAGTGACACTTGAGTTATCTAATTCCCTTGTTGATTGATAATTGGAGAGATTGCTAGTTGGTTTGGAGTGCACTAAAGCTAGTCTTTCCTTGGGAGTTGGCTAGGACTTGTGGAATCAAGTTGATTCATCCACTTGACTTTCCTCCATTATTAGAGGTTAACTAAGTGGTAGCAATGGACAATTGTGGTCACAATCGAGGAGGATAACTAGGATAGGACTTCTAATTCTCACAACCTTGCCAAGTGCTTTTTAGTTGTTAGTTTATTTTCATTGTCATTTACATTTCATGTCTCTTATCCCAAAACCCCAAAATACAATCCATAACCAATAACAAGACACTTCATTGTAATTCCTAGGGAGAACGACCCGAGGTTTAAATACTTCGGTTTATAAATTTTAGGGGTTTGTACTAGTGACAAACAACTTTTTGTATGAAAGGATTATTGCTTGGTTTAGAAACTATACTTTACAACGAGATTTTATTAGTGAATTTCTAAACCGTCAAAAATCCGTTCATCAGCGTGCGCACAACCACCTGTGCTTGTGCACAAGCAGAAAATCAGCATGTGTGCGGACGCACACACCTGTGCGTCTGCACACGTCCCAGCGCGTGACTCATTTAATGAAAATTGTTGGGGGCGATTTCTGGGCCTCCAGAGCCCAATTTTTGGACTTTTTGATGCTGATTCTTCCTATACTAAGCAATGCCTCACTCCATTTGAAGGGGGGAGCAAATTAGGGTAGATTTTAGTCATGTAGTTCATTTTCTAGAGAGAGAAGCTCCCCCTTCTCTCTAGAACCTAGGGTTTTTAGTTTAATTTTCTTGTAATTGCTTCTTTCAATTCTTGTTTTAATCTAGTTTCTTCTACCTTTCTTTGTTCTATTGTTTTAATTTCCTTATTTATCTTGTTAATTTCTCATTTTAGTTGTCCTTTATGTTTGTGTACACTCTTATCACTTTAATTTACATTTAATGCAATTTTATGTTTCATGTCATTTATTGCGTTATTGAGTTGCTATCTTTATTTTCCTTGCTTAGTAGTTGTAGCATTTATTATTTCTTGTCATTTTATCATGCTTTCTTCACATTCCCACCAAGTATTTGACAAAATTCTTGGTTGGGATTTTGCTTAGTTTTTCTCACTCTTGGTTGAGAAATTGTGTGGTTTGGGTGAACTTGAGTGGTGGATGTCCATTCCACATTGTGTGAGGGTTGTTAATTAATTTGGTTTCCCTTGACTCTAAGTGACCCACTAGTGTTGACTTAGGACTTATGGATTGAGATTAGTTATGCCAAGTTGACTTATCCTCGATGTAGGGTTGACTAATTGGAATTAATTCACACACAATTACCATGTTTGTGGTCCACAACTAGGATAGGAATCCTTAATTACCCACTTCTTACCAAGAGTCCTTTTTAGCTTTCAATTTCCATTTTCATTGCCTTTACTTGCCTTCATTTAATTTCTTGCATGTTAAGTTACCTTCTTGCATTTTAATTTCTTGCCAATTGCTATCATCCAACCCCCATTTCCCTATAGCCAATAATACGACACTTCATTGCAATTCCTAGGGAGAACGACCCGGGAGTTTAAATACTCTTGGTTATTTGATTTGGATTGTGACATCTTTGATTTAAACTTTGATTGAGAGTTAATTGTTGGTCTAGACTATGCTTGCAACGAGATTCTATTTTTGTGAAATTCTAGATTAACATAAATTTCTCACATCACTGCCAAATACCAAACTTAGAATTGGTGTCTGAGGGCTGTATATAACTTTACACTGAGAGAGAGGGTTGGAATACTAGGTGTTGCACAACTATCTCTCTTTTGTCAAAGGGAGAGTTAAGGTTAGGCATATTGAACAAAATGTGGTCCTCCCATAACTGTAGAATCAACTCTCCTTTTGCTACATCAATGATGGCATTGGCAGTGGCTAGAAAAGGTCTTCCAAGGATGATGGATTCATCCTTGTCTTCCCCAGTATCTAAGATTATGAAATCTGCAGGGATGTAAAGGTCCTCAACCTTTACTATGACATCCTCTACCAGACCATATGCCTTTCTATGTAAAGGTCCTAAACCTTTACTATGACATCCTCTACCAGACCATATGCCTTTCTCATTGACTTGTCTGGCATCTCTAGTGAGATTTTTGCAGCTTGTACCTCAAAGATTCCCAGTCTCTCCATTACAGAGAGTGGCATAAGGTTTATGCTTGACCCTAGGTCACACATAGCCTTCTCAAAGGTAATGGTGCCTATGGTGCAAGGGATTAGGAAGCGTCCAAGATCTGGCAGCTTCTGAGGTAGTTTTTGTTGAACCAAGGCATTGAGTTCCTTGGTGAGCACTGGAGGTTCTTCATCTAATGTCTCTGTTCCAAATAACTTGGCATTTAGCTTCATGAGGACCCCTAGGTACCGAGCAACTTGCTCTTCCCTATATTCTTCTTCCTCATTAGAGGAGGAGTGATCCTCATAATCCATGATTTGCAATAAGGCATTCAATGGAACTTCTATAGTCCCCTTTTGAGTCTTAGTTTCCTTCAGTTCTTCAATAGGGAAGTCTTGAGTGGGCATTGAATGCCCAGCTACCCCATTACTGGCATTCAACGCTAGCTTTTGTGCCACTTTAGGTGCTGAACGCCCAGTAGGGACTTCCTTACTGGCGTTCAATGTCAGAGCATCCCCTTTAGATTCGGCCCCAACTTCTACAGTGATGGCCTTGCACTCTTCTCTCGGATTTACTTCAGTGTTACTTGGGAGAGTGTTAGGAAGGGTCTCAAGAATTCTCTTGCTCAGCTGACCAACTTGTACCTCTAGATTTCTGATGGAGGACCTAGTTTCTGTTATAAAATTATAAGTGGTCTTAGAGAGTTCAGAGACTATGGTTGCTAAGTCAGAAAGGCTCTGCTTAGAAGTCTCCATGTTTTAATGAGAAGAAGGGAATGGTTTATTATTAAAACTATTCTGGTTTCTTCCACTTTGATTATTGTTAAAGCCTTGCTGAGGCTTCTGTTGATCTCTCCATGAAAGGTTAAGATGATTTCTCCATAAGGAGTTGTAGGTGTTTCCATAGGGTTCTCCCATGTAATTAACCTCTTCCATTATGGGTTGATCTGGATCATAGGCATCTCCATCCTAGGAGGTGTCTTGAGGGCTGTCAGCTGCAGCTTGCATTCCAGTCAAATACTGAGAGATCATATTGACCTGTTGAGTCAAGATCTTGTTCTGAGCCAATATGGAATTCAGAGTGTCAACCTCTAGGACTCTTTTCTTTTGAGCTACCCCATTGTTCACAGGGTTTCTCTCAAAAGTGTACATGAATTGGTTGTTTGCAACCATTTCAATGAGTTTCTGTGCCTCATCAGGCGTTTTCTTCAAGTGGAGTGATCCACCAGCAGAGTGGTCCACTGACATCTTGGATATCTCAGATAGACCATCATAGAAAATACCTAGGATAGTCCATTCTGAGAGCATGTCAGGAGGACATCTCTTGATCAGTTGCTTATATCTTTTCCAAGCTTCATAGAGGGATTCACCCTCTTTCTGAAGGTTTGAACTTCCACCCTGAGCTTGCTCATCTTTTGAGGTGGAAAGAACTTTGCCAAGAAAGCATTGACTAACTTTTCCCAAGAGTCTAGGCTTTCTTTGGGTTGAGAATCCAACTGTAACACCCTAATTACCCTAAGCCCTTGCATCGTAAAGCAAAGGTTAATCAAAGGTTACGGCAAGTCTAAGCCTTATACATATAATATATAGAAGTAATATATTTGAGAAGACCGATGAAGGATACAGCTCAAAAACAGGATTTGAAAAGCACAAACCATACACACAAAGCTACAACTTAACTTACAAGAAATAGATAAAATATAACAAAATATAAGAGTATGATAGTATAAAGATCTAGCCACGGCTTGCAGAGTCTAAGCCGGCTAGCTATACACAGACAGTACATAATTCTGAAAGTTTAAACATCTTATACAAGTTTTCTCTCTCAAAGTAAGCCTCTAGGCAAAATAAATACAAAAGTGAGAGATTAATACAAAATAATAAAAAAGGACTCCAAAACATATCCAGGATCCTCCACTCTGTCACCATCGAAATAACTCACCGAGGTGGATTGCAACTTGCATCTAAAAAATAACAACAAAGTATGGAATGAGAACCAGAGGTTCTCAGTATGGTAGTAGTGCCCAGTAATGTAAGATATAAAGACTCCTGGACGCCGGAGGCAATTCTAGAGCTTCATACCAACCAGATATTCAAGCTTAACGAAATAAATAACTTAAACCCTAAATAATAAACAAAGGTATCTAATCTTAGGGATTTCTAACTAAAACTAGTCACCGTTGTCCCACAGCCTTTACCAACCTACCCTCCGAGCGACCTCATCGCCACCGCCTACCTAACGTCCTCAACACCATACAATCACAGATAATGCAAGCAAGTAAAACATAGGTAGTAATCATATATAACAAGTAATTCAAGAAGCAAATATGCGTATTACACAGTTAGACACACTCAAGGAATCAAAGAAAACAAGCACATAAGAGATGCATATGATGAATGCCTATCCTATTGGCTCGTGATATCACTTGTCGGTCCGTAAATGCCAACCCGACATATCTTTCCGGATGTAGCCTTTTCTGCCACGCCAGAGATATAGTGCCCTGCACACTTATGCAGCAGCGAATCTGCTACGCCAGAGATTTAGTGCCCTGCACACTCATGTAGTAGGGAGTCTACTACGCCAGGGATATAGGCCCCACACACTTCATGCAGCAGAGAAGGAAACAACAACAACTACTCATGCAGCAGAGAAATTTGCTACGCTAGGGATATAGGCCATGCACACTCTTAACAACAACTAATCATGCAGCAGACAAATCTGCTACGCCAGAGATATAGGCTCCGCACACTCCCATATAATCCAAAAATTTTCTCCTTTATTTCCAAGCCTTCAACTCGTCATACCCATCACCAGTTTCCAACTTCTCAAAAATCTCTTTAGACATAAACTTCACAACTCTACATGCCCCACTCAAAACTAGAAGTTACACAAATCTTCCAAACCTAGGTCACCAGCTCTAACTCATAACTAAAATACCTTTTCTATCCTTTTATTATTTCCTCCGTTGATTCAAGATCTTAAAACTGGCAAAAAGGTTTTAAACAAGTGTTACAGAAGTTTACAAGCTTGCCGGAAAGGTTAAACAGTTGAGAACAAGGTTTTGATTGAAAAACAGGGCAGTGTGCGTACGCACAGGGGTGTGCGTGTGCACGCCCAGAAAAATTTTCAAGACATGTGTGTATGCATAGAGGTGTGCGTACGCACAGGGGGCAAAATCATAACTCTGTTCATCCGCACAAGGCATGCGAACACCCTCAACAGAGTGCACCTTCCAACATGTGTGTGCGCACAAGGCTGTGAGTGCGCACAGCTTGCAGAGCTTCGTTGGTTATATGTGCGCACAGAGCATGCTAGCGCTCCCAACAGTAGCCATAACCTCGTGTCTGCGTGCACACAAGAGTGTGCGCGCGCACACTTTCAAAAACATACAAGATGTGCGTGCACACAAGGCTGTGCGTGCGCACACAAACCAGAAATCACAAATTCTGCAGCCTTCACAGAATTCAGATTTTGACACCAAAGTTTGAATGATCATAACTTCCTCTACAAAAATCCATTCCCTACAAACTTTATATCCATTTAAATATTTTTCAATGAACTTTAATTAAAAGCAAATTTCAACAAATTTTGAAAACTGAGGCTCAAGTTATGATCCATCAAAGTTCACCAAAAATCCATTTTTACCAAAAATATTAAAACTCTATTTCACCAAACCTCTCAATCCAAAATCAATTGCTCTACATCCAAACCAACCCTAATGTGGCTAATTTATATCCCTATGTCTTCTAATTCATTGCACACTTAAAATTCACAATTTTACCATTTTCACACCTAATCATCATTCCTTCTATTAATCTCTCAAACCATATGCAACAAGACCACACATCAATAATTCCTCATACATAAATACTTCACTTATCACTCATCATTGTCATAATAGTCATCCACCATCAATTATAGCTCAATATCAATAATGCATCCTCATGCAACATTAACTCAAAATCAACACCATCCAATATCATCACCAACCACAAGATTCAAAACCCACAACCATCATCATAATATATCATTACACATCATAATCATCAATATCCTTCAACAAGTATCATAAACATATGTTATGAATTCCATCATTCTCTATAATTCTCTTCATCATACAACATGATTTCATAAATAATTAGGCATACACCAACATCATTCAATCCTATCTTATGGTCCACTAGCCTAAGTTTCCAAACATTTATATATTACATAGAGAAAACCGAAACCATACCTTGGCCGATTATCCTCCATGCACGAAACCACCAAAAAGCCAAGATAACTCCAAAAGCACCAAAGCTCAAACTAACAACATATATATCACCTAAATCAAAACCTAAAAACCACAACATACAATACTATAAGGTTATATGAGGAACTTTGCCTTATTAAAAGGGGATTGGGGCAAAGCCCAATGATTACCCGCTACTAGAGATCACCTAAACAACCAAAATCACAAAATCACCAAAACTATAACCATTTCTTGCCAAATTTGCTTAGATATAAATGAAGAGCTCGACGAGAGCTTCGTGTGGTCGCAAACAGCTTGTCAATCGGAGCTCCGTAACTCAAGTTATGGCTCCCGGAAGGTGATGATGAATAGTAAAATCACCCTCTTCTCCTCTATTCTCTATGCAGCGCCCCCTTTCTTATTTTGGGGTGGAATTGAGCTGAAATGCTCATTTAATGAGCATATATATATATATTGGGCCTTGGGCCCGGTTTTCCGTTAGCGTTTTTGGTCCGTTTAGCCCACTTTGGACTAAAGCCTTTAAGATTAGTGCCCGGTTTTCAATTCTAAATCATTTTTGTCGTTTCAAAACAATAAATCAATTTTCAAAATCTTATTTTCTAAAATACGCGGTACTGGATAGACTAGATCCGGTATGCCGGCTTAAGCGCCAGTATGCATTTTTACAAAACTTTTCGGAAAAGATATGTTTTCCAACTCAGAAAAATCTATTGAATTCAAATTTCACCTTTATAATTTCAATTTAAAACTTCTAAATTTTGAATCTACTTCGAACACTTAAAAATTATTTTATTAAAACAGTTTTACTGTGAAAAACTCCAGTTCTTACATCCTCCCCTCCTAAAAAATTTTCGCCCTCGAAAATTAGAATTACTCGATATATCCTCCTCGAAGCGCTCTACCGTGTCGATATTCTCTCTCTCCTTATGCTGCGTCACTCTGATTATCGTCATTAAGAATCCGAATTACTCGGCTACATGCATCAAAAGCCTGCTTCTCTTGGTCCCTCCAACGAATTTCTAAGTTCGACCAAACTTACGACAACCTTCTCTAAGATAAAACTAAGCCAACTAGGTCCTAATAACATATCACAACAACCTTATGTGCTTACCTCTCATCAGCGGATTCGATTCCGTCACCTCTCCTGCATCCGTAGTAAAAATTGGGCCTGGTTGCTGACTCCTACTTACATCTCGGTTCCTCCCTCGGCGGCAGTACTTGGATATGTGTCCAGGCTTGCCACAAGTAAAACACAGATGACCTCCCCTCAAATGGTGAAACTGAGCATCGTTGTCCCTTCCAAAGGTCTCATTTCCTTTAAAGGTTTGTCCCCTCGGTGCAAGGTAATCGTCATGTTCCCTATTAGTGTTTCCTCCACGAGTGTCCCTCGACGAGGCTACCATCTTCGCACATTCCTCAATAACTCTCGCCTTGTTCACAAGATCAGAGAAGATCTGAATCTCCAAAGGAGCCACAGCAGTCATGATGTTATCATTCAAGCCCCTTTGATACTTAATGCACTTCCAACTTTCATAGGTCTCCGGGGCACCCTGACACACCCTAGAGAACCTACAGAGCTCCTCAAATCGGCTAGTATAGTCCGCCACAGACAAAGAACCTTGCTTCAGCTGCATGATGAACGGATTTTTGCTAGTAAAGAATTCACAATAAATTTCTGTTGCAAGTATAGTTTCTAAACCAACAATAATCCTTTCATACAAAAATTTGGTTGTCACTAAAACAAACCCAATAAAATTAAACTGAAGTATTTAAACCTCGGGTCGTCTCTCAAGGAATTGCAGGGAGGTATGTTACTATTGGTTATGGAAAAGTATATTTTTGGGTTTTTGAAAGGTTGAACAAGGAATGTAAACAATAAGAGAATAAACTGATAATTAAGAAAGCTCTTGGCAAAGTATGAGAATTAGAAGTCCTATCCTAGTTATCCTTATCAATTGTGACATCAATTGTCCATTGCTCTCACTTAGTTAACCTCTAACTATGAAGGAAAGTCAAGTGGATGAATTAATTTGATTCCTCAAGTCCTAGTCAACTCCTAAGGAAAGACTAGTTTTAGAGGGATCCAAATCAACTAGCAACTTTCAATTATCAATCAACAAAGGAGTTTGATAACTCAAGAGTCTCCAATTACTCAACCAAAGCCAAGAATATAAAAATCTAACTTAAAATCCTCCCAAGCATTTTATCAAATACTTGGAAGGCACACTATAAAAGCATAGAAAAGCAATAAGAGATAGTAAAATCCAAACAACCAATTGAAAGCATCAATAACATAAATTGAAGAAAGCAATCATAAATATGAAATACCTCAAATTGCATTAAATAGAAAATCAAATCTAACATGAGAGTTCATAAACTAAAATAGCAACATAAAGTAATCAACAAAGGAAATAAATAAACTAGAATGCTAGAACAATTAAAAGTAGAAGAGAAACTAAATTAAACTAAGATAGAGGTCTGAAGTTGAGAATAACTAAACCAAATAATCCTAAAGCCTCGAGAGAGGAGAGAGCTTCTCTCTCTAAAAAACTATATCTAAAACCTAAAATTATCTGAATGAATGATTCCCCCACTCTGCAGCCTTTAATATGTGTTTTCTGGGCCGAAACTGGGTCTAAAACCAGCCCAAAATCGCCCCCAGCGCTTTATGTAATTTCTGCACGTGGCGCATGTCACACGTACGCGTCAGTCACGCGTACGCGTCGATGGTCATCTTCGTGTGTCACGCGTACGCGTCAGGTATGCGCACGCATTGCCGTGCAATCTCACTTCTCACACGTACGCGTCAGGTGCGCATGCGCATTGTTCCTCACTGGTCAGCTCCTTAGTTTCTTGTGTTCCTTCCATTTTTGCATGCTTCCATTCCATCCTCTAAGCCATTCCTGCCCTATAAAGCCTGAAAACACTTAACACACATATCAAGGTATTGAATGGTAATAAGAGAGGATTAAAATTAGTAAATTTAAGGCTAAAGAAGCATGTTTTCAATCATAGCACAAAATTAGGAAGGAAAATGTAAAACATGCGAATTATATGAATAAGTGTGAGTTTAATGGATAAAATCCACTCAATTAAGTACAAAATATACCACGAAATAGTGGTGCATCACTGCATAAGCTCCAACTCCTTCGCTTCCCTTGCCAATTTAGGAAAGTACTTCTTGTAGAAAGCCGTTTGGAATACATCCCAAGGAATGTCGGCATTCTAAAACTGTAGCAAGCGGAATTCTCCTTGCCACCAATGCTGAGCCTCTCCCAAAAATGGATACACTCCATGGCCTGGAACCAATTATCCGCTTCCGTAGGATTGGTTGAACCTCTGAAACATGGTGGATGAACCTTGAGAAAGGTAGCCAAGGTCATCGGAGCACCTCCCATGTTATCACCATTTCCTTCCACATTCTCATTCCTGTTTCCATCACCATTTCTGTTTCTAGTTGGTTGACCTAACCTCTGTACAGCTTGCAGAGTCGCAACAGCATTCGCCTCTATGGTATTCGCAAGATTAGCCATTGCCACCATGAACTCGACATGGTTATCGGCCGGTTGCCCATTTCTATCCTCTCCTCATGAACACATACCCTAAACCATACACCAAACAATCGATATCAAGGTGATCAGTCTCAACAGAGTATGCAATGAAGCACAATCGGTCCATCCCTCAGGCTCACGAGGACAAACCGCTCTGATACCACTAAATGTAACACCCTAATTACCCTAAGCCTTACCTCACATCGTAAAGCAAAGGTTAATCAAAGGTTACGACAAGTCTAAGGCTTATACATATCACATATAGAAGAAATAATATATTTGAGAAGCCTGATGAAGGATACAGCTCAAAAACAGGATTTGAAAAGCGCAAACCGTACACACGAAGCTACAACTTAACTCACAAGAAATAGATATAATATAACAAAATATAAGAGTATGATAGTATAAATATCTAGCCACGGCTCGCGGAGTCTAAGCTGGGTAGCTATACACAGACAGTACAGAATTCTGAAAGTTAAATGATGAGCGGATAATTTATACCCTTTTTAGCATTGTTTTTACATAGTTTTTAGTATGATTTAGCTACTTTTTATTATATTTTTATTAGTTTTTATTTAAAAATCACATTTCTGGACTTTACTATGAGTTTGTATGTTTTTCTGTGATTTCAGGCATTTTCTGGCTGAAATTGAGGGACCAGAGCAAAAATCTGATTCAGAGGCTAAAAAAGGACTGCAGATGCTGTTGGATTCTGACCCAATTGGTGCGCTCTCAATTGCGTTGGAAAGTAGACATCTTGGGCTTTCCAGCAATATATAATGGTCCATACTTTGCTCGAGATTTGATGGCCCAAACTGGCGTTCAAAGACAGCCTAAAACATCTTGGCGTAAAACGCCCAAACTGGCACCAGAATTGGAGTTAAACGCCCAAACTGGCACCAAAGCTGGCGATTAACTCTAGGAACAGCCTATGCACGAAAAAGCTTCAATGCTCAGCCCAAGCACACACCAAGTGAGCCCCGAAAGTAGATTTCTGCACTATCTGCACTTAGTTACTCATTTTCTGTAATCCCTAGTAACTAGTTTAGTATAAATAGCACTTTTTACTATTGTATTCGCATCGAGACTCTTACCATCTGATGCTATTGTACACGTTTGGAGGCTGGCCTCACGGCCATGCCTAGACCTTTTTCACTTATGTATTTTCAACGGTGGAGTTCCTACACCCCATAGATTAAGGTGTGGAGCTCTGCTGTTCTTCATGAATTAATGCAATTACTACTGTTTTCTATTCAATTCACGCCTACTTCTTCTCCAAGATATACTCTCGTACTTAATTCAGTTAAGTCAGAATGAAGGGGTGATCCGTGACAATCACCCAATCTTCGTTACTCGCTTAGCCAAGATCGCGTGCCTGACAACCACAAAGCGGTCTACATGATGTTCAATGTAGTCATTGGATGACAGCTGGAGTATATTCTCTTGGGTATCTAATACATGGACCGAGTCCGTGAGATTAGTATCTTCGTGGTATAGGCTAGAATTATTGGCAGCCATTCCTGGGATCCGAAAAGTCTAAACCTTGTCTGTGGTATTCCGAGTAGGATCCGAGAAGGAGTGATTGTGACGAGCTTCAAACCTGCAAATGTTGGGCTCAAGTGACAGTGTGCAAAAGGATCAATGGATTCTATTCCGACGCTAGCGGGAACTGACAGATGATTAGCCATGTGGTAGCTGTACCTGGTATTTTTCATCCAAGACGAGAAATCCGATAGTTGATTAGCCGTGCAGAAACCGTAGAGGACCATTTTCACTGAGAGGATCTTACATCTTGCCATGGAAGGAAGTAACTCATGGTTGGAAGAAGGCAATAGGAAAGCAGAGGTTCAGAAGCAACAAAGCATCTCCAGACGCTTATCTGAAGTTCCCACAAATGAATTACATAAGTAACTCTATTTTATTTTATGTTTTATTTATATTTTAATTATCAAAACCCCATAACCACTTGAATCCACCTGACTGAGATTTACAAGATGACCATAGCTTGCTTCAAGCCGACAATCTCCGTGGGATCTACCCTTACTCACGTAAGGTATTACTTGGACGAACCTAGTGCACTTGCTGGTTAGTTACGCAGAGTTGTGAAGAAGTGTTGAGATCACGATTCTGTGTACCAAGTTTTTGGCGCCGTTGTCGGGTATTATTCGAGTTTGGACAACTGATGGTTCATCTTGTTGCTTAGATTAGGTAATTTTATTTTATGTTTAAGCTTTTTATTTTTAATTTTTGAAAAATTCAAAAAAATATATTTGTTCTTCAGAATTTTTAAGAATGAATTCTAGAGTTTCAAATGATATGTGAAGCCTGGCTGACTGCTAAGCCATGTCTAATTTTTTTGGACTGAGGCTTTCACTTATCATTGTAGGAGCTTTTTGATTCCCATCAATTTGGCTGTTGTATGTAATGCTCTGCTGAAGCTTGGCTGGCCATTTGGCCATGTCTAATCTTTTGGACCGAAGCTTTCACATAAAGCTTGGCTGGCTATTTAGCCATGTCTAAATTTTTGGACCGAAGCTTTAGACTAGCATTGCATGATTCTTGGAATTCTTATTAAAAATTTTGAATTTCTTATTTTTCTTATTCCAAAATATTTTCGAAAAGTAAAAAAAATTAATAAAATCATAAAACCAAAAATATTTTGTGTTTCTTGTTTGAGTCTTGTGTCAAATTTTAAGTTTGGTGTCAATTGCATTTTTTTAATTTTTCTTTAAATTTTTGAAAATTCATGCATGTGTTCTTTCTTGATCTTCAAGTTGTTCTTGATGATTTTCCTTGTTTGATCTTTGGTTTTTCTTGTTTTGTGTCTTTTCTTATTTTTCATATGCATTTTTTTAATTATTAGTGTCTAACCATTGAAAATTTCTAAGTTTGGTGTCTTGCATATTTTTCTTTTCTTAAAAATGTTCAAAAATATGTTCTTGATGTTCATCATTATCTTCAAAGTGTTGTTGGTGTTCATCTTGACATTCAAAGTGTTCTTGCATGCATTTTTTGTTTTGATCTTGAATTTTTATGTTTTGTTTCATTTTTGTGTTTTTCTCTCTCATCATTAAAAATTCAAAAATAAAAAAAATATATTTCCCTTATTTCACTCATAAATTTTGAAATTTTGAATTGATTTAGTCAAAAAGTTTTAAAATTTAGTTGTTTCTTGTTAGTCAAGTGAAAATTTCAATTTGAAAATTCTATCTTTTCAAATCTTTTTCAAAAAATTAAATCTTTTTCATTTTTCTTTCCTGTTTTTCAAAAATTTTAAAATTGATTTTCAAAATCTTTTTCTTACTTTTTATTTCATATTTTCGAATTTATTACCAACATTTAATATTTTGATTCAAAAACTTTAAGTTGTTACTTGCCTATTAAGAAAGGATCAATCTTTAAATTCTAGAATCATATCTTTTAGTTTCTTGTTAGTCAAGTAATCAACTTTATCAAAAATCAAATCTTTTTTTATTTCCTTTTCAAATCTTTTTCAAAATGATTGTCAATCATATCTTTTCAAAATTTATTTTCAAATCTTTTTCAATTAACTACTTGACTTTTTGTTTGATTTTAAAAGTTTTCTATTTCAATCATATCTTTTTCAAAATCACCTAACTACTTTTCTCTCTCCAATTTTCGAAAGTCACTAACCATTTTTTTAAATTCTTTTTAATTAACTAATTGTTTTAAGTTCTGATTTTATTTTATTTTCCTTCTTAATTTTCGAATACTAACCAATAATTAAAATAAAAACAAAAATATTTTCTTTTCTTTTAAGTAATATTCGAATATACTCTCTCTCTCTCATCTCTTTCTATTTATTTATTTATTTACTAACACTTCTCTTCTTCTTATAATTCGAACCCTCTCCCTTTCTCTGTGTTCGAATTCTTCTTCTCCCTTCTTCATTCTATTTCTTCTATTCTTCTACTCACATAAAGGAATCTTTATACTATGACATAGAGGATTCCTATTCTTTTCTGTTCTCTTCTTTTTCATATGAGCAGGAACAAGGATAAGAACATTCTTGTTGAAGCTGATCCTGAACCTGAAAGGACTTTGAAGAAGAAGTTAAGAGAAGCTAAAACACAACACTCTGGAGAGGACCTAACAGAAATTTTCTAAAAAGTAGTTATGGAAGCCGAAAATAACAACAATGGTGGAGATGCAAGGAAGATGCTTGATGACTTTACTGCACCCACTTCTGACTTTTATGGAAGAAGCATCTCAATTCCTGCAATTGGAGCAAACAACTTTGAGCTTAAGCCTCAATTAGTTTCTCTAATGCAGCAGAATTGCAAGTTTCATGGACTTCCATTGGAAGATCCTCATCAGTTTTTAGCTGAATTCTTGCAAATATGTGACACTGTTAAGACCAATGGGGTTAATCCCGAGGTCTACATGCTTATGCTTTTCCCCTTTGCTGTAAGAGACAGAGTACATGCCCTCAGAGTGGTCCCTCATAGGCATGTTCTATGATGGCTTGTCTAAGATATCCAAGATTTCCTTAGATAGCTCTGCAGGTAGATCCCTCCACTTGAAAAAAACACCTGTAGAAGCAAGAGAGCTCATTGAAATGGTTGCTAATAACTAGTTCATGTACACTTCTGAAAGAAATCCTGTGAATAATGGGACAACTCAGAAGAAAGGAGTTCTTGAGATTGATACTCTGAATGCTATATTGGCTCAGAATAAAATATTGACTCAGCAAGTCAATTTGATTTCTCAGAGTCTGACTGGAATGCAAGCTGCATCTGGCAGTACCTAGGAAGCTTCCTCTAAAGAAGAAGCTTATGACCCTGAGAATCCTGCAATGGAAGAGGTGAATTACATGGGAGAACCCTATGGAAACACCTATAATCCTTCATGGAGAAATCATCCAAATTTCTCATGGAAGGATCAACAGAAGCCTAATCAAGGCTTCAATAATAATAATGGTGGAAGAAATAGGTTTGGCAATAGCAAGCCTTTTCCATCATCTTCTGAGCAACAGACAGAGAATTCTAAGCAGAGCCTCTCTGACTTAGGAACCATAATCTCTTATCTAAGTAAGACTACTCACAATTTCATGACTGAAACAAGGTCCTCCATTAGATATTTGGAGGCACAAGTGGGTCAACTGAGTAAAAGAGTTACTGAAATCCCTCCTAGTACTCTCCCAAGCAATACAGAAGATAATCTAAAAAGAGAATGCAAGGCCATAAACACGTCCAACATGATAGAACCTGTAGAGAAAGGAAAGGCAGTGATTTCCACTGAGGAAGACCTTAATGGACGTCCGCTGGCCACTAAGCAGTTCCCTATTGAGGAACCAAAGGAATCTGAGGCTCATACAGAAACCATAGAGATTCCACTAAACTTACTGTTGCCATTCATGAGCTCTTATGAGTATTCTTCCTTTGAAGAGGATGAAGATATTACTGAAGAGAAAGTTGCTCAGTATCTAGGAGCAATCATGAAGCTAAATGCCAAGTTATTTGGTAATGAGAATTGGGAGGATGAACCTCCATTGCTCATCAATGAACTAAATACCTTGGTTCAACAGAAATTACCTCAGAAGAAACCAGATCCCGGAAAGTGCTTAATACCTTGCATCATAGGCACCATGACCTTTAAGAAGGCTCTGTGTGACCTTGGTTCAAGTATAAACCTCATGCCACTCTCTGTAATGGAGAAACTAGGGTTCTTTGAGGTACAAGCTACAAGAATCTCATTAGAGATGGCAAATAATTCAAGGAAATAGGCTTATGGACTTGTAGAGGATGTATTAGTGAAGGTTGAAGGCTATTACATCCCTACTGACTTCATAATCCTAAATACTGGGAAGGATGAAGATGAATCTATCATCCTTGGAAGACCCTTCCTAGCCACAGCAAGAGCTGTGATTGATGTGGACAGAGGAGAG
>NC_029794.2:35340947-35353927 GCF_000816755.2 Arachis ipaensis | reverse complement strand
AAGAAAGGAGTTCTTGAGATTGATACTCTGAATGCTATATTGGCTCAGAATAAAATATTGACTCAGCAAGTCAATTTGATTTCTCAGAGTCTGACTGGAATGCAAGCTGCATCTGGCAGTACCTAGGAAGCTTCCTCTAAAGAAGAAGCTTATGACCCTGAGAATCCTGCAATGGAAGAGGTGAATTACATGGGAGAACCCTATGGAAACACCTATAATCCTTCATGGAGAAATCATCCAAATTTCTCATGGAAGGATCAACAGAAGCCTAATCAAGGCTTCAATAATAATAATGGTGGAAGAAATAGGTTTGGCAATAGCAAGCCTTTTCCATCATCTTCTGAGCAACAGACAGAGAATTCTAAGCAGAGCCTCTCTGACTTAGGAACCATAATCTCTTATCTAAGTAAGACTACTCACAATTTCATGACTGAAACAAGGTCCTCCATTAGATATTTGGAGGCACAAGTGGGTCAACTGAGTAAAAGAGTTACTGAAATCCCTCCTAGTACTCTCCCAAGCAATACAGAAGATAATCTAAAAAGAGAATGCAAGGCCATAAACACGTCCAACATGATAGAACCTGTAGAGAAAGGAAAGGCAGTGATTTCCACTGAGGAAGACCTTAATGGACGTCCGCTGGCCACTAAGCAGTTCCCTATTGAGGAACCAAAGGAATCTGAGGCTCATACAGAAACCATAGAGATTCCACTAAACTTACTGTTGCCATTCATGAGCTCTTATGAGTATTCTTCCTTTGAAGAGGATGAAGATATTACTGAAGAGAAAGTTGCTCAGTATCTATGAGCAATCATGAAGCTAAATGCCAAGTTATTTGGTAATGAGAATTGGGAGGATGAACCTCCATTGCTCATCAATGAACTAAATACCTTGGTTCAACAGAAATTACCTCAGAAGAAACCAGATCCCGGAAAGTGCTTAATACCTTGCATCATAGGCACCATGACCTTTAAGAAGGCTCTGTGTGACCTTGGTTCAAGTATAAACCTCATGCCACTCTCTGTAATGGAGAAACTAGGGTTCTTTGAGGTACAAGCTACAAGAATCTCATTAGAGATGGCAAATAATTCAAGGAAATAGGCTTATGGACTTGTAGAGGATGTATTAGTGAAGGTTGAAGGCTATTACATCCCTACTGACTTCATAATCCTAAATACTGGGAAGGATGAAGATGAATCTATCATCCTTGGAAGACCCTTCCTAGCCACAGCAAGAGCTGTGATTGATGTGGACAGAGGAGAGCTAGTCCTTCAATTGAATGAGGACTACCTTGTGTTTAAGGCTCAAGGATCTTCTTCTGTAACTATGGAGAGGAAGCATGAAAAGCTTCTCTCAATACAGAGTCAAGCAGAGCCCCCACACCCAACTTCTAAGTTTAGTGTTGGGAGGCCAACATCAAGCTCTGAGTCTCTGTGAAGCTCTCTAAGAGCTCACTGTCAAGCTATTGACATTAAAGAAGCGCTTGTTGGGAGGCAACCCAATGTTAATTAATTATATTTATTTATTTTCCATTGTTATTTTATATTTTTTTAGGTTGATGATCATGTGAAGCCACAAAAAGAATTGAAAAATAAAAAATAAAATGAAAAATAGCATAAAAAATAGCACACCCTGGAGGACAGGCTTACTGGCATTTAAACGCCAGTAAGGATAGCAGAATGGGAGTTTAACGCCCAGCCTGGCAGTATTCTGGGCGTTAAACGCCAGAAATGGGCAGCAGACTGGCGTTTAACGCCAGGAAAGGTAGCAGAGCTGGCATTAAATGCCAGAATTGGCACACAATGGGTGTTTGAACGCCAGAATGGTGTAGGAAGCAGAATTCCTTGACACCTCAAGATCTGTGGACCCCGCAGGATACTCACTTACCCCACCTCTTCTTCTCTCCTCTTCACCCCTTTCCATAACTCTCTTCCCTATATTCTCTTCACCACTCACATCCATCCATCATAAACCCCACCTACCTCACCATTCAAATTCAAACAATTTCCCTCCCAAACCCACCCCTTCATGACCGAATTCCCCCTCTCTCTTACCCTATAAATACCCCTCCTCACTACCTTCAATTTCACACATCATACACACTACTACCCCCCTTGGCCGAAACCACTACTACCCTCCATCTCCTCCATTTTTTCTTCTTCTACTCCTTTCTTTCTTTTTTTACTCGAGGATGAGCAACAATTCTAAGTTTGGTGTGGGAAAAGCTAAGATTTTTTTTTGTTTTTCCATAACCATCAATGGCACCTAAGGCCAGAAAAACCTCTAGAAAGAGGAAAGGGAAGGCAATTGCTTCCACATCTGAGTCATGGGAGATGGAGAGATTCATCTCAAAGGTCCATCAAAACCACTTCTATGAAGTTGTGGCAAAAAAAGGGTGATCCTCGAGGTCCCCTTCAAGCTCAAAAAGAGTGAATATTCGGAGATCCGACATGAAATTCAAAGAAGAGGTTGGAAAACTCTCACCAATCCCATTCAACAAGTCGGAATCTTAATGGTTCAAGAGTTCTATGCCAATGCATGGATCACTAAGAACCATGATAAAAGTATGAACTCGAACCCAAAGAATTGGCTCACAATGGTTCGGGGGAATTACTTGGATTTTAGTCCGGAAAATGTGAGGTTAGCATTCAACTTGCCAATGATGCAAGGAGATCCTCACCCTTTCACTAGAAGGTTCAACTTTGATGAAAGATTGGACCAAGTCCTTAGGGATATTTGTGTGGAAGGAGCTCAATGGAAGAGAGACTCAAGCGGGAAGCTAGTTCAATTGAGAAGGCTTGACCTCAAACCCGTGGCTAGGGGATGGTTGGAGTTCATCCAACGCTCTATCATTCCTACTAGCAACCGGTCTGAAGTTATAATAGACCGGGCTATCTTGATCCATAGTATCATGATTGGAGAGGAAGTAGAAGTTCATGAGATCATATCCCTAGAACTCTATAAGGTGGCGGACAAGCCCTCTACTTTGGCAAGGTTAGCCTTCCCTCATCTCATCTGTACCCTATGCAATTCAGCTGGAATTGTCATAGAGAAAGACATCCTCATTGAAGGAGATAAGCCTATCACTAAGAAGAGGATGGAGCAAACAAGAGAGCCTACTCATGGACCTCAACAAGAGCATGAGGAAGTCCCTCATTATGAAATTCTTGAAATGCCACAAGGGATGCACTTTCCTCTACAAAATTATTGGGAGCAAATTAACACCTCCCTAGGAGAACTGAGTTCCAACATGGGACAACTAAGGATGGAGCACCAAGAGCATTCCATCCTCCTCCATGAAATTAGAGAAGACCAAAGAGCCATGAGAGAGGAGCAACAAAGGCAAAGAAGAGACATAGAGGAGTTCAAGCACTCCATAAGATCTTCAAGAGGAAGAACTAGCCGCCATCACTAAGGTGGACCCGTTCTTTAATTTCCTTGTTTTTATTTTTCTATTTTTCGAAAATTATGCTTTATGTTTTGTCTATGTTTGTGTCTTTATTACATGATCATTAGTGTCTATGTCTTAAAGCTATGAATGTCTTATGAATCCATCACCTTTCTTAAAATGAAAAATGTTTTTAATTACAAAAGAACAAGAAGTACATGATTTCGAATTCTATCTTGAAATTAGTTTAATTATTTTGATATGGTGGCAATACCTTTTATTTTCTGAATGAATGCTTGAACAGTGCATATTTTTGACTTTTTTGTTTATGAATGTTAAAATTGTTGGCTCTTGAAAGAATAATGAAAAAGGAGAAATATTATTGATAATCTGAAAAATTATAAAATTGATTCTTGAAGCAAGAAAAAGCAGTGAATACAATGCTTGCAGAAAAAAAAGTGGCAAAAAAAAAAGAAAAAAAAAAAAGAAGCAAGCAGAAAAAGCCAGTAACCCTTTAAACCAAAAGGCAAGGGTAGAAAAAGGATCCAAGGCTTTGAGCGATAGTGGATAGGAGGGCGCCAAGGAATAAAATCCTGGCCTAAGCGGCTAAACCAAGCTGTCCCTAACCATGTGCTTGTGGCGTGAAGGTGTCAAGTGAAAAGCTTGAGACTGAGCGGTTAAAGTCGTGGTCCAAAGTAAAAAGAGTGTTCTTAAGAGCTCTGGGTACCTCTAACTGGAGACTCTAGCAAAGCTGAGTCACAATCTGAAAAGGTTCACCCAGATATGTGTCTGTGCCATTTATGTATCTGGTGGTAATATTGGAAAACAAAATGCTTAGGGTCACGACCAAGACTCATATAGTAGCTGTGTTCGAGAATCAACATACTGAACTAGGAGAATCAATAACACTATCTGAATTCTGAGTTCCTATGGATGCCAATCATTCTGAACTTCAAAGGATAAAGTGAGATGCCAAAACTGTTCAGAAGCAAAAAGGCTACAAGTCCCGCTCATCTAATTGGAACTAAATTCATTGATAAGTTTGGAATTTATTGTATATTTTCTTCTTTTTATCCTATTTTGTTTTTAGTTTCTTGGGGACAAGCAACAATTTAAGTTTGCTGTTGTGATGAGCGGATAATTTATATCCTGTTTGGCATTGTTTTTACATAGTTTTTAGTATGATTTAGCTACTTTTTATTATATTTTTATTAGTTTTTATTTAAAAATCATATTTCTAGACTTTACTATGAGTTTGTGTGTTTTTCTATGATTTCAGGTATTTTCTGGCTGAAATTGAGGGACTTGAGCAAAAATCTTATTCAGAGGTTGAAAAAGGACTGCAGATGTTGTTGGATTTTGACCCTCCTGCACTCAAAGTGGATTTTCTAGAGCTACAGATACCCAATTGGCACGATCTTAATTGCGTTGGAAAGTAGCCATCTTGGGCTTTCCAGAAATATATAATAGTCCATTTTTTCTGAGATTTGATGGCCCAAACTGGCGTTCAAAGACAACCTAAAACATCTTGGCGTTAAACGCCCAAACTGGCACCAGAATCGGAGTTAAACGCACTGGCACCAAAGCTGGCGTTTAACTCCAGGAACAGCCTATGCACAAAAAAGCTTCAATGCTCAGCCCAAGCACACACCAAGTGGGCCCCAGAAGTGGATTTCTGTACTATCTGCACTTAGTTACTCATTTTCTGTAATCCTTAGTAACTAGTTTAGTATAAATAGCACTTTTTACTATTGTATTCGCATCGAGACTCTTACCATCTGATGCTATTGTACACGTTTGGAGGCTGGCCTCACGGCCATGCCTAGATCTTTTTCACTTATGTATTTTCAACGGTGGAGTTTCTACACCCCATAGATTAAGGTGTGGAGCTCTGCTGTTCTTCATGAATTAATGCAATTACTATTGTTTTTTATTCAATTCACGCCTACTTCTTCTCCAAGATATACTATTGTACTTAATTTAGTTAAGTCAGAATGAAGGGGTGACCCGTGACAATCACCCAATCTTCGTTACTCGCTTAGCCAAGATCGCGTGCCTAACAACCACAAAGCAGTCTACATGATGTTCAGCGTAGTCATTGGATGACAGCTGGAGTATATTCTCTTGGGTATCTAATACACGGACTGAGTCCGTGAGATTAGTATCTTCGTGGTATAGGCTAGAATTATTGGCAGCCATTCCTGGGATCCGGAAATTCTAAACATTGTCTGTGATATTCCGAGTAGGATCTGGGAAGGAGTGACTGTGACGAGCTTCAAACCTGCGAATGTTGGGCGCAAGTGACAGTGTGCAAAAGGATCAATGGATTCTATTCCAACGCTAGCGGGAACCAACAGATGATTAGCCGTGCGGTAGCTGTACCTGGTATTTTTAATCCGAGACGAGAAATCCGACAGTTGATTAGCCGTGCAGAAACCGTTGAGGACCATTTTCATTGAGAGGATCTTACAGCTTGCCATGGAAGGAAGTAACGCATGGTTGGAAGAAGGCAATAGGAAAGCAGAGGTTCAGAAGCAACAAAGCATCTCCAGACGCTTATCTGAAGTTTCCACCAATGAATTACATAAGTAACTCTATTTTATTTTATGTTTTATTTATATTTTAATTATCAAAACCCCATAACCACTTGAATCCGCCTGACTGAGATTTATAAGATGACCATAGCTTGCTTCAAGCCGACAATCTCCGTGGGATCGACCCTTACTCACGTAAGGTATTACTTGGACGACCCAGTGCACTTGCTGGTTAGTTACGGGGAGTTGTGAAGAAGTGTTGAGATCACGATTCCGTGTACCATTAAAACAGCTTATACAAGTTTTCTCTCTCAAAGTAAGCCTCTAGGAAAAATAAATACAAAAGTGAGAGATTAATACAAAATAATAAAAAAGGACTCTAAAACATATCCAGGATCCTCCACTCTGTCACCATCGAAACAACTCACCGTGGTGTGTGATGAGCGGATATTTTATACGCTTTTTGGCATCATTTTCATATAGTTTTTAGTATGTTTTGCTTAATTTTTATTATGTTTTTATAGGTTTTAGTGTTAAATTCACTTTTTTGGATTCTACTATGAGTTTTTATGTTTTTGTGCAATTTCAGGAATTTTCAAGCTAAAATTGAGGAGCTGGAGCAGAAGTCTGATTGAGAGACAGAGAAAGCACTGCAGATGTTGTTCGGATCTAATCTCCATGCACTTAGAAGAGCTTTTTTGGAGCTACAGAAATCCAAATAGAAAGTTCTCAACATCTATAGAAAGCTGACTTTCAGAGCTTTCCAGCAATGTATAACAGTTTATAAGTTGCTTCAGATAAGAAGGCCCAAAACTGGCATCCAACGCCAGCTTCCTACCCCCTTCCAAGCGTCCAACGCCCAAAGAGCAGAGCCCAGCGTCCAAACACCCAGAGAAGACCCCCTAGCCAGCGTTCAACACCCTAGGAGCCTCATAGCATGTGGATCTCACCAAAGCTCAGCCCAAATACTCACCAAGTGGGCCCCAGAAGTGGGTTTTAGCACTAGATAGGCTATTTTACCATTACTAGTCATCTCTTTAGTATTTAAGACTTATTTTACATCTCTCTTAAGAGAGGACACCTATCATTTAGCATTATTTCGAGTTTTACATTGTATTTTCCTTTCAGTATGAGTTTCTAAACCTCCTAGGTTGAGGGGAGGAGCCCTGCTGAGTCCTATGAATTAGTAAAAGTATTACTATTTCTTCTTCGATCCGTGTTTGATTAATTCTAAGATGTATATTTGTTCTTCATCAATATGAATGCGTTGAACTGGCATAAGGTTATCACATTCTACATCGGTTCAGAGTGCGTCTTTCATCGGACAATGATGAACCACCAGCTTGAATATACGTCTCTCAGACGGCTAATCCACGACTTCGTTGGGGACTTCTCGAGACACTAGTTCAGCGGATTTACGGGGAGATTAGGATCTCTGTGGTAAAGGCTAGAACCAAAGGTGCAGCATTCTTCCGATTCGGAAGATTCGACCTTGTCTGTGGCGCTTTGAGTAGGATCATTAAGGAGAATGGACTGTACGAGCTTCACCCTCAAGCAGAGATGGATCCGCACTAACCCTGGGGTTCAGATCCAGAGGAGTATTGGCGGTTGCTCAAACCTGCATCAATCACATACAGCCTGCCATTGAAGAGATCACTCACAAGCAAAGAAGACAGTAATGCCAGAGTTAATTCAGAAAGACAAAGCAACTCCAATCCTCAACTATATTCCTATTTCTGATTGCCCTGAAATCAATCCAACTGACTCCACTACAATTTACAAATACAAATTATGAATACTTTCCCCTTTTCATAAAAACACAACCTTCTGATTTTTCCTGACTAAGACCTGCAAGATAACCATAGCTTGCTTAAGACCAACAAGCCTCGTGGGATCAACCCTGACTCGCTCAGGTATTACTTGGACGACCCAGTGCACTTGCTGTTACAGCTGTATGAAAGTGTTGGAATTCGTGCACCAAGTTTTTGGTGCCGTTGCCGGGGATTGTTTGAGTTTGGACAAACGACGTTTGTCTTGCTCGCTAGATCAGGTACTTTATTTCTTGATAATTTTTAATTGAGTCTTTTATTTTTATTTTCCTCTTCTTTATTTTTTCAAAAAATTTAGAAAACTTTTTCAAAAAATATTTTTTTTCTTTGGTTAATCTTAGTTCTTGGTTGAGTCTTTCATGTTTTCTGTTTTTCAATTACAAAAATTTTAAAACTTCTTCAAAAAAACTTTTTCCAAGCAGTTTATTTTCAAGCATCATTAGCTTTCTATTTGAGTCTTTTATTTGTGTTCTTGGTTAAGATTTTTGTCCTCTTTGAGTTTTTCTTTCTAAAAATTTTTCAAAAATATTTTCTTTAGTTAAATCTTGTGTCAAGTTTCTAAGTTTGGTGTCTTCTTGTTGTTTTTCTTTTAATTTTCAAAAATTTGTGTTTAGCTTTCTAAAAATTTTAAGTTTGGTGTCCTTTTTATGTTCTTGTGTTCTTTAAATTTTTTGAGTCTTGTTCTTGTTGTTCTTGTTAGTCTTCAAAATATTCTTGTGTTTTCTTTGTATTTTGATCTTAAAATTTTTAAGATTGGTGTTCCTTTGTGTTTCCCTCCAAAATTTTCGAAAATAAGGTGCACTAGATCTAAAGATTTTAAGTCTTGTGTCTTTTACTTGTTTTTCTCTTTTATCATTAAATTAAATAATAAAAAATATCTTTTCTATTTTTACTTTTATTAAATTTTCAAAAATTTTAAATTAAAAATTCAGATTTCAATTTTAAATTCTTATCTTATCATATCTCAGTTTTCAAAATTTCAAAAATCAAATCTTTTCAAAATTAAAATCTTATCTTTTTCAAATCTTTTCAAATCTTTTTTGTTTCTTATCTTATCTTTTCTAACTTCCAATTTTAAAATCAAATCTTTTTCAGATCTTTTTAATTTTTCATCTTATCTTTTCTTATCTTTTTCTAATTTCAAATTTCAAATTCAAATCTTTTCTTAGCTTATCTCTTATCTTATTTTAATTTCAAATATTTTCTTAATTAATTACTTATCTTCTCTCTCTTCTTTTTCAAAACTTCCTAACTAACTCTTCTCTCTTAATTTTCGAAAATTCTACTCCTTTTCCTTTTCTATTTTTGAAAATCATTAACTAATTTTCAATTCTTTTTAAATTATGAACTTAATTTTTGAAAATTAATTAATAAATAAAATAAAAATAAAAATATTTTGATTCTTATTTATCTTATTTATTTATACCTCTTCTTCTATTTACTTCTATTTATTTGAATTACTCTCCCTCTCTCATCTTCCGTCATTCACTTTTCTATCTTCTTCCTCTTTTTTCACATCTCACTGGAAGCTCTTTTGTCCAAGTAGCACAAAAAGCTTTCTTCTTTTTCTTCTTTTCTTTTCTTGTTTATGACTAGGAATAGGGATAAAAAACCCCTTTTGACTCCTGATCTTGAACCTGAGAAAACTCTAAGGAGGTGTTTACAACTAGCTAAAGCACAATACTCCGGAAGAGATCTTTCAGAAAGTTTTGAACAAGAACTGGGAGACATGGCCGAACCTCAAAATGATGCCAGAAAGGTTCTTGGTGACTACACCATACCTACCTCTGACTTTTATGGCAGAAGCATCTCTGTACCTACCATTGAAGCTAACAATTTTGAACTTAAGCCTCAGTTAGTCTCTCTTCTTCAGCAGAACTGCAAGTTCCATGGACTTCCTATGGAAAATTCACATCAGTTCTTTGCTGAATTCTTACAAATCTAGGCTCTTGGGAAAAGCTGGTTAATGCTTTTCTAGCTAAATTCTTTCCTCCTCAAAGGATGAGCAAGATTAGAGTGGAAGTTCAAACCTTCAGACAAAGAGAATGTGAATTCCTCTATGAAGCTTGGGAAAGATACAAGCAATTGATCAGGAGATGTCTTCCTGACATGCTCTCAGAGTGGTCTATCATAACCGTGTTCTATGATGGTTGATGGGATATTTTCGTGGAAAAATGTTCATTTTCAATTAATCCAAAAGTTTGAGCTAAAGTTTGAGGCAAACTTTTGCTCAAACTTTTTGTTCTCTCTTCCTCCTATCCATTCCTTCTTGCATCAACCTTTCTCCAAGCTTTCTTCACCTATCATTAATCTACCAAACACATCAAAGCTATGCTCAAAATCATGAGATATTCATTCTTTCATAATATGTGACAATTATAGCATAAAACCTCATGAAATAGCATGAATTCATACATGGTTGACTAAATCAAAGGAAACATGAAAATCTATCCAATTGGCTTGCTTTTGGCTCAAGAAAGTGCATAATTCAATTGAAAACAAAAGAAAAAGGCTAGTGAAACTAGACTAAGATGACTTGTCATCACAACACCAAACTTAAAGCTTGCTTGTCCCTAAGCAAGAAATGATTTATTGAGAAGAAAAAATGAAATAGAAGAGGATGTTCATGCTAGTAGAGTGTTATTGGTAGTTCATGGAGTTTTATGTGGATATGTACACACTCACCTCTTATTGACTCTTAAGCCTAGAAAGCCTCCTTCAAGCTTCAAGTAACATACTGCTATGACCTCTCATTATTCCTTTATCCTTGGCTATTATCTTGTTCATAAGCTTTATTTGAGTGTCATGTGTAGCAAGTTCATTTCCTTTTCTTTATACTTGACACATTATTCACTATAGACACTTGGCTCACATTCCTTCTTAGAACATTGATGCCCAGCACCTCTTTGGGCTACTAAATGCCTTGTAGTTAGGTTGCTCTTGATAGTGGACTTTCAGCTGATGATCCCGGGTTAGTTAACCCAAGTCATCAAGTGTTGATGCACTCCAAAGAGCTTAATAATCCAAGCAGATCCTAATACAAAAACACCACAGGCATATATTCTAAGGTTCAAGCTATTGGTGTCCAGCTTTGTTTCTTTTTGTTTTTCTTTTGTTCTGCCACTTTTTGGCTATTTCTTTTTCTCCCCTTTTTTCTTTCTTTTTGTTTTTCTTTCTAACCAAGGATTTTTATTCGATTGAGATTCATAGACAGTAGCTACTATACAATCACACACATACCACCACTTACTTTTATTTTACTTCTATCTAACAGAGAACTATCTCACTTCACATTCAAACATTTCTTTTATTGAATTGAAAATGCAGGGGACAAAGCATGCTTTTTGTTAAGTGAAAGTAAATACACAAGCACATACATAGACTAGCTTACTTATTCTAAGAGAAACAAACAAGATGCAAAGACTATTAATTATGACAACTACTTAAAGATGCAAGGACCACTTAAAACAGACACAATGCATGCTTTCTTAGTGTTGAACAAGGATCAAGTCCACCTTTTATTTGTCATGCTTTTTCTTTCTTCTTTCATACACCTGGTTGCTGGTGTTCCCTGTGTCCATGTCTGTTGTCTGTTGATCCTGCCAGAACCCAGCTCTATTCATTGCTTCCTCTACTTTATCTTCAAGTTTCATTGCATTGCTTACTTCTATCTCACTTCTCTTTTTGAAGAATTCATCAAAGGTTGGAAAAGTTGGATCCATGTTGTGCAGATGCTCTCCAATATAGTTCAGCTTGATTTGACTATTTATGTTGTAGTCGGCTTGGACTTCATATCTTGCATCTTGGAGTGTTGTGAACTCTTTGAGAGCCCTTAAATTTTCAACTTGCATTTGTTCCAACTTTCCAAATGATTCATGAGATTGAAAAGCATGTTCTTCTTGCATCACAAGGAATTTTGACTTGAATTCACTTTGTTTGTTCATCATTCTTAGCTCCCGTTCTTCTTGTGCTTGTTGGTGTTTCATGTATAGTGAATGATATTCCTCTTGCCTTTCTTGAATTCTCATGTACTGTTGTGATAATCTTCCAATTGCTTCCTGCATTTGAGTCATGTCCAGATTGTTATGTAGAGGAATGTGCTGCTGTTCCTCCTCCTCTTGTGGCTCTTCTTCCTCTCGTAATTCTTCTCCCTCCATTGGTTATATTCAGGGGTGCTCTCCTCCACCATGGGATCTTTCCCTCTTCTTCGTTTGGTTCTTGAGGAAGAGGCCATGATCACTTGGTTGTTTGAGACTCTTGAGGTTAAAGGGGGTGTGAAGATTGTTAGAGATTTTGATGTGTGTCTTGGAGAAAGATGAAATTTTGAGGCCGAGCTTGTTATGATGAGAAATGATGAAGGGAGGTTTAAATGGTTGGAGTGCAAGGATTCGGTCACATGCATGGCTTGGAGGTGGTATGTCATTTAAATGAACAATGAAGGGCTAGGATGCAATTAGATACTATGTGAATCAAAGGTGTGCATGTAAGGATGAATGAAGACAAAGCTTCCTTCTTCAATTGTCTCTGCCGTGATCATTTCAAGGAGTGGCAGATTCTCTTTTTAAGGCATGTGATGAGACTTTGTCCTCATGCTATGCTTTCCTTTGTCTTGTCTCTTTCATAAAGTGTTCTTTGACCACCTAGTCATCACAACAAGACAACACACATTAGCTATATCAAACCGTGGCAATAATGCTTCTTTTCATTAACACTATATGAATCATCATTCCTTATATCCATTTGAACCGTGACTTTCCTTGGAGGACACCAAACTTAATGTTTGGTCATATAGTTGAAAATATGTGGTTCTCCCTCCAACTAGTGAAATTGAAATCCCAATGTCATTCTTGGTCAAATGTTTATAAGAAATGTTTTCATCATAATTTTCCTTTTTCTCTCTCTTTTTTTTATGAAGGATCAATTGTGTCCCTAAATCCGTGCATCAAAGTTTGGTGAACACCAAACTTGTATCTGGCTTAAGGGGTAAGTGTGAGATGCTAGTAGTAAATCACAATTGATGCCTTCATCACAGAATATGATTTCTTTTTAATTGAAAAGTCTCAGTAAGAGATAATGTATGATCATTGATGCATGATTTTTTTTTCATGAGAAGAGAAACACCAAACTTAGTGTTTGGTCATATGCTAGGCATATAATGTGAAAATGTTTGTAACACTGGTTTGGTGTGCTTAAAGGCACACCAAACTTTAGAAGTCTTAGCATATGAAA
>NC_029794.2:35334893-35336177 GCF_000816755.2 Arachis ipaensis | reverse complement strand
TCTTTCCCTCTTCTTCGTTTGGTTCTTGAGGAAGAGGCCATGATCACTTGGTTGTTTGAGACTCTTGAGGTTAAAGGGAGTGTGAAGAATGTTAGAGATTTTGATGTGTGTCTTGGAGAAAGATGAAATTTGAGGCCGAGCTTGTTATGATGAGAAATGATGAAGGGAAGTTTAAATGGTTGGAGTGCAGGGATTCGGTCACATGTATGGCTTGGAGGTGGTATGTCATTTAAATGAACAATCAAGGGCTAGGATGCAATTAGATACCATGTGAATCAAAGGTGTGCATGTAGAGATGAATGAAGACAAAGCATTCCTTCTTCAATTGTCTCTGCCGTGATCATTTCAAGGAGTGGCAGATTCTCTTTTTGAGGCATGTGATGAGATTTTGTCCTCATGCTATGCTTTCCTTTGTCTTGTCTCTTTCATAAAGTGTTCTTTGACCACCTAGTCATCACAACAAGACAACACACATTAGCTATATCAAACCGTGGCAATAGTGCTTCTTTTCATTAACACTATATGAATCATCATTCCTTATATCCATTTGAACCATGACTTTCCTTGGAGGACACCAAACTTAATGTTTGGTCATATAGTTGAAAATATGTGGTTCTCCCTCCAACTAGTGAAATTGAAATCCCAATGTCATTCTTAGTCAAATGTTTATAAGAAATGTTTTCATCATAATTTTCCTTTTTCTCTCTCTCTTTTTTTTTTTTCATGAAGGATCAATTGTGTCCCTAAATCCGTGCATCAAAGTTTGGTGAACACCAAACTTGTATCTTGCTTAAGGGGTAAATGTGAGATGCTAGTGGTAAGTCACAATTGATGCCTTCATCACAGACTATGATTTCTTTTTAATTGATAAGTCTCAATAAGAGATAATGTATGATCATTGATGCATGATTTTTTTTTCATGAGAAGAGAAACACCAAACTTAGTGTTTGGTCATATGCTAGGCATATAACGTGAAAATATTTGTAACACTGGTTTGGTGTGCTTGAAGGCACACCAAACTTTAGAAGTCTTAGCATATGAAAAAAATTTTTTTGCATTCATTGAGTTAGTCCATGAAAACAAATTTCATGCTCAGATGATCATAGCTTATTGAATTTAAAATGACATAAATCTTAAATCATGGGTTGCCTCCCATGGAGCGCTCTTTTATTGTCACTAGCTTGACATTGGGGTTTTCTTTTATGGTGGTTGAGGATTGTAGTGCCTCAACTTATCTCCCCTGACTGTGATCCTCCTCTTTGTTCTCTGGTGTTCAATTTCAGC
>NC_029794.2:35332225-35333434 GCF_000816755.2 Arachis ipaensis | reverse complement strand
AGTTGCACTTTGTCACCTTTGGAAAGCCCCTCTGTTGGGATCTTCCTGTTCTTCCAACCCCTTTTTGTTTTGTTTCTGCGTTTCATCCTTTCTTTTGTTGACCTTTCTTTTCTGGCTGTAGGCTTACCTTGGGGATCTTTCATCCTTTCAGTGGCTAATACTCCCATATTCTCTTGGACTTCTTCATCAGTTTGCACAATCTTTTGCCTTGGGGTGTTGTTGTGAATCGCCTTGTTGCTTTCTTCCTTTAACTGAGATTCTTCCTTGTCAAGTTCCATATAGTTTTTCTTCTCATTACCAAACTGTGCTTCTGGTAACACCTTCAGAGTGACACTCTTATCATGCATTCTAAGAGTTAATTCTCCTTCCTCTATGTCTATGATAGCTCTAGCAATGGCCAAGAATGGCCTTCCCAGAATAATAGAGTCACCATCATCCCCTTCTGAATCTAGAACCACAAAATCTGCAGGGTATATGAAATTGTCCACCTTGACCAGAAGGTTTTCAATCATACCCCTGAGGTATACTGTTGACTTATCTACTAGCTCTAGAGATATCTGTACTGGTTTAACTTCCTCTATATGCAGCTTTTTTACCAAGGAGGATGGTATTAAGTTGATACTTGCTGCTAGATCGCACATTGCTTTAGTGATGGTTAATTCCCCAATGGTGCAAGGTAGCAAAAAGCTCCCTGGATCTTCAAGCTTAGGGAGAAACCCTTTTTGAATCAAATCCCTGCATTCCTCAGTGAGCAGTATGGTTTCCTTCTCATCCCAACTTCTTTTCTTGTTGATAAGCTCCTTCAAAAATTTGGCATACAGAGACATTTGCTCAAGTGCTTCAGCAAAAGGAATATTGATTTCCAGCTTTTTGAAAGTTTCAAGGAACTTGTGAAAATGCTGGTCCCTGGTTTCTTTGTTGAACCTCTGGGGATATGGCAGTGGAGGTGTGATGCTCTTTCCTATTTGCTGCTGTCCCTGAGTCACTTCTGTTGAACCGTGTGGCTGGTTGTCTTTCTCTTTGAGTTTCTCAATTCTCTTGCTTGGCATCACAACTTGATCCTTGGCTTCATCTGCCTTTGTTTGCTCTTCATCTTCTATTGCACTTTTGCTGCTCTCTGCTTGCTTCTTTATAGTGTCATTATTGCTCATCAATGTTTTCCCACTCCTTAATTGTATCGCCTTGCATTCTTCCTTCGGATTTGGGATT
>NC_029794.2:35331833-35332043 GCF_000816755.2 Arachis ipaensis | reverse complement strand
TGAGATTTTGAGCTTCCTCTGCAGTTTTCATGAGTTGCAAGGAACCTCCAGCTGAATGATCCAAAGTTTCTTGAGATTTCAATGTTAAGCCCTCATAAAAATTCTGCAGCTTATCCCACTCAGTGAACATTTCAGGAGGACATTTCCTGATTAGAGCCATGTATCTTTCCCATGCCTCATGGATGGGTTCAGCCTCCATTTCTGTAAATG
>NC_029794.2:35323227-35331229 GCF_000816755.2 Arachis ipaensis | reverse complement strand
AAAGCTTCTTGAGATTTCAATGTTAAGCCCTCATAGAAATTCTGCAGCTTATCCCACTCAGTGAACATTTCAGGAGGACATTTCCTGATTAGAGCTTTGTATCTCTCCCATGCCTCATGGATGGTTCAGCCTCCATTTGTGTAAATGTTTGTATCTCAGTCTTCAACCTTATGATCCTTTGCGGTGGGTAAAATTTGGCAAGGAACTTGGTTACCAAATCATCCCAATTGTTGATGCTGTCTCTTGGAAAGGATTCCAACCATTGAGTGGCCTTGTCTCTGAGAGAAAATGGGAATAGCAATAGCTTGTAGCTGTCAGGAGGCACACCATTAGTTTTAACAGTGTTACAAATCCTCAAGAAGGTGGATAGGTGTTGGTTTGGATCTTCAAGTGGTCCTCCACCAAAAGAGCAATTGTTTTGAACTAAAGTGATGAGTTGTGGCTTTAGTTCAAAATTGTTTGCATTGACATTTGGAGTTAAGATGCTACTTCCACAATGTCTAGGATTTGCAAAAGTATAGGAAGCTAAAACTCTCCTCTGGGGTGGATTGTTATTGTTGTTGTCTGCTCCACCTGGTGGATTGGTTGAATGTTCCTCCATATCTTGGAATTCTTCTTCTGATTCCTCTTCTCCAACAATATTTTTCCCTCTTTCCGCTCTTCTTAACCGTCTAAGAGTTCTTTTGTCTTGTTCATGAAAGATGGGTGTATTTCTTCTTGTACCTGACATACAAGCAGAACATAAGAAACACACAAACCAGTGACACTTCAATCTATTGCTAGAATGAAGTTTTAGTTAGCTTAAGCAAATAGTCAAACAGTTAGTGGGTTAATTGAAAATTAAAGGACAGAAAAGAAAAAGTGCTTGATCTAGATTACCACCTCACTTAATCATTGTCAATCTAATCAATCCCCGGCAACGGCGCCAAAAACTTGATGGGATATTTTCGTGGAAAAACGGAAATGTAAAATTGCAACAAGCAGAGAAATAGAAGAAGACTTGGATTGAATCGGATCTAAAACAGAAAAGTAAATGAGCATGGAAAGCAGTAAACAGAGGATGTAAAATTGGAATTCATATCTCAGGACCCAAGAGACTAGAACACCAAGTCTAGATCTCAATGCCTTCCTAGATCCAACAAGCACAATTGCAAAGGAAATTGTAAATTGCAAAGAAAGTAGATGAAGAAGCAAGTAACCGAAACTGAAATTCAATTAAGCAGAAAATTAAACAAGATCCCAAGGTGAGATTGAAACAGAATTTCTTCAATTCTCCACCCAAAATCCAAGACAAGAAAAGTAAAGAGTGCTGGGCAAGAACAAAGAAGAAGAGAGATCAATTCTCCTCCCAAATTCTCTTCAATTAAACAACAATGCTAAGAAAAATAAAAGTGAGCTCTCAGCAAAACTCAAAAGAAAGCTATTCTGAAAAACTAAAAGGGAAGCTCTCTGAAAAACTTAAATCTTATGCTATTTATACACGTTCTTCAAATGGTCTTCAAGCCTTCAATTGGGCCTTTGCTCTTGATGGAATTGGGTTGAGAGAGGCCTTGGTTGATTGCTCTTGGAGTTTGGGGAAGAACCGAATTGAACCAGGTTGGAATTATGAAAGCTTGAGTAAAAGTTGGAGTAAAAGTTAGGGTCTAACTTTTGCTCCAACTTTTCACATCAGCACCCTTCCTTGCTGATACCAACGTTGGGGCAAAAGTTAGGGGTCTAAATTTTGCTCCAACGTTGGCCTCCCATTGCTTATTCATGGCGCCAACGTTAGCCAAAAAGTTAGGGGCTAACGTTGGCGCAAACTTTTGCTAGCCCAGGGAGTGTTTTTCATGTGCCAACATTAGCCAAAAAGTTAGGGGCTAACGTTGGCGCAAACTTTTGCTCATCCAGGGAGTGTTTTTCATGCCAAAAGTTAGCCAAAAAGTTAGGGGCTAACTTTTGCTCCAGCTTTTGCCCAAAAGTTAGCCAAAAAGTTTGAGGCTAACTTTTGGTCCAGCTTTTTGCTTCCTGGTTCATTTTCAATTAATCCAAGAGTTTGAGCTAAAGTTTGAGGCAAACTTTTGCTCAAACGTTTTGTTCTCTCTTCCTCCTAGCTATTCCTTCTTGCATCAACCTTTCTCCAAGCTTTCTTCACCTATCATTAATCAACCAAACACATCAAAGCTATGCTCAAAATCATGAGATATTCATTCTTTCATAATATGTGACAATTATAGCATAAAACCTCATGAAATAGCATGAATTCATACATGGTTGATTAAATCAAAGGAAACATGAAAATCTACCCAATTGGCTTGCTTTTGGCTCAAGAAAGTGCATAATTCAATTGAAAACAAAAGAAAAAGGCTAGTGAAACTAGACTAAGATGACTTGTCATCAATGGTCTATCTAAGATGTCCAAAATTTCATTGGATAGCTCTGCAGGTGGATCACTCCACTTAAAGAAAACACCTGCAGAAGCAAGAGAACTCATTGAAATGGTTGCAAATAACCAATTCATGTATTTCTGAAAGAAATACTGTAAATCATAGGATATCTCAAAAGAAATGAGTTCATGAACTTGATACTCTGAATGTCATATTGGATCAGAATAGGATCTTGACCCCACAGGTTAACATGATCTCTTAGTATCTGATTGGAATGCAAACTGCAGCTGGCAGTGCTCAGGAAGCTTCTCCTGAAGTAGAAGCTTATGATCCTGATCAACCTACCATGGAGAAGGTGAATTACATGGGAGAATACTCTAGAAACACCTATAACCCTTCATGGAGGAACCATCCTAACCTCTCATGGAAGGATCAGCAGAAACCTCAGCAAGGTTTCAACAACAATTAAGGTGGTAGGAACCAGAATAGGTTCAATAACAGACCACCATTCCTATCTTCTCAAGAGAATATGGAAACCTCTAAGCAAAGCCTTTCTGACTTAGTCACTTTGCTTTTCAGCCTCTCTAAGACTACTCATAGTTTCATTAATGAAACAAGGTCCTCCATTAGTAATTTGGAGGTGCAAGTTGGTCAACTGAGCAAGAGGATCCCTGAGACTCCTCCAGACACTCTTCCTAGTAACACTGAGGTGAATCCAAGAGAAGAGTGCAAGGCCATAGCCATGGAGGTAGAGGCCGAATCAGAGGAGAATGGAAAGTCATTGAACGCTAGTGAAGAAGCCTTCACTAGGCGTTCAACGCCCTCAATGGCAGCAAGCCTGTTGCTAAACGCCAGTGGGGAACCCCTCACTGGGCATTTAACGCCCATCCTAGCAGTAGAGTTGGTGTTGAACTCCAGCCAGGGAGCACTGGCTGGGAGTTCAATGCCCAAATACCCAAGCTTTCTGGCGCTGAACGCCAGTGAGGAACCCCTGACTAGGCATTCAACACCCAACCAGGTAGGCTTTCTGGCGCTGAACGCCAGTGAGGAACCCTTCACTGGGCGTTCAACGCCCACACACCCAGGAAAACTGGCATTGAACGCCAGCAAGGATATCCCTGTTGGGCGTTCAACGCCCAAAACACTAGAGGGACTGGCCTTTAACGGCAGTAAGGGTGGACAGCAAGGGCGTTCAACGCCCAAAGAGCTATCAGAGCTGGCGTTGAACGCTAGTAAAAGCACACCATTTGAGTGCTTAACTCCCTCTCAAGAAACCTCTATCCCAGAACTAAAAGAAACTATAAACACCATTGAGGTTCCTTTGCATACACTTCTGCAGTGCATGAGTTCTGATGACTACTCATCCTCTGATGAGGATGAAGACACTAGGGAAGAGCAAGTTGCTCAGTACCTAGGAGCTCTTATGAAGCTGAATGCCAAGTTATTTGGTATGCATACACTTCTGCAGTGCATGAGTTCTGATGACTACTCATCCTCTGATGAGGATGAAGACACTAGGGAAGAGCAAGTTGCTCAGTACCTAGGAGCTCTTATGAAGCTGAATACCAAACTATTTGGTACAAAGCCATTGGAGGAAGAACCTCCACTACTTCCCAAAGAACTCCATGCTTTGGTTCAGCAGAGGCTACCTCAGAAACTTCCAGATCCTGAACGCTTTTTGAATCCTTGCACCATAGGCACCATGACCTTTGAAAAGGCTTTATGTGACCTAGGGTCAAGTATAAACCTCATGCCACTCTCTGTAATGGATAAGCTGAGAATTCTTGAGGTACAAGATGCAAACATCTCACTAGAGATGGCAGACAAGACAATGAAGAAGTCATATGGCTTAGTAGAGGATGTCTTGGTGAAAGTTGAAGACAACTACATCCCTGAAAACTCTTGGACATAGGAGAGGATGAGGATGACTCTGTCATCCTTGGAAGACCTTTCCTAGCCACTGCCAATGCTATCATTGATGTGGCTAAGGGAGAACTGACCCGACAAATAGGGGAGGATCACATCTTGTTCAAGATGCCTTACCCCAATTCTCTATCTAAAAGAGAGACAACTGTGCAACACCTAGTGTTCCAACCCTCTCTTTCTGTGCAGAGCTTTACAGAGCCCTCAGACATCAATTCTAAGTTTGGTGTTGGGCAGCCTTCAACAAGCTCTAAGCACAAAGGTACTAAGAAGAAAGTACCTAAAGGCTGGAGGGACAAGAAAGTTCCAACTGAAGACCTCTCACCTGGCATGAGAGTTGTCTTCACTAAGAAGCTAGCTTTACCACATACAGTGAGTTGTATCCTGTCTCTAGAGCATGTGGAGCTCATTCATGAGAGGACAGAAAGAAAATTCACTGTAAGGGGCAAAAATCTAAGCCCATATTCACCTCCGTAAGGAGCTAATAGTCAAGCTAATGACGTTAAAGAAGCGCTTGTTGAGAGGCAACCCAACCTTAATTAATTATTTTTATTTTCTTTCATTTTGATTTTTTTTCAGTTATTTTTAGAGTCATGATCATATGCAGCAGTCAGAACAGAGGCAGAATTTCACAGCAGTGAAAATAGAACACTCTGGATGGAGTGTTAAAATTGAATGCCAGCCAGGTTATCCCTGCTGGGCGTTCAACTTCCCTCATGGGCAGCATTGCTGGCGTTGAACGCCAGCCAGGGAGCAGCCCCTAGGTGTTCAAACGCCAATGTAGAGAAGGAGAGAATCTGGATTTCCTAGCCTCTCAGGACCAGTGGGTCTCACAGCATTTTTTACCTACCCCACTTACTTTCACACTTTCCTATACACACTTCCCTATAAACCCTAGCCCAATCACATCTATTTCACTTTCTCAAATCCATCATAACTCCCACCTTCCCCCAGCCACTACAAAATCAAATTTTCCACCCAAAACCCAACCCATGGCCGAACCTACACCTTCCCCACTCCTATAAATACCCCTATTTATAACCCTTCGTACACACACCTCTCCTACCCTTATACACCCCACAAGGCCGAGCCCTTTTCTCTCCCTTTATCTTCCTCTATTTCCTTCTTCTTATACTCCATTCTTCTTTTTTCCTTATTTTTGCTCGAGGACGAGCAAAGTTTTAAGTTTGGTGTTGGAAAAGCATAGCTTTTTTTCTTTCCATTACCATTCATGGTACCCAAGGTTGGAGAATCCTCTAGAAAGAGGAAAGGAAAGGCAGTAGCCACTCATTCTAAATCTTGGGAGATGGAGAGATTCATCACCAAAGCCCACCAAGACCACTTCTTTGAAGTAGTGGCAGAGAAGAAAGTGATCCCTAAGGTCCATTTCAAGCTCAAGAATAATGAGTATCCAGAAATTCGAAGAGAGATATGGAGAAGAGGTTGGGAAGTCCTAACCAATCCCATTCAGGATGTTGGAATTCTCATGGTGCAAGAGTTCTATGCTAATGCATGGGTTACTAAAAACCATGATACTAGTGTGAACCCAAATCCAAGGAATTGGATCACCATGGTCTGAGGAAGAATCTTAGATTTCAGCCCGGAAAGTGTGAGGTTGGCGTTCAAATTGCCTCTAATGCCAGGAGATCCTCATCCTTACACTATGAGAGTTAACTTTGATCAGAGATTGGATCAAGTGCTCTCAGATATCTATGTGGAAGGAGCACAGGGGAAAAGGGATTCCCAAGGCAAGCCCATTCAACTAAGAAGGCTTGACCTAAAGCCCATAGCTAGAGGATGCTTGGAATTCATCCAACATTCCATCATCCCCACTAGCAATCGGTCAAAAGTAACCATTGACAGAGCCATCATGATTCATTGCATCATGATTGGAAGTGAGGTGAAAGTACATGAGGTGATTCCTCAAGAATTGTACAAGGTTGCTGAGAAGCCTTCCACCAATGCAAGGTTGGCATTCCCACACCTCATCTGTCATCTATGCAATTCAACTGGAATTGTCATAGAAGGAGATATCTCCATTGGGAAGGATAAGCCCATCACTAAGAAAAGGATGGAGCAAACCAGAAAGCATGCACATGAGCCTGTGTAGCCACCTCACTATGAGATCCCTGAAATGCCTCAAGGGATGTATTTTCCTCCTCAAAGCTATTAGGATCAATGGCAGACTTCTCTCGGAGAACTAAGCACTAACATGGAGCAATTGAGGGTAGAACATCATGAGCACTCCATCACCCTTAATGAAATAAGAGAAGATCAAAGAGCCATAAGAGAAGATCAAAGGGCTATGAGGGAAGAACAACAAAGGCAAACGAGTGACATAGAAAAGATCAAGCATCACATTGGATCCTCAAGGAGGAGCACTAGCCGCCACCATTAAAGGTGGACTCATTCTCTTTTCACTTCCTTTCCTTTTATTATTTTTCTGTTTTCTATTATGTTTTATCTGTTCTATTATTCTTGTTGCATGATCATTTGCATTGATGTCTTGAAATTGTAAAATGTTCCATATATCTCTCACTTTGCTTAAAAGAAAATTTTTATTTGAAAAGAATTGAGAGATACATGAATTTCAAGTTTAAAATAAGAATTGTTTAATTATTTTAATGTGGTGGCATTGCTTTTGTTTTCTGAATGTATGAAATAAACAGTGCATATTTGAAGTTGGAATTTTAGAATGTTGGCTCTTGAAAGAATAAGGAAAAAGGAAAAGTCTTATTGATAATTTGAAAAATCTAAAAATTGATTCTTGAAGCAAGAAAAAGCAGCAAAAAGAAAAAGAAAAAGCTTGCATGCGAAAAAAAAAAGAGAAAAAGCAAGCAGAAGAAGCCAATAGCCCTTTAAACCAAAAGGCAAGAGCAAAGAGCCAATAACCCTTCAAACCAAAATGAAAGGGTAAAAGGATCCAAGGCTTTGAGCATTAATGGATAGGAGGGGCTAAAGGAATAAAATCCTGGCATAAGTGGCTCAACCAAGCTGTCCCTAACCATATGCTTGTGGCATGAAGGTGTCAAGTGAAAAGCTTGAGACTGAGCGGTTAAAGTCATGGTCCAAAGCAAAAAGAGTGTGCTAAAGAACTCTGGACACCTCTATCTGGAGACTCTAGCAAAGCTGAGTCAAAATCTCAAAAGGTTCACCCAGTTAAAGTGTCTGGCATTATTGTATCCGGTGGTAATACTGGAAAACAAGGTGCTTAGGGTCACGGCCAAGAAACTGAAAGTTGTGTTCAAGAATAAAAAAGAACTGAACTAGGAGAGTCAATAATATCATCTGGATTCTAAGTTCCTAAAGATGCCAACCATTCTGAGTTTCAATGGATAGTGAGATGCCAAAACTATTCAGAAGCAAAAAGCTATTAAGTCCCGCTCATCTAATTGTAACTAAGCTTCATTGAAAACTTTGAAATTTATTGTATATTAATTTTCTTTTTATCCTACTATGTTTTTAGTTTCTTGGGGACAAGCAACAGTTTAAGTTTGGTGTTGTGATGAGCGGATATTTTATACGCTTTTTGGCATCATTTTCATATAGTTTTTAGTATGTTTTGCTTAGTTTTTATTAAATTTTTATAAGTTTTAGTGTTAAATTCACATTTTTAGATTCTACTATGAGTTTTTGTATTTTTGTGCAATTTTAGGTAATTTCTGGCTGAAATTGAGGAGCTGGAGCAGAAGTCTGATTCAGAGACAGAGAAA
>NC_029794.2:35282359-35322397 GCF_000816755.2 Arachis ipaensis | reverse complement strand
TTCTCAACATATATGGAAAGCTGACTTCCAGAGCTTTCCATCAATGTATAATAGTTTATATGTTGCTTCAGATAAGAAGGCCCAAAACTGGCATCCAACGTCAGCTTCCTACCCCCTTCCAAGCGTCCAGCGCCCAAAGAGCAGAGCCCAGCATCCAAACACCTAGAGAAGACCCCCTAGCCAGTGTTCAACACCCTAGGAGCCTCATAGCACGTGAATCTCACCAAAGCTCAACCCAAATTCTCACCAAGTGGGCCCCAGAAGTGGATTTTAGCACTAGATAGGTTGTTTTACCCTTACTAGTCATCTGTTTAGTATTCAAGACTTATTTTACATCTCTCTTAAGAGAGGACGCCTATCATTCAGCATTATTTCGAGTTTTACATTGTATTTTCCTTTCAGTATGAGTTTCTAAACCTCCTAGGTTGAGGGGAGGAGCCCTGCTGAGTCCTATGAATTAATAAAAGTATTACTGTATCTTCTTCGATCCGTGTTTGATTAATTCTAAGATGTATATTCGTTCTTCATCAATATGAATGCGTTGAAATGGCATAAGGTTATCACATTTTACATGGGTTCAGAGTGCGTCTTTCATCAGACAATGATGAACCACCAACTTGAATATACGTCTCTCAGACGGCTAATCTACAACTTCGTTGGGGACTTCTCGAGACACTAGTTCAGTGGATTTATGGGGAGATTAGGGTCTCTGTGGTAGAGGCTAGAACCAAAGGTGCAGCATTCCTCCAATCCGGAAGATTTGACCTTGTCTGTAGCGCTTCGAGAAAGATCATTAAGGAGAATGGACTATACGAGCTTCACCCTCAAGCAGAGATGGATCCGCACTAACCCTAGGATTCAGATCCGGAGGAGTATTGGTGGTTGCTCAAACCTGCATCAATCACATACAGCCTGCCATTGAAGAGATCACTCACAAGCAAAGAAGACAGTAATGCCAGAGTTAATTCAGAAAGACAAAGTAACTCCAATCCTCAACTATATTCCTATTACTGATTGCCCTGAAATCAATCCAACTGACTCCACTACAATTTACAAATACAAATTATGAATACTTTCCCCTTTTCATGAAAACACAACCTTCAGATTTTTCCTGACTAAGACCTGCAAGATAACCATAGCTTGCTTCAGACCAAGAATCCTCGTGGGATCGACCCTGACTCACTCAGGTATTACTTGTCGGTTCGTAAATGCCAACCCGACATATCCTTCCAGATGTAGCCTTTTCTTCCACGCCAGAGATATAGTGCTCTGCACACTCATGCAGCTGCGAATCTGCTACGCCATATATATGGTGCCCCACACACTCATGCAGTAGAGAGTCTACTACGCTAGGGATATAGGCCCTGCATACTTCATGTAGCAGAGAAGGAAACAACAACAACTACTCAGGGAGCAGAGAAATCTGCTACGCCAGGGATATAGGCTCCGCACACTTCATGCAGCAGAGAAGGAAGCATCAACTACTCATGTAGTAGAGAAATCTGCTACGCTAGAGATATAGGCCCTGCACACTCTTAATAACAACTAATCATGCTGCAGAGAAATCTGCTACGCCAGAGATATAGGCTCCGCACACTCCCATATAATCCAATAATTTCCTCATTTATTTCCAAGCCGTCAACTCGTCATACCCATCACCATTTTCTAACTTCTCAAAAATCTCTTCACCCATAAACTTCACAACTCAACACGCCCCACTCAAAACTAGAAGCTACACAAACCTTCTAAACCTAGGTCATTGGCTCTAACTCATAACTAAGATACCCTTTCTATCCTTTTATTATTTTTTCCCTTGATTCAAGATCCTAAAACTGGAAAAAAGGTTTTAAACAAGTGTTACGAAAGTTTACAAGCTTGCTAGAAAGGTGAAACAGTTAAAAACAAGGTTTTGATTGAAAAACAGGGCAGTGCGTGTACGCACAGGGGTGTGTGTGCGCACGCCTAGAAAAATTTTCAAGACGTGTGCGTATTTATAGAGGTGTGCGTATGTACAAGGGAAAAAATCTCAACTCTGTTCATCCGCACAAGGCGTGTGAACGCCCTCAACAGAGTGCACCTTCCAATGTGTGCATGCGCACAGCTTGCAGAGCTTTGTTGGTTGTGTGTGCGCACAGAGCGTGCTAGCGCTCCCAACAGTAGCCATAAACTCATGTGTGCGTGTGCACACTTTCAAAAATAGACAGGATGTGCATGCACACAAGGCTTTGCGTGCGCACACAAACCAGAAATCACAAATTCTGCAGCCTTCACGGAATTCAGATTTTGACACCAAACTTTGAATGATCATAACTTCCTCTACAAAAATCCATTCCCTACAAACTTTATATCCATTTAAAGATTTTTCAATGAACTTTAATTAAAAGCAAATTTCAACAAATTTTGAAAATTGAGGCTCATGTTCTGATCCATCAAAGTTCACCAAAAATTCGTTTTTACCAAAAATATTAAAACTCTATTTCACCAAACCTCTCAATCTAAAATCAATTGCTCTACATCCAAACCAAACCTAATGTGTCTAATTTATATCCCTATGTCTTCCAATTCATTCCACACCTAAAATTCACAATTTTACTATTTTCACACCTAATCATCATTCCTTCTATTAATCTCTGAAACCATATGCAACAACACCACACATCAATAATTCCTCATACAGAAATACTTCACTTATCACTCATCATCGTCATAATAGTAATCTACCATCAATCATAGCTCAACATCAATAATGCATCCTCATGCAACATTAACTCAAAATCAACACCATCCAATATCATCACCAACCACAAGATTCAAAACCCACAACCATCATCATAATATATCATCACACATCATAATCATCAATATCTTTCAACAAGTATCATAAACATATGTTATTCATTCCATCATTCCCTATAATCCTCTTCATCATACAACATAATTTCATAAATAATTAGGCATACACCAACATCATTCAATCATATCTTATGGTTCACTAGCCTAAACTTCCAGAAGTATTATATATTACATAGAGGAAATCGAAACCATACCTTGGCCAATTATCCTCCACGCATAAAACCACCAAAAACCCAAGATAACTCCAAAAGCACCAAAGCTCAAACTAACAACACATATATCACCAAATCAAAACCTAGAAACCACAACATACAACACTATAAGGGTATATGAGGAACTTTACCTTGTCAAAAGGGGATTGAAGCAAAGCCTAACGGTTACCCGCTATTAGAGATCACCTAAACAACCAAAATTACAAAATCTACTAAAAAACTATAACAAAAAATGCACAGAAACTAGGGCAAGAAAATGGAGCTTGAGACATAATTTCTTACCAGATTTTCTTAGATAGAATCAAAGAGCTCGATAAGAGCTTCGCGTGGCCGCAAACAGCTTGTCAATCAAAGCTCCGTAGCTCAAGTTATGGCTCCCGGAAGGTGATGATGAATAGTAACATCACCCTCTTCTCCTCTCTTCTCTATGCAGCGCCCCCTTTCTTATTTTCGGGTGGAAATAAGCTGAAATGCTCATTTATTGAGCATATATATGTTGGGGCTTGGGCCTGATTTGGGCTCAGTCCAACCCCTTAGCGTTTTTGGTCTGTTTGGCCCACTTTGGGCCAAAATCTTTAAGATTAGTATCCGGTTTTCAATTCTAAATCATTTTTGTCCTTTCAAAACAATAAATCAATTTTCAAAATCTTATTTTCCAAAATACGCAGTACTGGATAGACTAGAGCCGATACTGCCGGCTTAAGCGCCAGTACGCATTTTTACAAAACTTTTCGAAAAAGATACGTTTTCCAACTCAGAAAAATCTATTGAATTCAAATTTCACCTTTATAATTTCAATTTAAAACTTATAAATTTTAAATCTACTTTGGGCACTTAAAAATTATTTTATTAAAATGATTTTACTATGAAAAACTCTGGTTCTTATACCAACCACATCCTAGCTCTGTCTCTAACAGCAAAAGGGAAAAGCATAAGTCTGTAGACCTCAGGATCCACTCCATTGGTCTTAATAGGATCACAGATTTGCAAGAATTCAGATAGGAATTGATGTGGATCTTCCAATGTAAGTCCATGAAATTTGTAATTCTGTTGCATTAGAGAGACTAACTGAGGCTTAAGCTCAAAGTTATTTGCTCTAATGGTAGGTGTAACACCCTAATTAGCCTAAACTTTACCTCGCGTCGTAAAGCAAAGGTTAATCAGAGATTACGACAGTTCTAAGCTCATACATATTACATATATAGAAAGAATGGTATAATCTAGAAGCCTGATGAAAGATATAGCTCAAAAACAGGATTTACAAAGCGCAAAGCGTACTAACGAAGCATCTAACTTAAAGCACAAGATATAGATAAGATATATCAAAATATAATAGTGTAATATCATAATAATCTAGCCACGACTCGCGGAATTTAAGCGGGCTAGCCATATATACAGACATACAAAACCTGACAGTAAAAACAACTTATACAAGTTTGTTCTCCCAAATACAAGCCTCTGGGCATAACAAAAATACAAAAGTGAGAGACATATATAAAATAAGTCAAAAAGACTCGAAAAGATATCCGGATCCTCCACTTCTGTCACCAACTAGACAACTCACCGAGGTGGGTTGCGACCTGCATATGAAAAATGCAACAGAAATATGGTATGAGAACCGGAGGTTTTCAGTATGGTAACAGTGCCCAGTGATGTAGGATATAAGACCCCGGGACGCCAAAGGCAATCCTAAGCTCCATATCCATCACAAGATTCAATCTTTATGGAATACTAAAACAAATAAGCATGATTATATAAGCCTTAATATAAATAAACCGGGTAATCTATCTTAGGAGAATTTCTATTTTAACCAAATACCGCTGTCCCACAGCCTTCACCAACCGACCCTCCATGCGATCCCATCGCCACCGCATTCCGAACCTCCTCAATCCCAGTAGAAAACACAGATAATATACAATGCAAGTAAAACACAAGTAGAAGCATATGTGGCAATTAATTCAAATAGCAATTAGGCATGTTATACAAATAGGCAAGCCATTTCAAATAGTCAAAGCATACAAACAGATAGAAAATGCATATGATAAATGCCTGTCCTACTGGCTGTGATATCACATTGTCGGTTCCACTGCCAACCCGACACATCTACATGGAAACGTCGCCCTTTGGAATCCTCATATGGGAACCCCCGAGATATAGTGCTCGGATCACTGTCCAGGTACCGGCGCCTGCACGCTCTTATGATCCGAAGGGATGCGAGCGGGGTACTCTTGCCACTGACCTCGCATCTAAGTGCAAACAGGACGAACCACCGCCCTTACGCCGCCGCCGCTACCTCGACAGGCGGGATCCAACCACAGCCCCTGCTGGGCGCATAGCGTCTCATAGTCTCAATATCAAAATGATACATCAGTGGTTTTTAGAAAACATTTTCAGTATGTCATGGATCCACCATCTCATTTCGAGTCCTTGACTCATCTCTACCACTGTCAATTCACATTTCCATTTCGAACTCATCAGTTCCTCAATTCTCATCTCATACATCAACCATTCGTCACATACCATCAAACCATCCCCAGTACACCCGAAACCTAGACCTCCTTCTTTTAAGTTTTCCAAATAATATCATCTAAATCCATTAAATTCTTTCCCATGTTTTAAATATTCAAAACTAGGCCCAAGAGTCCTAAAATGGTGTTATAGAAGCTTACACCTGTGTTGGGAAGGTAGAATAGTTGAAAACAAGGAAAATTTTGAGAAACAGGGCGTGTGCGGCCGCACAGGGGTGTGTGCGAGCGCACGCCCAGGAGATTTTAAAAGTGTGCATGCACGCAGGGGTGTGTGTGTACGCACAGATACTGAAATCCATAAGGTCTGTTCACTCGCACAGGGTGTGCTAGTGCCCCCAACAAACTCCCCTTCCCGACTTGTGCGTGCGCACAGGGGTGTGTGCGTTCGCACAGGTCGCAATTCTCCATTGATATGTGCGCGCACCAGCTATGCTAGCGCTGCAACCAATAGGCACTTCCCTGCCTGTGCGTGCGCACAGGTGTGTGCGTCCACACAGAGTAAGATTTTCGAAGGGTTGTGCGCACACAGCCTTGTGCGTGCGCACACATCAGAAATCATAAAATTCTGCAACTTAGCAGCATTTCAGATTTTTAACACCAATCTTTGTTTGATCATAATTTCCTCTGCAAAATTCTAATTTTTACAAACTTTATATCGATTTAAAGGGTTTTCAAATATCTTTAATTCTAAATAAATTTCATCAAGTTTTGAAAATTGAGGCAAAAGTTATGAACAGACAAAGTTCACCAAAAATCCCCTTTTACCCAACTTTCACCTATGCCCAAATCTACCAAATCCACAAGCCACATCCAACTAGATCAATGTCAAATGTCCATTTACAGTACAATTTACCCTCTTGGGTTACCATTCACCATTTTCAACTACCAAACCTCAAGTACATAACTCTAAAATCAATCCTCTATCAACACATTCACCAATCATCACTTTATCTATCTATCAATTCTCATTTTCAACCTCATTCATACATTACATTAATATCCATCAATATGAAATCATTTAAAATTATAAATCATCATATCTCAATATCATCATTTCTCAACATAGCAACATCAATCCAACATACAACATCAATCAACTATCATCAACAACCATATAAATCCAACATATCCTATAGGTCACTAGCCTAAGTGTCCATGAATATTATATACTACATAGAGAAAACCAAAACCATACCTTGGCCGATTTCTAATATGCCCTTAAATCAAAATTGAGCACCAAAAAAGCTTTCAACCAAAAATTCCAACCACCAATGCAACTCTAACAAGCACCAACAAGCTCCAAACTCACAATAATCAAGCTATATACATATAAATCACAACAAATCAACCTAGGGTTCCAATTAAACATAATGTCACAAGGGTGTAATGTCTCTTATCTTTTCCAACAGATTTGATAGCAAGAATCCAATGCTAAGCAAGGATTAGAGCAAACCTAATCATCCAAAATCATAAAAACTCATTTAACCCAAAGCCCTAAACACCCAAAATTTTGAAGAGAGAAGCTGAGAGAATTTCAAGCTTACCTTGCTAGTTTCTTATATGGGTTTTGTAGAGCTCTTCACAAGGAACGCGTAGCTGCAAATAGTGCGGCGATCGGAGCTCTGTAGCTCAAGATATGAGCTTGAGAAGAAGATGGTGAATAGTAACAATGGTGGAAAGCTCTCACCTCTCTCCTCACTTCAGCTGCTTTTGTGTTTATGTTATGAGGGTGAATGTGGCTGAAATGGGTTCGTTTAAGTGTATTTATATGTTGGGCTTGGGCCCAACTTGGGTCCGGTCCAACCCATTAGCATTTTTAGCCCGTTTGGTCCAACTTCAGGCCAAACCTTTAAAATTAACGCCCGGTTTTCTATTTCTAATATTTTTCTAAGGTTTTTGATGGTTTTTACTTTTTCTCGTACGGTACTAGGCAGACTTGAACCGGTTCAACCGGTTTAACTACCGATTCGCAGTTTTTTACGGTTTTTCGCAGAAAGCACATTTTCTAACTCAGAAAAACCCACTGAGTCCAAAAATCACCTTTAAATCCTCAAATTCTCACTCTAACTTTTTGGAATCTACTTTGGGCAATTAATCACTTAATTAACCGGTTGATTAGTTGCAGTTCTTATAGTATGTATGAAGATGCTTCTTCCATAGAAGTCAGAAGTGGGTGCAGTGAAGTTATCAAGAGCCTTCCTTGCATCTCCTCCATTATTCTGATCGGCTGCCATGTTTGTATTTCAGTTTCTTGTTCAAAAAGTTCTGTGAGGTTTTCTCCGGAGTGTTGTGCTTTAACTTGTTGTAAACGCCTCCTTATGGTCCTCCCAAGTTCAGGATCAGGATCAAAGATAGGTTCTTTATCTCTGTTCCTACTCATAAATAAGAAAAAAGAAAAACAAGAAAGAAAGAGAATGGGAGTTTCTATGTCAAAGTATAGAGAACTCCCTGTGAGATTTGAAGAAGAAAGAAGAATGAAAGTATGGGAATGGGAAGAAGAACTCAAAAAAGAATTAAAAAGGAGAATTAAAAGTAAAATTTTTTTGTTTATTTTATTTTATTTATTTATTGAATTCGAAAAACAAGAAGGAAATTAAAATCTAATTAACTAAGAAGATTTGAAAATTGAAAGATGATTTTCGAAAAAGAAGAGAGAGGAATTAGTTAGGAAGTTTTGAAAAAGAGGGAAGAGAAAAGAAGAGTATTAAAGAGATATCAAACTTTTAAAATTAAAATAAGATAAAACAAGTAACTAATTAAGAAAGATTTAAAACTAAGATAAGATAGGAGATTTGAAAAAGATTTGATTTTAAAATTTTGAAATTGAAACAAGATAAGATAAATATTTGAAAATAAGTTGGAAAGATAAGATATGGTGAAGTTTTCAAAAATATTTGAATTTGAAATTTAAAATTAAGAAAAGATATGATAATGATTTGAAATTTAAAGAAAGATAAACCAGAGAAAAGATAAAGATTTGAAAAAGTTTTGAATTTTAAAATTTTAAAAGAAAGATAAGATAGTAAAGAATCAAATTAAAAGAAAAGATTTGAAAAGATTTAAAAAGATAAGATTTGAAATTTAAAATTTGATCTTTACTAACAAGAAAACGCCAAACTTAAAATTTTTAAATCAAGATAAGAAAAATGAAGCAAGATTTTTGAAAATTTGAATAAAGATAAAAGAAATATTTTTTGATTTTTTTTCGAATTAATGGAGAAAGAGAAAAATAACTAAAAGACACCAAACTTAAAATTTTTAGATCAAAGTAACTAGTTTTTCAAAAATTAAAAAGAAAAACAGCAAAAGACACCAAACTTTAAAAATTTTAAGATCAAAATAAGAAAAGAAACAAGAACAACTTGAATACCAATAAGAACACTCAAGAACAAATTCAAAATTCTAAAGAAAATAAAGAGCACACAAAGGACACCAAACTTAAGAACTGACACTAGACTCAAACAAAAGACAAAGAAAAGATGGATTTTGAAAAAGTTTTTGAAAAATAAGACAAAAGACACAATTGAAAGTACCTAATCTAAGCAACAAGATAATCTAGTGGTTTGTCAAACTCGAACAATCCCCGGTAACGGTGCCAAAAACTCGGTGCACGAAATTGAGTCTGCAATATTCGCACAGATAGACCGGCAAGTGCACTGGGTCGTCCAAGTAATACTTCAGGTGCGTGAGGGTCGATCCCATGGAGATTGTTAGTTTGAGAAAGCAATGGTTACCTTGTAGATCTTAGTCAGGTGATTCGAAAAGATGATAGTTGTTGTGAAAAATGCATAAAACAGCTAAATAAATAAAACGTTACTAGATAGATGTGAAATCAGTGATGAGAGAACGGTTGAGGCTTCGGAGATGCTTCTTCCTTCTGGATCAACTTTCTCACCATCTACTCCAACTTCTGATGATTCATTCTATGGCAGGATGTAAATCACTAATTCCAGGTCAGTGGTCATTAGCCTCCTCTGCTTTAGATCAAACGTTCGGTCAGCAGTCATCCAATCTGAACGGGGGTGAAGCTCCTGCAGTCCATTCCCTTGGTGATCCTACTTAAAGCGCCACAGACAAGGTCGGATCTTTCGAATCAGAGAATGCTGTGTCCTGGTTCTAGCCTATATCACAAAGGCCCTAATCCCCCCATACCTCAGCTGCACTAATGTCTCCAAGTACCCAACGAAGTCATGGATTAGCCGTTTAAGAGATGTATAATCAAGCTTGTGGTTTAGTACTATCCCGTCAAGGACTCAAAATAACCCATGTGAAATAAGGATGATGGTCAAGTTACACTCCCAATTCATTAGGATGAAGAACGAAGATACATCTTAGAATGGAATCAAGCATAGATTGAAATAGAATAGTGATATTATTAATCCATAAGAATCAGTAAAGCTCCTAACCTTAACCTAGGAGGTTAGTGATTCATACTGTACAATAATGTTCGAAAGTAAAAGTGGGGGAAGAAGATCTGGTTAAAAGTCCTGAACAAGGGTGATCTTTGTTCTACATATACTAATTTGATAACTAAGAATTATAAAAATAAGATAAACTAGTCCTGTAGTGCAAAAATCTACTTTCCGGACTCACTTGGTGAGTGTTTGGGCTGATTTTGAGTGAAGCCACGAGTTGGTACTCCCTCTTGGGCATTGGACGCTAGCTTTGGACTTCTGAATGGGCGTTAGACGCCAGCTGCTTCCTTTTGGGCGTTGGACGCCAGGAATGGGGTTGGTGGCTGGCGTTGAATGCCAGTTTTGGGCCTTCATTTCCAAAGCAAAGTATATACTATTATATGTTTCTGAAAAGCCCTGGATGTTAGCTTTGTATAGCCATTGAGAGCGTACCATTTGGACATCTATAGCTCCAGAAATGCTCTTTCGAGTCCATGGAGGTCAGAATCTGACAACATCTGCAGTCCTTTCTCTGTCTCTGAATCAGACTTTGCCAAAACTTCTCAATTTCAGCCAGAAAATACCTGAAATCATCATAAAATACACAAACTCAAAGTAGAATCCAAAAATATGAATTTTTCAATAAAACCTATGAAAATATAATAAAACTTAAACAAAATATAATAAAAACTATATGAAAATGATGTCAAAAAGCGTATAAAATATCCGCTCATCAGGTAACACTTAGAAAAATGTTACCATAGATATTTTTTTAATACTTAAAAAATGTTACAATAAATATTTTATGTAACACTTAGAAAAATGTTATCATAGATATTTTTTGTAACACTTAAAAAAATGTTACCATAGATATTTTTTTAACACTTAAAAAATGTTACAAAAGATCTTTAGTAATATTTTTTTAGTTATATTATACTATTTTTTATTTTATATTATACACAATATAAATATACTAAAATTAATTACTACAACATGAAATATTTCATTAAATTCACAAAATGAAATTTTTATAGCCTCTTACATTAATCAATAATCATTGTACAAGTTTGCTTCGTGATGCAAATAAAATGAGAAAAAAAAATACTTATAGCACTTTAAACTCTATAAACATTCCATATAAAAAAGAAAAAGAAAAGTAATACACAGTACATAAAACATGAGTAATTAGCAATGTTTTCTTCTTGCTTATTCTTATGTTGATACAATCATTTCTTGGCAACATGAGTAATTGAAGCCGTAAAAGATAAACCTCTACTGCCAGTTCTATTTGGGAAAGACCTGCCCTGATAACTTTCCTTGGCAATGTAGGTCCACCACCATACCTAGTTGAGCAAAAGGCAAAAACAAAGTCAAGAAGCTCACATTAAAGACTAGATAAAGGTTTATTGACCTTCAAGCATTCAAGTTTGTAACCATTTGCAAACTTCTACAACAAACCAGAAAAATAAAATAGCAAAAGAAAGAGCATAAATGATAACCAGAAACTTTTTCAAATTTTAGATTAACCAAAGTTGACATGTTTACTAAGCAAGCTAGCTTACCATGCATTAAGTTGGTTCCAAACTTCTGGAGGAAGTAATACATTGTCACAACCTTCTAAAAGTGTATCATGAATATTAATACCCGTACTAGAGTCCTCTGACACACAATCATCTATCAAATCAGAATTATATATGAACTTTGAGCATTGGTAAAACATATTTAATACTAAATCTACGGCATCAAGAAATGCACAAACCAATAGAAGAGTAAATAAAAAATGCAACACTTAGCATCAAAAACTATTTTCATAACAAGGTAAATTAGTTCAACAAAAGAACAACCTACACTCAAAAAGTGAAATTTGGCACAAACAATAAAACAGCTTTTTTATTCAATACTTGAATATAGAGATGAATACTTGAATATAGTCATTGTAAACTTGTCCCTTGATAAGGCTTGTCTGCAAGGATGCAGAAGATTCCAAATTTTAGAAAGCCAAAATGAGCTTCTCATATCTGAAGATGAATAGAGTTAAGTGATTGCTAATTACTAATATTTTGATAACAAAAATTGCAAATACTGTGCATAGAAAATCAAGAGACCACTAGAAATAAAATTAGTTAGACACTTACTTGTGACTGAGTTGTTTATAGCATGAATCAAGAGCCATAAGATAGTAAGTTTGAGAAAGTTTTCCATCAACAACCTACAAGAGAAATTATAAAGAGTATTATTGCAATGGATATCCTTAGATGCTCATTCAAATGTCATATTTAGACACTAATGAATTTTTAAGGATAATCTAATTATCACAATAATAAGGAACAAAGTGAAATTATCTTTCAAATTACATTATCCCAAACGTAAAATCTTGTGACAAAAAATGATAAGCTTACTGGATATTCACTAGTAAGATTAGGCTTGTAAAAATCATAAGCATGAGACATGTGGCTTGCCCTCAATTTGCTTTCAAATGCAATGGTAAGTTTCTTTTCTTTTTATATGCTTCTCTTTGGATTTTTCTTTTTATAATGACCATTATCAACATGATGCAGCACAGTAGCCATATCCATTGGGTTCTGTATGATTGACTGATATCGAGATAATCATCTTTTTAATTCTTAATTAGATTCGTGTAATCTAAAATATGCCCAAGAGTTGACCAAACATTATTTTATATTTAGTTTTGTGCGTCACTATATATGTAAGTAGTATAGCACTATAATAATTCACAAGCCTATATATTAATTTATCAACATTACTACTACTACTACCCAACAACTAGAAATGATGCATCAATTAAAATATACAAGAGTGAAAGATAATTAAATAAAAGATTATGGGAAAGTTTGTTCACTCTACTAGCTAATGATGATGTGCCAATTAATTCAGACAATTCGGATTGAAAACTTGGTATCTAGCAAGGAGGAAGGGAGAAAGAATAAAGAAGAAAAAGGAGCTTAATATATAAGCTATATATATGGAGGAATTCGCAAGAAGCTAGGAATAAAATTAAGAATCTTCCAATGTTCAAGTGGAATAATACGAGGACAATTCTTTCTATTATAAATTAGTGGCGTGTTTTCCTTATATTATTCAGATGCATAATATGAGCTAAGGTGAAAAAATAGTGCATAAGTATAAAGACATGAGTGCTTCCTTTCACATTCTCTTACAAATAAATTTACTTAGAAATCATGCTATTAGGTCAGATTATCACAGCCTCACAAATCACAACACAACAGAAGCAACATTTTTACAGAAAAAATATGTGTATAACTTTGAAAATCATTGAGGCATTATATCAAACACTTCATGAGCATCTTCTACCACACTGTTTGGCTTAAACTTAATGTTGATTTAGTCCCAAATTCACGGCTTTTTTTTTTTTGGCTTAAACTTTCTGTTGATTTATCTTTCTTGTCCACCATTTTTGCTGCTCTAAATTAGACCTCACTTAGACACTTACTGGCATCATCCAAGAAAATGATTTCCACTTCAATATACCCTCATTTTTACATTTTTTGGTCAATTTTGTCCAACTTAAATGTATTTTAGCCAAACAGAGAAAATAAGTTACGTGCTATATCAAATAAGCAGCATTAGTAGTTCCAAAAAGGGATCCAAAACAGCTATATATATGGAGGAATTCGCAAGAAGCTAGGAATAAAATTAAGAATCTTCCAATGTTCAAGTGGAATAGTACGAGGACAATTCTTTCTATTATAAATTAGTGGCGTGTTTTTCTTATATTATTCAGATGCATAATATGAGCTAAGGTGAAAAAATAGTGCATAAGTATAAAGACATGAGTGCTTCCTTTCACATTCTCTTACAAATAAATTTACTTAGAAATCATGCTATTAGGTCAGATTATCACAGCCTCACAAATCACAACACAACAGAAGCAACATTTTTACAGAAAAAATATGTGTATAACTTTGAAAATCATTGAGGCATTATATCAAACACTTCATGAGCATCTTCTACCACACTGTTTGGCTTAAACTTAATGTTGATTTAGTCCCAAATTCACGGCTTTTTTTTTTTTGGCTTAAACTTTCTGTTGATTTATCTTTCTTGTTTGTCATTTTTGCTGCTCTAAATTAGACCTCACTTAGACACTTAGTGGCATCATCCAAGAAAATAATTTCCACTTCAATATACCCTCATTTTTACATTTTTTGGTCAATTTTGTCCAACTTAAATGTATTTTAGCCAAACAGAGAAAATAAGTTACGTGCTATATCAAATAAGCAGCATTAGTAGTTCCAAAAAGGGATCCAAAACTTCTTATTAATTCCTACAACAGATGCAGCTGATAAAAACCCTAAATCAACTAATAATTATAAATCAAATTAATTATTAAGTAAAGATTAAAGAGGATTGAAGGTGTAAGAAGCTAACTGAACAAGAGAACTAGAATTCATTCACATATTTTGCAAATACTATAAATATAAAAAATATATATAAAAAAGGAAAGAAAAAAGAAAAATACAAAACATTTTGTAAACAACCTGAATGCGATACCGGTAGGAGAAATGGAATATAGCTCGCGGTGTTCAAATAACTCTTGACTTCTCTTTGTGTTTCCATATTAGCCTTCTAATGTTTTCACTTTCCACTCCATTATGCAAGAACAACAAAAAGAAAATGATTACAAATTATATAGATAATAGCAACAATAGAGAATCAAATTATTCTCTCAAAAGACAAGGCATGATCAAGATAGTGCACAATTTTATAAACACAAAGAAATACTAAAAATACGTACTGTATTACATTAAGTTACATTGTGGGGTGCATATATCTTGAAGTTCAAATTTAAGCTCAATTTATATTACAAATCTCTATAAAATTTCTCTATGCCATCAATCAAGACATAACAATAAGTCATTGATGTTAATAAACAAGTCTCTAATTCAGAATTGCAACCATTTAACACTTGCCAATATTGCCAAAATTAATTAAATGTAAGTCACCATTAGTTAACATTAAAAAATTGCAATGATAGGCTTATAGGTTTCTGCCAAAATAGGAGAGAAAACTAAGAATAATTGTGTTTAGCATTTATCTACTGGCATATTTTTGAGTTAACATAAAAGCTAGAAACCATTAATTGACTAGTTAGTTAACTAGGCAGCACACTTATCTGAATACAATGAGAGCACATTTGGTTGGGGCTAAATTGATATGGAAGTTTTCATGATAAGCACAAGGTGTAATTTTATACATATAGTTTATTCATGAAACTTTCCACCAAAACAAACAAATACACCATTGAAAACTTATAAGATATAAGATATATAGTAACATAAAATTTTTTGAGGTATTTCATCAAACAATTTAAATGCATTCCCAAAGGCACGAAGAACTTTCGTAAAAAAATTGATCCTAAAAAAATTTGAATTCTTCGTCAAACACAACATATGCATTCATTCCCATAACAATGAAAATCCATTAACTATAATTTTTAGCTATAATTGAGAAGCCAAATGAAAAAAACAAATTTCATGAAAAATAAGAGAAGTTACCTGCGCAATTGAAGTTTCTCTTCGATCTACAACAAGAAACTTCATTGCATGATGTTGATGAATAGCTTATTGTAAAATCAGGTAAGTGAAGAAGCATGAAAAACTTGTAAACCTATCAAATCAACCTTTCCATTTTCAAAATGATTGAAATGAGTAGTAAAGCATGAGATTAACAAAAACAATTTTCAGAAGACATAGATTTAATTCAATGAGATTAACTCTAGACACAAGAACACAAACATAAAACAATAGCTTAAGTTCTAGGTACCTTGAGAGTTTCTAATTCAGATCCTAGAGTAGAGATCTCACCTTGATGATGATGATGGCGGTGATGGAAGCTTCGATGACAGTGGTGAAGGAGAGATCGAAGATGAGGAAGAAGAGATTGAAGAGGATTAAGAGGTGAATTCAGTACAGAACACGTGATTGTGGTTTCCATTTGCGAACCATGAGATCGATGAGGGGAGCGGCAGATTGAAGAGAGCGGATCAAGAAATTGAGGAGGATGGAGAGGTGGTTTCACCATTTTAGAACACTCACAGTAAAAGTAAGGGGTAAGAACACGCGTGGTTAGCTAATTGAGAATAGGTAACATTTTTTTGAAGTTTTTTAAAAATTTAGACGTATTTACTAACATTTGAGTTTAAATGTTACCTAAAATTTAATTTTATGATAATTACTAACATTTTAACAAATGTTAAGAAGTAAATGTTACTAAATGTTAAAAATGTAGTAGTGCAAGTCTCTTAGCTATTCGGATTCAGTTGCTACCTTCTCTAAGGCTATAAATTCTAATTCCATAATTGATCTAGTAATGCATGTTTACTTGGTAGATTTCTAGGAGACTGCACCTCCTGCTAACATAAATACAAAATTACTTATAAATTTTATCTCATTAGAATCAGAAATCTAATTTGCATCAGTATATCCTTCTAAAATAGAGGGATAACCGGAATATAATAAGCCATAATTCATAACTTCTTTTATTAGGATGACAAGTATATCTACTCAATCTATTTACAGCATATGCAATGTCACGTCTAGTGCAATTCATAAAATACATCAAACTATCAATTATACGAGTATATTCAATTTGAGATACACTATCATCTTTATGCTTAAATAGATGTAAACTTGAATCATATGGTGTAGATATATGTTTGCAATTATAATATCCAAATTTCATAAGCATATTTTTAACATAATGAGATTGAAATAGTATAAAACTATCATTTCTTTTTATTATCTTTATTCCAAGAATAGCATTTGCAACACCCATATCCTTTATATCAAATTGAGAAGATAAAACTTTAGTTTCATCTACTTTTTCTAAATATGTTCCGAATATTAACAAATCATCAACATATACATAAACAATAACACCAACACTATTATTAAATTTGCTATATATGCATTTATTAGATCCATTAGTCACATATTCATTAGAAAATATAACTTCATCAAATTTTTCATGCCATTATTTTGGAGCTTGCTTTAAACCATAAAGAGATTTGACAAGTTTACATACCTTATTCTCTTTACTTTTTACCATGCAACCTTCGAGTCGATCTATATAAATTTTTTCAACAAGATCTTCATTTAGAAACACAATTTTCATATCCATTTGATGCACAACAAATTTAAATATAGATGCAATAGCAAATAAAATTTTAATAGATGTAATTCTAGCAACTAAAGAATATGTATCAAAATAATCCATATCATTTTCTTGTTTGTAACCTTTAAATACTCCTCTAACTTTATATTTATCGATACTATCATGTGATTTTAATTTCTTCTTAAATACCCATTTGTATCCAATAGATTTTTCATTAGGAGATAAATCAACTAATTACCAAGTATGATTAAACATAATAGATTCAATTTTCATATTTACAACATCTTTTCAAAAAAGAACATTAAGAGAAGACATAGTATTATTATATGACAAAGGATCATTAGAAACAAGAAAAGTAACATAATCATCCCCAAAATTTTTTTCTTTTCTAGCTCTTTTACTTTTTCTTATCTCATTATCTTGTTCATCAATAACATTATCAAACAAGACATGCTAGAAACATTTTTATCCTTAGATTTACTATGATATATATTCTCAAAGAAAAATGCATTATAAGATTCAATTATGGTGTTAGATTCAAGTGTTGAAATTTTTTTAGAATTTCTTAACCCAAAGATTATCCATGTTGAATCATTATAAAAGAAAATACTTAAATGCAGAAGCGTACCTGAATTCATAAAGATGAATCATGATTGAAAGAGTTTGGACCTTGTGGTTCTTTCAATCTTCCTCAACCAAAGCCTTCTGTATCCCTAATAGGGCTAATTGTGACTTTTCTGATGGGGAAATGGCGACAAAGACAGCTTTTGGTATGTTGGGAACCGAAACTCTAAAGGCACTATTTATAGGTTCCTATAACTTCAACTGCAACTATATTGTCGTCTGCCACATAGATGTATATTTCAGCATCACTTGGCGACCGGCTCCACAGGCAACCCTGTATAGCAACATTTATACGAGTAGTAGCAGCAGAATCTACCCACCGATTATCAATAGGTTCATAACTTAAACTAGCCTCAGAACAAATGAAAGAAAGAATCATACCCTTCTTTACATGCCAAGTGGCATATTTGGTACAATCCTTCTTCATGTGTCCTACCTTCTTACAGAAGAAACAGGTTGAAGGTTGAACCTGTTTCTTAAACTTTTTCTACTGAAAAGGTGCATTCACAGTTGTATCATGCTTTCTTTTATACTGAGGAGATGAAACCATGTAAGCACTTTCAGCCTTATCTTGCTGCAGCCTCTCTTCTTCTTGCACATAGTGAGATATAAGCTCATTTAAAGACCAAGTGTCCTTCAGAGTGTTATAACTCACTTTGAATTTCCCAAAGTGTACAGGAAGATAGATCAAAATAAAATGCACGAGTAAATCTCCAAACAACTCTAACTTTAGTGCTTTCAATTTAGAAGCAAGATGAAACATTTTCATAATGTCCTCCCTTATGTTCTCTTTACCTTTATACCTCATGGAGACAAGTTTTCTCAAAAGGCTGCTTGCCTCCGCCTTTTCATTCTTAGCAAAAAAAATTTTCAACATCTTTCAGGAACTGTTTGGCATCTTTATCCTCAATAATTGAGCCCCAAAACGCCTCAGGAATTGAGCGTTTTATGATCATAATACTCATTTGATTGAATCTCTCCCACTTCTCTATTTTAACCTCATTGAGATTTTCTGGAGTGGAAGTGGGTTTCTCCTCTCGAAGAGCTATATCTAGATCCATACAACCGAGAACAGTTTTCAAGGTATCCTTTCAGACTTTAAAGTTTGAACCATTCAGCATAGGAATACTGCTAATTTGTCCAGAAACATTGGCAGCTGAAGCCATAGTTTCTGGATTAGAACAAAGAAAATACGCAATAAATATTAGTTAAATAATGGAAAAAAAATTCATATTGAGATATCTAGAACAACATTAATTTTCAATCTTTGGATAGAAAAAAATTAACTGTAACTGACACTCTCATTGCAGTAATCAAATATTGACAAAATTCCTATCATACATTAAGCCTTTCTTTGGACCTTCCGTTTTAGCCGATTATTGTCTGCAAAAATAATAAGTATTGCTTTATTCTTAATTAGTTATCTAAATATATCTTTACGATTAATATGTGTATGTAATTTGGCCAAATATAAACCTTCCTTTGGACTGATCAATATTCGCATAAATTACATATCACCATATTTCTAATATTTTAAATAAATAAATTTTCACAAAAGAAGCTATTTTGGCAGCATAATGTTCAATCAATTTATTCAAAAATCAAATCTTTATAAAATAGATGGTATAATAATCTAAATTGTTACTAATTTCCTTATGTAACAATAAAAAAATAATTTATGTAACAAAATTAAAATGCTTATATAGCATAAAATTATAAGACAATATAAAATAGCCATAGAATATTGTGTAACCTCCTTAGTTATACTTAAATATAAAAAATTGCTAATATCATTGTGAAACAAAATTGAATTCACAATATATCATAAAAGGAATTAAATTTTCAATAAAATAAATATGTATAACACCAAAAACAATAATAATAAAAGAAAACTTAATCTTTAATATTATTTAACTTTATACATATCGACGTACAGAAATTATATATGTATAAAACTTAAATCCACATTGAATTCAAAGAGGTTAGTTTTCGATCCAAAACCAAATTTCATATATTTGTGATATACAGTGACTTATACAAGAGCTTTAGTATGCATATATATCACACACAAAAATAAAACATCTTTACACAGATTAATAAACATATGATTTAGATATTTTTATCATATGGCTATGTGAGTTAACTAATCCTTAATTCTTAAGGGTTAAACCAAAAACTCAAAAGAAATAAAATTTCATACACAATGTAACCTCATAACATATATCTAGTATAGATACATGTTCTTTGATCAACAATAACACAAAAGATAATACAAGGACATCTACTAGTATATAAAAAAGGAACCTTTTAAGATTTATGCGCCAAAAAGTGTATATCCACAGCGTAAAAAATGCATAAACAAAATTATTTATTGAAAAATTGAATCCTCTCCTTATTTAGGCACAAAATTGAATAATGAAAGATAGGATTCATATATATTCAAAATAAACATAAACACACACGAATTAATCGATATAAAACCGAGCAAAACGGTTATGAACCTTTTTCAATCCATACAAAACCGAAAGGATTGAATCACAGGAATTAAAAGAAGAGAATTTTGATTCAAAGAAATTAATTACTTAGTTAATTATTCTCAATAATTCAACAATGAATGGCTCTGATACCACTTGTTGGAATTTTTTCAGAATTCCTTAACCTAAAGATTATCCATGTTGAATCATTATAAAAAAGAAAATACTTGAATGCAAAAGTGTACCTGAATTCATAAACATGAATCATGATTGAAAGAGTTCGGACCTTGTGGCTCTTTCTATCTCCCTCAACCAAAGCTTTCTATATCCCTAATAGGGATGAATTGTGACTCTTTTGATGAGAAAATGGCGACAAAGGCAGCTTTTGGTATGTTGGGGACCGAAATCCTGAAGGCATTATTTATATTTGAGTATGGCACCCATTAAACCCTAAAACCCAAATAAATATAGTATCTAAAGTCCAAAAGATAATATATCTTAAGTCTAAAAGATAATATTCAGTTTTATTCTCATTTAATTACAAATCAAAAGTAATTATGACTTATTCAATTTAGTATTTATAGCAATAAATGAGATCACCTTTATATAAGTCATTTAATTTGAAATAGCATAATTTGTGATTATAATTATTATATGTATTGCCCACAAACAAATTAAGAAATTAAATAATTTCCTAACATCAAGTACATCACTTTTAATAAGAAATCTATATGCACTTCTACTTTGAAGATATCCAATAAACACACAATCACATGTTCTTAAACCTATTTTCCTTTTCTTAGGATCCGGCAACATAACCTTAAATAAATAACTCCAAACTTTTAAGTGATTTAAACAAGACATTTTATTAAACTAAAGTTCATAGGGTATTTTGCTAAACATTTTGTGTGGTACCCAATTTTGTATATAGCATGTAAATAGTATCTTTTTCCACATGGAATGAGGTACTCCTGAACTAATAAGCAATGCATTCATCATTTCTTTTAAAGTTCTATTTTTTCTTTTACCTTTGCCATTAGATTCGGGAGAATATGGTAGAGTTACCTCATGTATTATAACATATTTTTCACAAAACTCATTGAAAAGATTAGATTAATATTCACTAGCTCTATCAATTCTTAACCTTTCAATTTTCTTACGAAGTTGGTTTTCTATTTGATGCCAAGGCATCTTGGCTAGTTTCACAAGCCATTTTTCTTTTGTTTTCATTAGGTTTTATGCACTTTCTTGAGCTATAAGTAAGTATTTGGATGAGAATTTTGTAACACCCTAATATTCAAATCCTTATGCTCGAGTCATAAGTCAATGATATTACGGTGGTACGACTCTCAGGTGGATTTTTAATAAATAAATATAGGTAATTTCGAAAGGAGTATTAATCGAGAAGCCTGAAAAGAGTAGAAATAAAATCGCGAAAACATATCTCTCACGTTTCGACAACAAAAGATAAACCGTGAAGCCGAAAACGATATACGGACAAGGCGTAGAGGAGATTAAGAGATAGATAACAGATAGATATATATAACATAAGTAAATAGCTACTAGTCGCGACCCGCGAAGTTTAGGTCGGCTAGAGTACATTATAAAATTAGTTCCGCTACTACCCAGGCATCGCAATCTCTGACCTGGAGCAAGTGGGACGAACCACAACCCTTGCTACTACCCAGGTATCTCAAGCATTGGCCCGGAGCAAGTGGGACGAACCACAACCCTTGCTACTGCCTAGGCATCTCAAACATATATTCATTCAATCTCAATTCATATTATCAACATTCATTGTTACCAAATCTCAAACATTAACTTGGAGCAAGTGGGACGAACCACAACCCTTGCTACTACCCAAGTATCACAAATAAACATTTATTCATAATCACCCTTCATTATTATCAATCCTCAGACAATGACCCAGAGCAAGCGGGACGAACCACGACCCTTGCTACTACCCAGGTATCACAAATACACATTTATTCAAAACCCCACGATTAAACTCGTTTATCATAATCCTCCTTTCCCGTCTCATACCCAGAGCAAGTGGACAACGCCACTGCCTACTACCCGGGGTCGCACATCACATTTCAATATTTTTTTCATTATTATCCATTTAACATATTCATTCATTAATCATATATGCATTTATACTCAGCCATAAACAATAATGGCTTTGCCGTAACCCGGCAATAACTCAGCCATCCGGATCATGGTCCAATCAAGAACGGGCCATTTATCAATGAATATAGCCCTCCGGCTCATGGCATACACGGTACTTCCACCGTCATCCTCCATATCTCATATAATCATCTTTGATCATCATTGATCATAACTTTTTCCCTTGCTTCACTCGCAAGTTACCACATCCCCTAGCTCATTGCTAGGTATATCAGAATGATTTAATACATAAGAGGTGAGATCGGAGGCTTAGAAGTATGAGATTTGGCTTTTAAAACTCAAAAATCAACTTTGGCATGAAAACAGGGCCACGCGTACGCGCACTCCACGCGCACGCGTGGATGGCCACAAAACTCATCAACGCGCAAGCGTCATACGCGCGGACGCGCGGGTTGAAAAATAGCCAAACGACGCGCAAGCGTCAGCCACGCGTACGCGTGGGTGCTCTTGCGCCCCAGGCACAAAACTGGCACAACGCTGGCACAACTCTCGGGAAAATAGCTGGGCATTTGGTGCAGCGCATCGACGCGCCCGTGCACACCACGCGCACGCGTGGATAGTGCCTTCGTGAAGAACGACACGTACGCGCCAAGTGCGCCTACGCGTGGAGGGTCATTCAGCTAAAAATTTTCTAAGTTAAAAGCTGCAGAATTTACAAATTCAACCCCCAATCTTCCGATGGATATAACTTTCTCATTTTAAATCATTTTTCACCCGTTCTTCAAACGGCATGGACATCCCGGATCCAATTTCATTTCTAAACAGATTTGGTACAAAACAGAGATTCGTAGTCCAAGTTATGTCCCGTCAAAGTATGCCCAAAAACCATGTTTTCATACAAAACCACTAGGTGCCATTTTCAAAACAAGCCATTTTCAACTCTTTTCAAAATCAACCAAAACATGCCAATTTCAACCCTTTTTGAAATCAATCAAAATGTACCAAAATCCACATCAAGCCATCCTCAACTCACACATTGACACTTTACCAAAAATTCCCAAAACCACATCTAACCATTTTAACACTTCTCAATTAAATGGCTAAAGGACAAACACAATATCATGTCATACATCCTTCCTCATCCCAATTTCCAATAATACCATTTCCAATCAACCATCATTATACGCCCATATGAAGTAGGGATAGAACCCACTTAGAATCCATGTTGGAGTATCCCTAAACACCCAAAATCACAAGATTTCAACACTAACTACCCAAAAACGTGTAGCAGTGGGGAATTTCGAAAACTGGGCAGAGATGAATGAAATACTCACCACCAAACTTAGATAGAATTGTAGAGGATGAGAAGAGCAGCACGTGGCCGCAAACGGCTCGTCAATCGGAGCTCCGTAGCTCAAGTTATGGTGGTTTGAAGATCAAAGAGAGTTAGGTTTTCTCTCTTCTCTTCTCTCTTCTCAAATCAGCGCCCCAACCCTTCTTTTTAGGGTAAAATGAGCTGAAATGCTCACAACTAATGTTTATATATGTTGGGTCTTGGGCCCACTTAGGCCCGGTTCACTTATTTTTGCCCATTGGCCCAATTTTGGGCCAAAACCTTTAAGATTAGCGCTCTAAATCGCACTTTAAATATTTCTACCTTCCCTAATTATAATTCCTCATTTCTTAATCTTAGTTACCCATAATCAATTTCTTCAGTTGTAGTACCAGACAGATCTCAGCCGGTACTACCAGTCAAAATTCCACTACGCACTTTTACGCAGAAAACTATATTTTCCGACTCGGAAAAATTCACTGAATCCAAATATCATATTTAAATTATCAAATTCCGATTGTCAAATCTTCCAACCATATTCGCTCCTATTTAACTTATTATTTACTAAATTTCGATTAGACCGGGTATTACAAATTTCATACATGCCTTGATTCAATCAAACATTGTTAATTTTGTACATTTTTATGAGATTTATGCTAGATTTATTTTTTTTATTATGGATGATGCAAAATCTTGTGAAATTAGCAAAGCTTTGATGCATGTGTTTAGTTGATGATAGGTGGCTCGGAAGCATGGAGGATTAGAGACTCCAAAGCTCTCAAAAGGCCCTGAGGGGGGCTCTGGGAGTTCAGAACTGTGTTTATTTTTTTTTTTTTTGTACTTTTCTTTTTAGTTCATGTACTTTCTTTCCTTTTCCATTTTTTTTAATTGAGCTATGAACAACTAAACCCCTTTCATTGGGTTAGGAAGCTCTGTTGTACTTCAATGTATCAATACTAGTTTTCATTCTTCTTCTTCTTTCTTTTCTCTTGATTTTGCTAGAAAGCTTTCGATCTTAATTTAATTGAATAGTTGTCTTGACAGAGAAGCTATTCATACTTGGGTTTCCTCTGATCCTTAAGAGAGGGCTGAGGAGATCATGCTAGAAATACTTTCTCACATTGGATTAGATTGGGGGTTGGATGGATATCGTGACATGTAATCCTACCAATACTTTGGTCTATGAATTTGTGAGGTATAATCAGTGACCATACTTCATCTCTTTCCATGAACAATTAAATTAAGACATTGGAAAATTGTTCAAGCTTAGAGAGATTGGTAAGCCAAGACATTGGAATCCAATCACCTTAGATTGCCAAGAAAATCAATGAGTGTCTTGATTGAGGAAGAGATGAAAATGAACTTGATCCAGAGAATGCAACATCTCCTAAGCCCAATGAACTCCCCATCTCTGATCTACCCATTCTCTTTAATTTATGTTATTCATTTTTATGTTTAATCACCCCATTCCCATTTATTTTTCTGCACATTAATTTATGCCTTTTTACATTCTGCAATTTACTTTCAGTCATTTATATTCTTTACAATTTACCTTTTCGGCCATTTATTTTTCAACAATTCCACACTCATATCTGTTTAGTTCAACTAGAACACCCTTCCAATTAAAATTGATCAACCAATCAATTCCTGTGGGATTCGACCTCACTCTATTGTGAGTTTTTACTTGACGACAATTCGGTGCACTTGCCGGTGGAAATTTGTTGAGAGACAAGTTTTCGTGACATCAAGTTTATGGCGTCATTGCTGGAGATTGATTTTGTATTGACAATGATTAAATTGGAGGATAACTAGATTGAACACTTTTTTTCTTTTGTTGATTAGTTTTAATTTCAGTTGTGTATTTTCGTTCTCTGCAATTTAAGTAGTTTTTCTTTGTTCATTTATCTACTAGCTGTTTGTGAGATTGCCTCACTAAGAATCCCTCATTTATGACAATGGAGATTCTAATTTCTTTTGGTGATTATTGTTTGAGACAGGGCTTTTTGCAAGAAAGAAAGGAGCATCCCTCATATTCTGGTCAATCAAATTTCATGGGAAACTTTCCACCACCACAGAATGATTCACGTTTTATGCTCATGGTGGGTGGGAGTATCAAAAACATGAAATGGGGTACTTTCCAGAGCCACAAACTAGTCCATATTTTGATGAAATTGATCACTACTCAAATTGTAGCTAGAAAGATCAAAATCAAAGAGATTTCACTCATTCATACCCCATTCATCAAGAGCCATCACCTCTTAATTATCCAACCTCACCTCCCAATTTTACATATCCAAATTCTTCATCATTTGAGTATGCCTCAGCACAAAATTCCTTCCCAGATCCATACAATCCATTTCACCATTCACAAAATTCATTCCACTACACACAAAATTCTCTTCACAGTCCACAAAATACATTCCATTACCCACAAGAGTCATACCACTTCCAGAACACACAACCACAAATCAACCAATTCCATTCACAAGACAACCCCAACCAACCATGACAACCTACACAACCTCCTTTAGATAGGCTTACTAGAATAGAACTCATCATTGAAAAACTCAAAAAAAGAAGAGAAGAAGATAGACTTGTTAGAATTGAACTCCTCCTTGAAAAAATGATAAGGATAAATGAAGAAGATAAAATAGCACAAAGGGGCCATGAAGAAAAGATGAGACAAATAGCACAACCCTATGATGGAGAACTAACTGATCTCTTTCCTTCGCTAAAGGAAGAAAATAATACCACAAGAAGAGTAGTGCTAAGCAAGGAGGATGAGGACCAAATGGTGGGTACAAGGGAGGAATCAGAAGAACAGATTCCTATGAAGAAGGAGGAGGTTGTGAGAGTATATAAGCCTAGGGCTCCATACCCACAGAGGCTACTCAGGGTGACAAAAGAACATGCAAACTCACTCCCAAAGGACTCAATGCAACATCATACAGTAGAAAGGGAGAAAGTCAATCAAGGGAGTCCACACTCCAATGAAACAGAGAATTGCATAAAGAGTGAGTTTATTGAACCACCAATTCAAGAGGTTTTTGATGAAGAGGATGCTCCAAACCTCTTACAGCACCCCAAGTCTTGATATCTAAGAAATGAAGGCAACCAACAAAAGTATCGAAAAGAGGATTGTGACCAAGCTACAATTGACCATATCAAGGAAGAAGAAAAGGTCAACCACAAGCAATCCAACCCCTGATCTAGCAAGCAAGTTCAATCAAGCAAATCACAAAAGAAAGCTTGCTGGAAGGAGAAACTCAAAACATGGGGCGGTAACTGGTCCCTCTTTCCACTTGAGGTCATTCCTCTTAACAAATTGGAAGAAGAGGAAGAAATTCATGAACAGAATGTCAAGCTAATGACAGTAAAATAGCGCTTGTTGGGAGGCAACCCAACTAGAGGTAGTTTTCTTTTCCTAGTTAGTTCAATAAAAAGAGTTAAGTAGATTTATCTGTATTGCAAGGAGCTAACTTTGGTGTTGCACACCAAAACATATCAAGGGTGAATGTGGGATGCTAAGTTTGGTGTTCCACTAAAGAATTTCATTAAAAAAACACATTTCAACCCTTAGCATAATTAGTCACTAGCTCCAAACAATCAGAGAAACTACTTAACAATTGTTTAATTTCTAGTTCATAGTTTGTTTTTTAATAAGCACATGAGGTTCTCTGCATGTATTCAATCTGCTGCATTAGGCAAAGAACTAAGTTTGGTGTTCACACTCCAACTTAAGTTCAGAAAATCACAAGCATACATGCATGCTAACCATCTCTCAAGTACTTGGGGATCAAGCAACTTCCAATAACTTTGCAAGAATTCAATCAATCTCTTGAAAAAACTGTGCACCATTATCCAAGGAGACAAAGAAGGATACAAAAGTTATGGATGATGATGATAAGGAAGAAACAAGAAGACACCAAGAGGTTGTATTGTGCCCTGTTTGCATGAACCTTTACATTCTGTGTGTCTTTCTTTATTGTCATTTTGGGTTGCTAGTCTAAATACCTGCTTCATTTTCATCCTGCCTAAATTGTATGCTGTGTCTTTAAGCTCAATAAAAGAATTTATGAGAATTTGCTGTGAAATACAAGAGTGAAATCCAATGTGTAGAATAAAGTCCTAGTGTTGTGGTGGTATTTGCTAGCTAAGTTGGATCATCAAATAGGTACAAGGCTGAGATATCTCTTGAATTATGAGCTTGAAGTGCATTCTATGAGACTTAAATGAATTAATAAGATCCCAAAAAGAGAAAAAGAGAATGAAAAAAAAAAGAAAAGAGCAGAAAATAAAGCTGGACACCAATAGTTTGAACCTTGAGGCATGTGTCTATGGTGTTTTTGTGCAAGGATCTGCTTGGATGAGTAAGTTCTTAGGAGTGCTTTATCACTTGATAACTTGGGTTAACTAACCCGGGATTATCAACTGAAAGTCCACTATCAAGAGCAACCTTGTCACAAAATATTTAGCAACCCAAAGAGGTGCTGGACACCAAGGTCTAAGGAATGAATAACAAACCATGTGCATGTAGTGTGTATGTGCTGAGGAGAGACTTAGGTGATTAAGTCCATAGGGGTGTTTCAACACCTAGCACCTTGAACCAACTGGTTCGAGAGTGTTGGCTGAAAGCCTATCCTAAAGAGTTGTCTCAACACAGAACACTTAGCTACAGAAAGCAATAAGCTCTAAAGAAGGAAAGAAAACAAAAACAGAGCTAAGTTAAGGATCAAGAATAAGAGTCTCATAGAAGGCAATAGAGTGAGAATTCAAGAGCGTATAAGAGCCTAAAAACTAGTAAGGACATGAACCTAAATTGCCATGCATGAAACTCCACAAACCAAGGATTTGAATTCTCTGAATAAAGACTTGTATCTCTTGTATTTTCATTTCATTCTTCCTATGTTCTATCACTTGCTTGAGGACAAGCAAGATTTAAGTTTGGTGTTGTGATGCCAGGACATCTTGGCTAGTTTCACAAGCCATTTTTCTTTTGTTTTCATTAGGTTTTATGCACTTTCTTGAGCTATAAGTAAGTATTTGGATGAGAATATCATGCATGCCTTGATTCAATCAAACATTGCTAATTTTATGCATTTTCATGAGATTTATGCTAGATTTATTTTTTTATTATGAATAATGCAAAATCTTGTGAAATTAGCAAAGCTTTGATGCATGTGTTTGGTTGATGATAGGTGTCTCAGAAGCATGGAGGATTAGAGACTCCAAAGCTCTCGGGAGGCCCTGAGAAGGGCTTTGGGAGTTCAGAACTCTGTTTATTTTTTTCTTTGTAATTTTCTTTCTAGTTCATGTACTTTCTTTCCTTTTCCATTTTCTTTTTTTTTGAATTGAGCTATGAACAAATAAACCTCTTTCATTGGGTTAGGGAGCTCTGTTGTACTTCAATGGATCAATACTAGTTTTCATTCTTCTTCTTCTTTCTTTTCTCTTGATTTTGCTAGAAAGTTTTAGATCTTAATTCAATTGAATAGTTGTCTTGACAGAGAAGCTATTGATACTTGGGTTTTCTTGGATCCTTGAGAGAGGGATGAGGAGATCATGCTAGAAATGCTTTCTCACATTGGATTAGATTGGGGTTGGATGGATATCGTGACATGTAATCCTACCAATACTTTGGTCTATGAATTTGTGTGGTATAATCAGTGACCATACTTCATCTCTTTCCATGAACAATTAAATAAAGACATTGGGCAATTGTTCAAGCTTAGAGAGATTGGTGAGACAAGACATTGGAATCCAATCACCTAAGATTGCCAAGAAAATCTATGAGTGTCTTGATTGAGGAAGAGATGAAAATGAACTTGATCCGGAGAATGCAACATCTCCTAAACCCAATGAATTCCCCATCTCTGATCTATCCATTCTCTTTAATTTCTTTTATTCATTTTTATGTTTAATCACCTCATTCCCATTTATGTTTCTGCACATTAATTTCTGCCCTTTTACATTCTGCAATTTACTTTTCCCGCCATTCATTTTTCTGCAATTCCACACTCATATCTGTTTAGTTCAACTAGAACACCCCTCCAATTAAAATTGATCAACCAATCAATCCCCGTAGGATTCGACCTCACTCTATTGTGAGTTTTTACTTGACGACAATCCGGTGCACTTGCCGGTGGAAATTTATTGAGAGACAAGTTTTCGTGACATCACTATTCACCTTTATACTTAATAAATATATTGTATGCTTTATCCTTAGTTCTTAACAAATAAAATTTTGTATATCTAAAACAATCATCAACAAAAATAACATAAAATCTTTTTTCACTTCTAGTAGGAGTATGTTTCAAATTACCCAAGTTAATATTCACAAATTCTAATAATCCACTTTGCTTAGTAACTTATTTAAAAAGTTTCTTAGTCATTTTTGTTTTAACACATATATCACATTTATTTAAATTAGAGTTATTCAACTTAGTAAATTGAACCCATTTCTTTTAATTTCAAAATATACGGTACATTAACATGTTCAAGTCTAATATGCCAAATATCAAAAGAATTAACTAAATAATATAAGCTAAAATTTTTTCTTTTTTATTATTATTATTATTATTATTATTATTATTATTATTATTATTTAAATAAATAGACCATCATTTTGGTAATATTTTTTTACATATGCATCTTTTTAGACAACAAGATAGTATCATGATCAAATCTTACCTTGACTTTGGCATTGTTGAGAAGGTGGACTGATACTAGTCAATGTTTGATGGCTGACAGATATAGTATATCAGACAATACAAAAATTTTCTCAGATGTCATTTTTATTGACACCTTACCTTTACCTAAAACGGAAACGTTACTATAGAATCCCCTGGATAAATAACTTCATTTCCATTATTTATCGAAAGGAATTCAGAAAATAATTTCTTCTCAGCACAAATGTACTTTGTGGCACCAGAGTCCACAACCCAATCCTTGAAGTCCTTCACTTGATAGCATTCGGATACCATTGCCACTATGACATCATTATCTTTATAATTTTCTACGTTTACAACTGCCTTTCCTCTTCTGTTTCTACTATTACTTCCGTCTCCTTGGTTATTATTCTTTTTCATTCTACAAGTTAATGCAAAATGTCCAAATCTGTCACAAATAAAACAAGCATAATTTTTTAGGGTTAAATTCTTGCTTCTTGAAATCAGGCCTAATGACCTTATTATAAAATTTATTTTCATGGTTCGAATGGTTTTGTCCACCATTATAGCAGTATTGACTTTAACATATACTTCTTTATTATATTGTTCACTAGTATAGTTCTATTTTTATCCTCTATTTTAATATGCAGTATGGTATCTTGCAAATTCATGATTTTTCTCTTTTGCATAAAACTTAATTTATAATCCTTCCATGAATCAGACAATTTATCAACAAGAGTTTGATATACAAACTTTTTGGGTAGAACATCTTCTTCCTTAGCAAGTTCATCTACAAGTTTAGTAACTCGTTAAGTTGAGAAGAAATATTTTTATCTTCTACCATTTAAAATGCATTAAAATTATGAACTAGAAACTTTTTACTACCTTCCTCTTCATAAATATACTTTTATACTAACACATCCTAAATTATTTTAGCATGAACATAATGACAATAAATATCATATAAGTCATTATTTAATATTCTTAAAATTGTATGTTTATATAATTTATTTTTCATTTTTCAATCTTTCAAAGCTTGATCATAATTTTTGATGTCTTTATCCGACTTAGGATCAACTAAGACGGAATTGATTTTAGAAAAATGCAACACTTTCGTAATCTTATTTTGCCACCGTTTAAAATTAGTTCCATCAAAATGATCAATTTTTAAAGCATCGAAAATAATTTTTGTAGCGGCTAAAATATTATGATCTATAATAAAAAAAATAGCGCTAATCAATCCTTAAGATTGTTGAAAAATGGATTTTTAAAATAATATTTTAGCTACTTTAAATACAAATAAAATTTTGTAGACAAATAAATTAAAAGAATATTAGAACAAATTTACCACGAAATGTACTAGGCACTGTCTTTAAGGATTTATTACTATAACACCTTACCACACAGAGCTTTATGCCTAGCACGTAAATCAGAGGTGGCGAGGCGCTACAACCTCTAAAAGAAAAAAGTACGTATATAATATAATTGAAGGAAAACGTAACTAGAAACCTTGAAAGAGAAATTAATAAAAAACGAAACAGAAATCGCTTCACTCACGATTGGATAAGCTTAAAACGGATAAAGTTTTAAAGGGAGGATAATATATATGGGACCAGAGTTCCAAAGATACAAATAACAAGCTCCAGACTTTACCTATGAAGCTAAGGCCGGCCGGAGTATAAAATATATATATATTCATGTATATTATCCAAAATACAACCCAAACTACCGAACGAACACCTACTTCTCCATTTAAACCTCTAAGAGGGACAAACTTCAAAATACAAGGTGCGGAGAACAACTGTGTAAATATTTTTACAAGCATAACATAATGCTAAACTCAAAATATAGCTCTTCGCTTCTAGAAGATCTCCAAAATGCTCAGTGCGGGGCCTCCCGACCTGCATATGAAAAACAACAATATATGTATGAAATGAGAACCGGAGGTTCTCAACATGGTAAAGGTACTCGCATAGTTAATATAAAAGGTCCCAAAAAAAGCCAGAGATGATCCTAGAACTCTGACACTCAGATTAAAAACTTAGAGTTATAGTTTATACAAAAAATCAGGTAAACTATCTAATGTACTTAGGTTCTAATCCAATTATAACTCAACACCTCAACCTCACTCTCCTCCAACCCTCCAAACTCCGGTGGAATAACCATTGTCAGTCCTCCGCCAAACGAGGGATCTCTTAGTTGCATAGACATACAATACAGACAAGAAAAATACAAATAGAATGTAGATACAGCAGGTAGAACATATAGCAATTAGACATAGTAAATCAAATTGGCAAACCCAAATAATATAAACTCAAATAAAATAAACAAATGCATATGATGTATGCCTGCCCTATGGCCGATGAGTCTCATCTGTCGGTTATAAAGCCAAACCCGACATGTCCGGTAGCTAACTCTGGACAGAACACCAAACACGGAGCAAGTGGGACATCGTCGCAACCTTTGCATCTTACCCGCGTACTTGGAGCAAAGGGACAACCTCACCCTTGCCTCTTACCCAGGCAGTGTTACAGTTCTCAACCTGGAGCAAGCGGTGACAAAACTCAACCCTTGCATCTTATCCGGAGTCTCGAACTCTTCCCGAGAGCAAGTGGATAACACCACTTCATCTTACCCGGCTTATTGACTCTTACCTGAACCGAGTGGGCAACGCCATCGCCTCTTACTCGGAGTCTCAACTTATACTTGGAGCGAGTGGACAACGCTACCGCCTCTTACCATGTCACATATATCTTATTATCATTCAATTCATTCAAATATCATACTTCAATATCAATCCTCATCATCCTTTATTCAAATTCAATCATCATCAATCCATCCCTCATTCAACTTGCAATTCATCATTATCTTCATCATATTTATCAGTCACTTCTTATCTAACATCACCATCACTTCATTAATTTAGTTATCTTTTTGCATACCCCTCCAATATCCCCTTAACTTATTCACCCTCATTCTAAGGCTAAACAAACTCGCTAACGGACCCTAATAGGGGTTAAAGAGGATTGGAAATCTAGAGGATTGGTTAAACATTCAAAAATATCACATTTGGCCAAAACAAGGGTTCTGCGTATGCGGACACGTCCAACTTTGCATGTCCGCGTATGCGAAATGTTTGGGCAGAGCCCAAGTCCCACGTCGCGTGCATGTTCGCGTACGCAACCGCCCCTTTTCTCCTTAAAAGCTGCTAAGTTTGCAAAAAATCAGATTCACACACCCAATCTCGAACGCGCATAATATTTTCATTTTAAATCATTTTTAATTTTTTCTTAAGACGTTATAAGCTTCACCAACCCAATTTTCATTCAAAATAAGTTTTATAAAATTTGTAGATCCGGAAGCCAAGTTATAACCCACCGAAGTTAGTAAAAAATCAGCTTTTATCAAAAGTTGCAAAATTTCTAACTTTCCAATTCCTCAATTTTAAATCACAGTTTTACAACCAAAACAGCCCCTAAAGTGATCAAACCATATTCATGCACTCTCCACTTATTCCACAATATACCAACTTTCAACTCTCCAATCCGTTCAATTATTTCATTCATAAGTTCTCACCATAACTTGACAACCAACATCAACATCACCATCATTAACTTATGCTCATAAAAATCATAATTTAACACACAAACTCATATACTCATCAAGAATCATAAATCCAACATATACCACTCACCTATTATATACACCAATTGTTCAATTCATTCCTATCTTATAGTCTTCTAGCCTAAGTTTTCACGTGACATTAAACATTAACTACGAGAAACTAAAACCGTACCTTGGTCGATTCTTCCATAGCCAAAAACACCTAAAATTGCCTCTCATCCACAAGCTCCAAGTCACAATTTCCAATTTTGCAAGCCCAATCACCCGAACTTCATTCCAAACTGTCAAATTGAACTCCAAAATAATAAGAGGCACAATCTAACTCACACAATATCACAATAATCAACATCAAGCTCATTAAATCTCCAATTCACAAGGGTTAGGATTTTTTTACCATTACCCACGGGTCAAGCGGATAGAACCCAGTGATTATTCACTGTTAGAGTACCCCTAAACCATCAAAATCACAAAACCTCTCAAATTCTAAAACCTAAATAAAAAATTGAAAGAAGAATAATTGGGCAAGAAATCTCAAATTTCTTACCAAATTGTTTAGTGAGTTTTGTAGAGAACTTTGAGACGGACGCGTGACTGCTGATAGCTCATCAACTGAAGCTTCGGATTGAAAGTTATGGATGATTGAAGTTTTGAAGTGAAAGGAATTTGGGATTTCTTCAAATCACTCTTCTTCTTCGTGAATGGAGGAATGAAAGGGAAGAAAGGCTAAAGTAAGCCTTACATATGTTGGGCCTTGCGCCCAACGTAGGCCCAGTTTAACCAGTTTGGTCCAACGGCCTAATTTTGCGCCAAAATCATTAAAATTAGTGTTAAAATTTATATTTAATTATTTCTACTTCATTAAACTATAAAATTTAGTTCTCTAATTTCTTTAAATAATAATTAATTTATTAGCTAATTATTTATTAATATTTAGGGTTTACAATTATCGCCCTACCCTTAAGCAGAATGGCTTCGACAAAAATCTTCTAGGATTAGACGTGGATCATCAAGAATACAATCCACACTAATATTTTTAGAACACTTGGAGCAGCATGACACAAAAATTGATGTGGGTAAGGAATTTCACAAAATATTTACGTTGCAAGTATAGCTCCAAACCAACAAACAACTCTCGCATCAAATTAAATTTTAGGTTGTCACAAAGAACAAACCCCAAATAAGAAATAACCGGAGTATTTTGGACTCCGGGTCGTCTCACAAGGAATTGCAATAAAGTGTTTGATTATTGGCTATGAAAGGGGGTAAGGGGTTTTTTTGATTGGTGAGAGGGCAAGAAAATTTAAATGACAAGAAGAGTAAAGAAAGCAATTAAAGGAAGTAATTAAGGAAGAGAGACATTCATGGCAAGGATTGAGATCATAGGCTTTCTATCCTAGTCATGCAATGATTAATTCATCTTATTTAGTCAACTCCAACACAAAGGGAGAAAGTCAAACAAGACTAATCAATCATACTATAATAATAAATAAGAATTTATCTCATTACATCATCTCCGACGATTGAGGAAGGTATCATGTTATCCTCATAGTCAGAGAAAGTCTAATAAGACTAGCTAATCTCAATCCAAAAGTCCTAATTAACTCACTAATTTAATTAGCAAAAGTTTAGCGTCAATGGAAACAATATTCCAAAAGTCTTAATCAACTCACTAATTTAATTAGCAAAAGATTAGCATTAATGGAAACAATATTAGCTAACAACTCTAGATCACCAACATAAGTTGGGTTTTCATGACTAAAGATTGCCCAATTACTCTTTCCAAGCCAAGAATGCTCAAAATCTACTCTAAAGCCCAACCAAGCATTTTGTCAAACACTTGGTGGGTGTATAAGGAAAGCATAATAAAAGTGCAACAAATATAAATCTACCAACTATCAATTACAAGAAAAGTAAATCACAACTCAAATCAACATCAAAAGAACATCAAACATCAAATCTCATTAAAGAAAAATCCAAACCCAACAAGTGCATCCATGAATATAAAAGAAGCATAAAAGTAAAATTAACATGAGAACTAAGAGAATCAAGTAGTAAGAACAAGAAATTGTAGAAGAAACAATATGAAAACATGTAATTAAATCTAGATCTAAGATGGAAATTAACCTAACCTAATTCTAGAGAGAAAAAGGAGCTTCTCTCTCTAGAAACTAACCTACATGATGCTAATGCTACAAATAATTGCTCCCTCCTTTGCCCAAGCTTGAATTCTACATGAAATAGCATTAGAAATGAGTTGGGTTGGGCCCAAAGTGCTTCAGAAATCGCTGGGGGCGATTTCACATTAGTGGGCCACGTGCTAAATCGGCGCACACGTGTACATGGCGCGTGCGCGCCCCTTAACGCGAAGCAACATATAAAATTTTTTATATCATTTCAAAGCCCCGGATGTTAGCTTTCCAACGCAATTGGAACTGCCTCATTTGAACCTCTGTAGCTCAAGTTATGGTCGATTGAGTGCAAAGAGGTCAGGCTTGACAACTTTACGGTTCCTTCATTTCTTCATGAGTTCTCCCACTTTGCATGCTTTTCTCCTCACTTCTTCCATCCAATACTTGCCATATGAACCTGAAATCACTCAACAAATATATCAAGGCATCGAATGGAATTAAAGTGAATTGAATTTAGCTATTTTAAGGCCTAAAAAGCATGTTTTCACATTTAAGCACAAATCAAGGGAGAATTGCAAAACCATGGTATTTCATTGAATAAATGTGAGAAAAGGTGATAAAATCCCCCAAAATAAGCATAAGATAAATCATGAAATCGGGGTTTATCAAATCTCCCCACACTTAAACTAAGCATGTCCTCATGCTAAAATCAAGAAAGAAGCAAAGGGACATCAACATTTATTCAATGCAAACTAACTACATGCAACCTATCTATATGCAATCTATCTACATGAATGCATCCACTTAGTCAAAATAAATCAATTTCCAAGAATACATATACAAACACAAGGGCTAAGGTAATAGCAATCAAATCAACCCATAATTGAATTGAATCATTGAAAGATCTTACAAACTTGCAAGAAAAGATGATCATGTGTGGAGACATGTAATTGAGCAATCGAACCCTTACCGGATGTGTATCCACTCTAGTCGATCAAGTGTATGGGGTTGATTCACTCAATTCTCCCCTAATCATGCTTTCCAAGATTTGTTTTTCATCTAACAATCAACAATTATTTCATGCATGCATACAAATATCATGAGGGCTTTCCCATAGGTTGTAATGGGGTTAGGGTCAAGGTAGGATGCATATGGTCAAGTGGGCTTGAAATTTGAATCTTTGATTAACTTAAACTTTCCACCTAACCTATGACAACCTATACAATTCTAAACAAACCTAACTACCCATTCTTCACTTTTTCACACACTCATGCATTCTCTTTTGATTACCACACACATGCATTGACTTTTATTGAACCTTGACTTTGGGGCATTTTTGTCCCCTTTTCATTGCTTTTCTTTTTCTTTCTTTTCTATATATTTTCTGTTTTTCTTTATATATATATATTTTTTTTCTTTTTGTTTTTCTCATTTTTATTTTTCTTTTCAAACTAAAATATATACAAGAACATCAATGCATATGGTTTACATATGATTAATACATGAGTATGTACCCAATTCCCAAAATTTTTCAACAAAGACACAAACACACTTTTATCTCTACCCAATGTTCCCAACTCTCCCAAAATCAAATGATAAACACTCTCACTAGCCTAAGCTAATCAAAGATCCAAATTAAGAGATATTTATTGTTTTTCACTTAGGCTTGTAATGTGCTACAATTAAGAACAAATGGGTTAAGCATAGGCTCAAAATTGGCTAACAATAGAAGATAAAAGGTAGGCTATATGGGTAAGTGAGCTATTTGAACAATGGCCTCAATCATATAAATGCATGTATACACAAAATAATAGACATATAGAATTAAACAAATCAAAAATTACAATCATAGGAAGAGAATAATGCACACAAGAATGAAAATAAGTGGTTATATATGATGTAACCACACAATTAGGCTCAAATCTCACATGCTTGTGTTCTTAGCTCAAAAATCATGTTCCACAAAGTATATAATTCAAGCAAGTTCTAAAAAAAATTTTTTTCCAATCAATTGGGGTGCCCTATAAATAAAATCCTTGGAAAATATCATGATTTTGACTAAGCTTAATATATACATATGCAATGCAACCAAAAAATCTAAAAGACCTAAAAATGAAATGCAAAAGTGTTGGGATTAGAAACTTGTCACCCAAAAATGCCGAGCAGTCGGACGACCTCCCCACACTTAAAAGTTTGCACCGTCCTCGGTGCACTCAAAGATGAACAAGGGGTACGGTGACTTTTCGAGTTGCTACCTTCAGATGGTAGGTCAACCGGTGCTGCGTATTCTTCTCCCACTTCCGTTTTTGCTTATGGTGCATCAATCATGAAAAACAAAATAAACACCGTAAGATGAGAGAATACAAAATCAAGGAAGCGTGAATTGTTGGAATGAGGTAAATCACTAGAATTGAGTGGGTGAATTGGTGTGACATTGACGAAAAATAGGTGTGTGGGTTCTAAAATTGCGCACGGTTTAGAACACACACACATACTAGTATAAGAAGCTGTGTCACATTTACACAAAAGAAAACATGCACTTCACTCATTCTAGTGTGCTTGAGATACTTTAAAAGACTTGTAGGTTAAGGCAACCAAACAAGTAGTGAAGAAGCATAAAAGCATTCAAGCAAAAATCAAGCCATTGTGAAATTGGATAATGCATGGACATTGATTGATGTGTAGGTAGACGTGAACAAAATGGTATATGAAACTCACACAACAATCAATGACACATGTTGAAGTTGTTGCAACACCTAAGTGGCATAGAGGTGAAACACATGGATGCTATGGAACTTAGGACAAAGAAGATAGAAGTGGAAATCAATCACATAGCAAGCATGGCCCACAAAGCTTTACAAAGCTCAAAAATATGTCATTAGGTAAGCTTTCGATCCAATTTCACAAATTTCACAAACTCAATGCATGAAATAGGTGATGATCAATTAGAACAAGCATCCTAAAAAAATGCATTGATAATGTACAATTGCCTAACAATAGATGATGAATGCATGGTGGCCAAAACATGCAATTCAAAGGAGTTAAGAAGCTTAAAGGCAATGTAACATTCACTTGGTGCTCACAATTGTTCAACATGAAAATTCAAAACCAAGTAATAACTTGCAACCTCAACAAAGGAATCCAACAATGACAATAACAACAACGATGTTAAACTAACATCCTATTAGTAATAAGCAGCAGTAAATGGTAAACAAGATTAGTAATCCAACACTTATAATGGAAAACAAAAATTAAACTAACTAACTAACTAAAAGAAATGGTGTTACATGATATTTGGTAGTGTTGGATGATGATTGAAGGGTGGAAAGAGGAGAAGAAAAGAAGGTGAGTGAAAAGGGCAATCCACGCGTGCGCGTCATGTGCGCGTAAGCGTGGATTGATGAAATGGAAGCGACGCGCACACGTGCAGTGCGTGTACGCGTGCATGGCGAAGCAGAGAGTCGGCGCGGACGCGCAAGGTACGCATTCGCGTGCCTTTGGCACAAAGTTGGCACACTTCAGGCACAACTCTCGGGTGAATGTATGGAGGGGTAGAAAAATTCAATCCACGCGTACGCGTACATGGCGCGTCCGCGTGGATGGTCGAAAATGCTTGAGGCGCGCGTACGCGCCAAGTGCGCGTACGCGCGGGTTGGTGCTCTGTTTTTCAAAATTTTTTTTTTCTATGTCTTTGCACCAAACCAAGCATTCCCAACCTCCAAAAAACTACCGAAACATCACAAAACCTTATTTGACCTACTAGACTCCCAATTAAACGCAACTAATCAAACAAAACATGAATTAAATCTAAATTACCAATATTTACAAAGAGGAAAAGGGAAAGATGTTACCATGGTGGGGTGTCTCCCACCTAGCACTTTTGTTTATTGTCCTTAAGTTGGACTTATGGGGAGCTC
>NC_029794.2:35267821-35282214 GCF_000816755.2 Arachis ipaensis | reverse complement strand
GGGTCTTGCTAAAGCATATTCAATTCCCATCCTCCTTTTTCTAAAGACTTCCACCTCTCCACAAGATCTCTTAATTTCAATTCTTTGTTCAATAATTTTTTCTAAACCTTTTCCTTTACTCAAATCATAAATGGGAGGACGAGAGAGATTTACCTCTACATTACTTTCAAATCCAATGGGGGAAGGTTCTTCATGTTCAAAGGATTCTTCACAACTAAGACTTAGTGCTTAATCTTCCTCACTAAGGAAACTTAATTCTTGTTCTACCCCACCCAAGGCTTCATATGAGATATGCCTTGGAGGTTGTGCACATTCCTCCTTAGCATCAAATTCAATCATCTTGGAGGGGTTTTCTTCAATCCTAGACTCCCAAGGTGGTTCTGCATCTCCTAAGTCTTCAACCACTTTCTCCTCTTGTTCAATAATCTCTACCTCCTCCTCTTGTTGCATTTCTTGCTTTAACTCCTCTTCTTCACCTTGGAGCTTCAAGTTCACTCCCTCACTAAGCTCCTTCGTTGCTTCTCCACATTCCACAATGGAAGTGCCTTGATCGCATAGGCTTAGGCGGGATGAGACTATGTTGCCAATGGCTTCTACCATGATGGCCATTTTTGCTCTTAACTCCTCAAAATTCTTTTCATCCTCCTCATGTTGCCTTAAGATATGAGATTCAAGATCCCTTCATTCTAGCATAGAGGCTTCATCGGGGGGTGACGGTGGAAGAGAGGGTTCATTGTTTGAGGGAAAGGTATTATAGTCGGAAGGTGGTTGTGGCGAAAAGTAGAATTCATCTTGTGGTTAAAAATTTGCATGCGTTGGAGGTGGTTCTACTTGGTAATAGTATGGAGGGGGTGGCTCTTGAAAATATTGATGTTGGAGTGGTGGTGGCTCTATGTGTGGTTCATATGGATCATATGATTGTTGGTATGGTGGGTATGGATTAGGGTCATATGAAGATGGTTGGTGAAGGTGGCGTGTGAGTATGGTTGATGGTTATGTTGGAGATATGGCTCATAGGCATATGGTGGTGGTTCTTGAAAGTCACAAGAGGATTCACCATAGCCATTGGATTGATATGCATCATAGAATGGCTCATCTTCATAGTGCATTGGTGGAGGTTGTTGCCATGAGGATTGATCATATGCAATTGGCTCCTCCCACCATTGATTGTCCCATCCTTGATACACATCCTCATTGAAGTTTCCATTTTCTACAACATAGTTGTAATCACACTCATAGCCAAAGTGAGAATTCATAGTGAAAAGTGAAAATAAGAAATAAAAGCTAACAAGAAATAATGAAACAAAGTCCTAAAACTAGCAAAAACTAACAAGCAATCCAAAAATCAAGCTATTCACAATATTCACATATATACAATAACCAATAATATAACACCATTGCAACTCCCTGGCAACGGCGCCATTAATTTGACACAAAAATTGTTGTGGGTAAGGAATTTCACAAAATATTTACGTTGCAAGTATAGCTCCAAACCAACAAACAACTCTCGCATCAAATTAAATTTTAGGTTGTCACAAAGAACAAACCCCAAATAAGAAATAACCGGAGTATTTTGGACTCCGGGTCGTCTCACAAGGAATTGCAATAAAGTGTTTGATTATTGGCTATGAAAGGGGGTAAGGGGTTTTTTTTATTAGTGAGGGCAAGAAAATTTAAATGACAAGAAGAGTAAAGAAAGTAATTAAAGGAAGCAATTAAGGAAGAGAGACATTCATGGCAAGGATTGAGATCATAGGCTTTCTATCCTAGTCATGCAATGATTAATTCATCTTATTTAGTCAACTCCAACACAAAGGGAGAAAGTCAAACAAGACTAATCAATCATACTACAATAATAAACAAGAATTTATCTCATTACGTCATCTCCGACGATTGAGGAAGGTATCATGTTATCCTCATACTCGAAGAAAGTCTAATAAGACTAGCTAATCTCAATCCAAAAGTCCTAATCAACTCATTAATTTAATTAGCAAAAGATTAGCGTTAATGGAAACAATATTCCAAAAGTCCTAATCAACTCACTAATTTAATTAGCAAAAGATTAGCGTTAATGGAAACAATATTAGCTAACAACTCTAGATCACCAACATTAAATCACAACTCAAATCAACATCAAAAGAACATCAAACATCAAATCTCATTAAAGAAAAATCCAAACCCAACAAGTGCATCCATGAATATAAAAGAAGCATAAAAGTAAAATTAACATGAGAACTAAGAGAATCAAGTAGTAAGAACAAGAAATTGTAGAAGAAACAATATGAAAACATGTAATTAAATCTAGATCTAAGATGGAAATTAACCTAACCTAATTCTAGAGAGAAGAGGGAGCTTCTCTCTCTAGAAACTAACCTACATGATGCTAATGCTACAAACAATTGCTCCCCCCTTTGTCCAAGCTTGAATTCTGCATGAAATAGCGTTAGAAATGAGTTGGGTTGGGCTCAAAGTGCTTCAAAAATTGCTGGAGACGATTTCACATTAGTGGGCCACGTGCTAAATCGGCGCGCACGCGTACATGCCGCGTGCGCGCCCCTTAACGCGAAGCAACATATGGCAATTTTTATATCATTTCGAAGCTACTGATGTAAGTAAAGCTAATGCAACAGTAGTATTTATATCATTTGTGGGTGCAGCTAACTCCCCATGAGGTAACTGTATTATTTTCCAAGGCAAAAGAACCCCCGACCAATTTGAAACAAAAATAAATAAGAACTTTTTAGAATTATATTATTTTGATTTCACCTCAAAAATTATTTTTTCGTTTGTCCAAGAATGCAGCGCAGGGAAAGGAATCTTTTAAGGCCGGATGTTAGCTTTCCAACGCAACTGGAACCGCCTCATTTGGACCTCTGTAGCTCAAGTTATGGTCGATTGAGTGCAAAGAGGTCAGGCTTGACAGCTTTACGGTTCCTTCATTTCTTTATGAGTTCTCCCACTTTGCATGCTTTTCTCCTCACTTTTTCCATCCAATACTTGCCCTATGAACCTGAAATCACTCAACAAATATATCAAGGCATCGAATGGAATTAAAGTGAATTGAATTTAGCTATTTTAAGGCCTAAAAATTATGTTTTCACATTTAAGCACAAATCAAGGGAGAATTGTAAAACCATGCTATTTCATTGAATAAATGTGAGAAAAGGTGATAAAATCTCCTAAAATAAGCATAAGATAAATTACGAAATCGGGGTTTATCACAGCACAACCTCGTTCTTCTTCTTAATTAAAATTATTACAAGCAAAGCTTGCTAATATGAATAAAGGCTTAGCTTGCCTTCAAGTTTCAAAGAGCGAGAGATGGAGTTGAGAGATAGAAATTTGTGTGTGTCACTGACTATGTGTATAGTGTTTGCTTGCTTCCTTTTATATTGTTTAATTTCACTAATTTTACTAATTTCACTAAAGTTGGAGATCAATAATCAATTGTTTATTTTGTAAAATTAAAGTCCAAGAATTAGCAAGTTTAGTCCATATGTATGAAGGCCTATCAGTTTGATTGAATTTCATTTGTCTATAGGTATTCAATTTTAATATATAAACACTTAAAGTTTCACAACTCCCTTTTATGTGGGACTAAGTTTGAAACACAAACTTAGAAACACAAACTTAATGTGGTGACTCACATTGGAAAAAACAAAGAGAAGGGAGAGGTTTATAAGATGTAAGACTTATTAACTTGATACCTTATTATTTTTAAATTGGATGTGGTGTCTTTTTATCTTGTGTTCTCTCACTTGGTTCCTCCTCGAATTTTTTTCGGTGGTTGAGAGTTTTCCTACAGTGGCCAAATAGCAACAACTCTTGACCCACCAAAGTCGGAAGCAGATCTATCCACAACAGATTTGGAAATTTCAAAAACAGAGATGAAAAATTGCACATCTATTTTAAATGGTCAGATATAGACAGATGAGAATGCTTTATGTTGAATAGATTTAGATTCATATATTGTCATGGATGAACATAGCGTTGAAGAAGAGGATATTGACGGTGGTAGGGTTGTTATAAAAAGTTGAATGTTGCCCTAATCAATCAGCAATCGTGAATCAGGGGTGAGGATCACAAATCATAGGACGCCAAAACTAAGGGGCGGTACATTGATCTAGACGATGGTGTCAACACTGATTTGAGAGGGATGAATCTAGAAATCCCGCTATTCTTGAGCTCGACAAAAGTTATGTTTGGTGGCACCGAGGATGGTTCGCCGATGGAGCTACATTTTTCCCAAGAGTCACCAGCAGTATAGTCACTTCCAACGGCAACGAATAATGAGAAGAGGGTGGTGTCAACATTGCCCAGGTTTGATGGTACCTTGACGTGCCGTGAATATCACACCAAATAACAAGTACACTATGTAAAATTCGCAAAATTAGTAGAAAATTAGGCAATGAATTAATTTTTAATAAAATAAATTAGAAATACAAATTTTATAATTTAATGAGGTAGATCTAATTAAAATAAGAATTTTGACACTAATTTTAAAGAATTTGGCCCAAGATTAGGCCGTACGGACCGATCCGGGCAAACCGAGCCCGTATTGGACTCAAGGCCCAACCCATTCCCATTTAAAGGGAGGAGCTTAGCTCTTCTTCCTCTTCCTCAAAACAAAACTCACGCTGCACACTCATGGAAGGAGAAGGGAGAGCTTTGTAAATCTAACCTCACACTTAATTCCACATATCTTTTCACTCCGAGCTCCAATCGCCGCACTGTTTGCAGCCACACGTCCGTAGTGACGAGCTCTACAAAGCCCAATACTCCATTAGATAAAGAAGTCACATTTTTATTTCGAATTTCTCCTCTCCCAATTTCAAAAATTTGCATGTTGTGAGGTATTGAAATCTTTGAATTTTAATGTTATAGGATCCGATTAACTTGAGGAATTAGCGGGTTTTCTTGGGACACAGTGAAGGTAAAAAACCCCTTAAAACCTAGTAAATCTCTTGAGTATATGTGTTGGGTATTGATATTTGGTATATAAATGTGATAATATATGTTAGGTAGTTGACAAATGGATTTTTGCCGGTATAGAAATTATCAAATGATCAATCGTAGTATAGTCTAAACCGACGCAAAATCCTTCATCAAACAAATCTACAATCTATATCCGAGAGTACTAGTCCCCCGAGTCGTTCTCCCTTGGAATGGCCAAAGTGTGCATCTTATTGATTTAGTAAGCCTTGTCTCACTTTTCCACATACTTATGCATTTTCTTTTCGTTTCACAATACTTATGCATTGATTCCTCTTGAGCTTCACTTTGGGGCATTTTGTCCCCTTTTTATTATTTTTTCTTCCCCCTTTTTTTCTTTCTTTTTCTATTTTTCTTTTCTTTTCCATATTGTTCTTCTTTTTCTTTTGTTCTTTTGTTTTTTTTTTCTCATTTTTTTTTTTTATATACAAGAGCGTCAATGCATAAGGTTTTACATTTGATCAATTCATGAGTATGTACCCAATTTCCAATATTTTCAATAATAATACAAAATACCCTTTATTCACCCAATGTCCCAAGGTTCCCACACTTGAATGATACTCACACACACTAGCCTAAGCTAATCAAAGATCCAAATAAGGACTTTTATTGTTTTCCGCTTTAAGGCTTGTAATGTGTTAAATTAAGAACAGAGTGGGTTAATCGTAGGCTCAAATTTGGCTAACAAAGGAAGATAGAAGGTAAGGCCATTTGGGTGAGTGAGCTAATGAAAGGATGGCCTCAATCATATAAATGCATGAATACACCAAATAATGGACATAAGGAATTAAACAAATCAAGGATCACAATCATAGAAAGAGGATAATGCACACAAGAAGGAAAAATAAGTGGTTATAAGATGTAACCACACCATTAGGCTCAAATCTCACAAGCTTGTGTTCTTAACTTCAAACCCATGTTCCAAAATATAATTCTTCATGCAAGAGCAATGTAACTTTCCACAATCCATTATTAATGATTATAATGCATATTGAGTGCAAGAAAAGTAAGCAACACCATTCATCTACTCATGTAAGTGAGTTTGGGGCCTAGATGCCCATGAAGAATGGGATTGAAAGAGAGGGGAGAGCAAAGACCACAAGAGAGAAGAAGAACCTAAAAGATGGTGCAACTAAATGAATAAGAACCACAAGAGATTGTTGGACTAAGAGGGGGCCTAGTATAATACCTTGTGAGATGGAGAAGGATGTGGAAGAAGAAGAGAAGTGGAATGAGAATGAAGGGGTAAGTGTGCCCTTCTTAAAGGTGGCGTCGAGTACCGGCGCGTGCGCGCGCGCGCGCGCACATGTCGCGTGCGCGTCCATGCGCTTGGGTTGGGGGCACAGGAGAGGCACAGGGGTGGCATAACTCTCTGGACGAAGTACCAGAGATTGCTTTAGCGTGTGTTGGCGCGCGCGCGCACAGTGCGCGTACGCGTCCACGTGGTTGTGCCCCAGGCATGAGAGGGGCCTGGAGGGGGCTCAACTCTCTGTGAAATGGCCCAGAGAGGAGTGCAGAATGAAAGGGCGCGTGCGCGGCTGTGGCGCGCGCGCATTCTGTGCTCGCTTTGTATGGACGCGTGCGCACCAGGTGCGCGCACGCGGCAAAGGTGCTGGGCTGGTGGCTTAGTGTAGGCTTGAGAATGGCTTAACTCTCTGTAAAATGTACTAGGGGGAAACAAGGCAATCGGCGCGGACGCACACCATGCGCTTGCGCGTCGATTGGCGGATTTCGCTCATGTGCGCGGACGCGCCATGTGCGCGCACGCGCAGAGGGGTGGGTTTTTCTAAATTTGCAAGTGGTTACACCATTTTCAACATTTCAAACCCCCCTCCATACAGCCACTTAAGCACTATAGCAAATGAAGTCAACAATGAAGGGGAGTTGTCATTAAAATCTAGCTAACAAACATGAAGTCAAGTGTCTATGTACAAGTCTCAAAGGAAGATCTTACCATGGTGGGGTGTCTCCCACCTAGCACTTTTGTTTAACGTCCTTAAGTTGGACTTTCAGCAGAGAGATCCCAAATCCCAAGGAAGTAACTAGAGAAAGAAGGAAGAGAGAAAAAGGAAGAAAGAAACTACCTAAAAGATGGTGCAACTAAATGAACAAGAACCACAAGAGATTATTGGACTAAGAGGGGGTCTAGTATAATACCTTGTGAGATGGAGAAGGATGTGGAAGAAGAAGAGAAGTGGAATGAGAATGAAGGGGTAAGTGTGCCCTTCTTAAAGGTGGCGTCGATCACCGGCGCGTGCGCGCGCGGTGCGCGCTTGCGCAGGGAGTAAGGTGACTAGGGGCGCGCGCGCGCGCACATGTCGCGTGCGCGTCCATGCGCTTGGGCTGGGGGCACAGGAGAGGCACAGGGGTGGCATAACTCTCTGGACGAAGTACCAGAGATTGCTTTAGCGTGTGCTGGCGCGCGCGCGCACAGTGCGCGTATTTCATGAGGCGAAACTAGGAAAGGAATGCAAAATCTTGTATTTTCATATAGAAAGTGTGTGGAATCATTGATAAAACCCCTGAAATCATCACAAGATAAACCCTCAAATTGGGGTTTGTCAGTAGTGTATATGTGAGATTGGAATTCATTTGAAGAGATTGGAAGCTTGTTTGAGCCTTGGGTGCTGAGGTTTCGGTATTGGAAGCTTGTGACCTCATCAATTTGGGTATTTTTGGCCTAGGGAAGAAATCGAGTAACATATGATTTTGGTTTCTCGTATTTAATATGTAATGTCTTGTGAAAACTCAGGCTAGATGACTATAGGATAGGTTGGAATGCATGATTGTGTTAAGTGTTTAGTACCCTTGATGATAATTATAGAATTGGGTTGAGAACGAATTTAGAAATTTATGTTTATGGTGAGAATATATTGGTGCACGATGATCTTAATGATGAATGATGAGGATGATTGGAATGAATATGTATGTGCTGGTAAATTAATGATTTCATGTTTGATTGAGAAATTCTTGTAAGGAATTGTTTAAAACTGAGGTATGAATGATTGTGGTAGGATGTAGGGCTGTATTGCTGTGATATGGTATGTTTTGGTGTTGATTATAAGCATAAAAACTTGGTATTGAGTTATGCTTTTGTGAAAAATAGAGGTTTGGTAGTTTTTGTGAAAATATGATTTTTGGCCGAACTTCGGCGAGCCATAACTCGGCTTCCGGACTCCCAATTTCTTTCAAATTTGTTTCATATGAAAATTGGGTCTGTGAAGTTTATGTCGTTCAAAGAACGGATGAAAAATGTTTTAAATTAAGAAAGTTATGCCCGTCGGAAGTTCGATATACAAAATTGAAATTCTGCAGCACTTAGCATTTTTACCCATTTGCAGAACTTGAGTACGGGACCACTGCACGCGACGCGACCAACCATTCTGAGTTTGGCATCTTGCGTACTGAGCAGTGTGCATGCGTATGCGAGCAGTAATTTTGAGGGGTTGCGTATGTGACCACCTGCACACGACATGACCAAACCTTTTGGGTTGGGCATCTCGCGTACGCGAGCGAGGAAAAACGCACCCACGCGTACGCATGATCCCTGTTTTCAGCAAATAAATTTTTGTGTTTTAAAACCTAATTTTGAACCTTTAAACCTCTATTTTTACTCTTTTAGCCCTAAACTTTAGTTGTATGGTTAGTGATGAGGTGAAGTTAGGAAGGGATGATAGCTTGGAAGAGAAGAAAGCTTGAAAATATTATGAATTATGGTTGAGAAGTGTGAAAGTGTTATGTAATTGATGAATATTTAGCCATAATGATATTGAATGAATGAATGCAAATAATTGTGAATGAATGTGATAACTAAACTCTGATTAGGATGGTTGACGATGATGAGTATGTTGGGTTTCTCTCTGTTGTAAGGTGTGTCAGGCACTATATCCCATGAGTGTGACGGGCACTATATCCCGAGAGCAGCGTGGCAGGCGCTATATTCCAAAATTATGGGAGTACCTTACTCTGGGAACTGTGTTGGACACTATATCCCATGAGTTTGACGGGCACTATATCCCAAGAGCGTGGCGGGCACTATATCCTAAGAGTGTGGGAACACTTTGTCCCAAGAAATGCGACGGGCACTATATCCCATGAGTATGACGGGCACTATATCCCAAGATTGTGGAGGCATGTCAGAGAGATAATATTCGGGTTAGCTACTGGGTGTATCAGGTTCTGGCAAAGTAACTGACACGTGAGATCACAGCTAGTAGGATGGACATACATCATATGCATATGCATATGTGTGCTTTGTTTGATTGTGCATTAATTGAGCTTACCTATGTGATTATTATACTTACTTGCTATATTTGCTACCCGCCATATCTATATTCTACTTGTGTTTGCTTTGTTTGTTTGTTTCTCCATGTGGATTTACTGGTGTTTTGGAGGATGTTGGAGGAAGAAAAAATAGTTGAGGGTTTTAGTTAGAATTTGGTTAAGTTTAAGAACCTTAGAGAACTACCCCTATTTATTATTTTCGTTTTAAGTCTTTAAGTTTTATAATCTGAGTGTCGAAGTTCTAGGATTGCCTCTGGCTTTCCTGGGACCTTATATCTTTTGTATGTGGGCGCTATTACCATGTTGAAAACCTCTGGTTTTCATCCCATACGATATTGTTGTTTTCTAGATGCAGGTTGAGAGGTATCTCGCTAGGCGTCTGGAGTTCTCTACAGTGAAGTGGATTTATGGGACTTTATATTTTGTTATATTTTGCTATATCTATATGTATAGACTCTCCTTATGTATATATGTTTTACTTTTGCACCCGTGGAGGTTTATGGAGAACTAGGGTTGCTTTTATGTATTTTGGATTATGGATCTCTATATGTATGTATATAAATATTCTCTAACCAGCCTTAGCTTCGCAGGCTGAGTTAGGATCTTGTTATTTCGTACCCTTGACCTTCTATTCTCACTTTCTTTATATATATGCATGTGGACTTAAGTTTTCTTCGTACGCAAGTAATCGTTGTTTCGAGTGTTGCCCTTTCATTTGCGTGATTTTGTTTTACCTATTCTTCAAGACTCCTCGTATATTATATTCTTTCAAGTATTATACGTATATATGTTTTATTTTAGAGGTCGTAATACTACACCACCTCTGTTTTACGACTTAAGCGTAAAGTTCTGTGTGACAGAGTGTTATACACTAGCTGTTTTCAAGTAATAAAAACGATGAGTAATAAAGTGCCGTTCCACGAGGAATTGTCATGTCATGAAATTTCTTTTTTAACTATTATTTGGATTGATAGAATTTAATTTTGTTGTTGATTTGATTGTGTGCTATATAGAATGCAATAAAAATATAAATAATAATAAGACTTATATGCAATAAATCACAAATTGTTAGGACATTTGATTTCACCACATTATGGAATTGAATATGTTGGATTTAGTATTATTCAATGTATTTATTATGAATTCAAATTGGTCAAGTTTTCTAATGTAGTTTTAAGTCTTTTCTGTTTTCTCAAATTTAAAAAACACTCGCAAACTCATATAAGTATACTAATCTCTTAGCTACAAGCAGTGATGAACTCGAAAAATTTTAGTAGTGGAAGCAAAATTAATATAAAAGAATATAAAAAATAACATTAATATATTTAAATATATAAAATTCAAAGCATATTAATTGAGTTTTTTCTATTAAAAAATTATTATCATATTAATATTTAATAACATAAATTTTGTACACAAATAAAATTCTTTTAAATATAGGGACATATACTCTATTATAATATACTCCTCCTACATATATATTTTTGTTTTTAAGTTTCAATGGGGGCAAATGCTTCTATAATTTTGTGAGTAGATTCATTCCTGGCAATAACTCGAGCAAAGGATTATGTTTTTGTAAAATTTTATAATAACCACATAAATTACGTTTGTCAATCTCTAGTTTTTGTTCAATTTATAGTGTTTATAATTAGTAGTTTCATTTACAACTTCTTTCTCAAGTGCATTGTGTTATGGATCCAGCCCATGGATCCCGGATCCGAGGTTGGGCCCGAATCCGGCACTTCGAGTCCGACCCGCCTCTCTTTTCTGGAAGGCCCAAAATCGGTCTTCTGGAACTCCTAACCGACTTTCGAATTTAAACATCTCCCTTATCTTAGCCAAATAAGATAAGATAAGATAAGATTCTCACCAACACCTATAAATTGAGGACCCAAATCCCTCCAGGTATTCATTCATTCCACATACACATTATACCTCTCAGATCCATTCTGACTTGAGCGTCGGAGTGTCTTTGCAGGTACCTCCCCCCATTGCTCCAGTCAAGCGATCCGGCTTCAGCCCTGATCCGCAGGTTCCCGATCCACCCTTCAACCCGTATCAGAGACATCTCGTACATTGGCGCCGTCTGTAGGGAGCCTTGCGCCAGCCGAGCCGGATGGGGGACGTTCTAGAGGAAACCCCCTCAAGCCAGGATGACTCCCGACCGCTTCATCCAACCCCAGAACACCAGGAGGTCACGAACCAAGTAAGAATAGCAAGTACTGTCCACCACACGAACGATCACGTCGTCACGGAACAACGACATCCTGAGAAAGCTAGGGACAAAGCGGCACAGATCATCTAGGATCTCTGCCTTCGGGTCCAGGAGCTCGAAGGCAAATTGACCAATAGAGAAAAACACAACAACGAACACGGAAGCCATGCAACTTCCCGATCAAAATCTCGCCACGGCAGGTCGCCCACTCAGCGACACGACAGAAGAAACGGCCGCAGCACCTCACGCAACCACGGACGAGAGAAATTGCCAGAACGGCGACACAACAAAAGGCACAACCGCAGCGCTTCCCGCGATCTGAGCCGTCAGCACGACTCGGACGAAGATCGGCGACACCGAGATACCAAGCGCACAAGAAACGACCACACAATAATGGGAGCCACACCTTTCACAGAGAAGATTCTAAGAGCAAAACTCCCTAAAGGTTTCGACAAACCCACCGACATGAAGTACGACGGAACCAAAGATCCCCAGGAACATCTAACGGCCTTTGAGACCAGAATGAACTTAGAAGGAGCAGCCGACGCGGTCCGATGCAGGGCCTTCCCGGTAACCCTAGCTGGACCGGCAATCAAATGGTTCAACGCTCTCCCAAACGGATCCATGGCCAATTTTCACGACATAACGCGAAAGTTCATGGCCCAGTTCATGACCAGAATTACTAAAGCCAAACACCCCATCAGCCTACTAGGGGTCACACAAAAACAAGAAGAATCCACAAGGAAATACCTCGACCGCTTCAACGACGAATGCTTAACGGTCGACGGACTCACGGATTCCGTCGCAAGCCTCTGCCTAACCAACAGGCTCATGAACGAAGACTTTCGCAAACACCTCACCACCAAACTAGTATGGACCATGCACGAGATCAAGAATGTTGCCAAAGATTACATCAATGACGAGGAAGTCAGCCAAGTCGTCGCCGCCAATAAACGGCAACACGGCAACGCCCAACACGGCAACTCGGCACCCCGACATAACCTACCACCTAAGGAAAATCAAAGGGACCACCCCAAACTGACAAACACAAACCGACCACCAAGAATTGGCAAATTCTCTAATTACACCCCCTGACAGCACCAATTACCGAGATATACCACGAGATCGCGGACCGAGGCATCATTCCAAAAGCCCGACAACTCAAAGAAAGGACGGGAGGCAACAAAACCCTCTACTGCGACTACCACCGAGGTTACGGTCACAAAACACAAGATTGTTTCGACCTTAAATACGCCCTCGAACAAGCCATACGAGACGGCAAACTCCCAGAATTTGCCAAAATCATCAGAGAACCAAGACGTGCGGAAAGAGACAGGTCGCCGGAAAGAGAAGGACGTAACCCGAGAACTCAAAAGCAACCCCCCAGGGAAAGCCCAGAGGAAGACCCGACCATAATAGTAAACGTCATCACAGGCAAGGACGTATCGAGCAAGTCAAAACTAACAATGAAAAAAGATCTCAAAGTAATGGCTGTCAGAAACCAAACTCCAACCACTACAGCCGGTAACACGATAACCTTCTTACCAGAGGATTGCCAGCACGGCACCTCGGCCGAAGATGCCCCTTTCGTCATCTCGGCTAGAATCGGAACAGGACTAGTACGAAGGATACTGGTGGACACCGGGGCAGACTCGAACATCCTCTTCCGAGGAGCCTTCGATAAACTCGGGTTCCACAACGACAACCTCCAAACACACCGTAACGGTGTCACGGGACTCGGAGACAACTTTCTCAAACCAGATGGCTCAATCACCCTTCCCATCACCATAGGAACAAGCAACCAGAAGAAGACAATCCTATCTGAATTCGTAGTCCTAAAAGACTCCACAGCCTATAACGTGATTCTCGGAAGAAAAATAATCAATGACTTTTCCGCAGTCATCTTTACCAATTACCTCCTCATGAAGTTCAGAACCGATGACGGCTCCGTCGGTACCATCCACGGGGACCGAGAGGTCGCAGCCGAATGCGACAACACCAGCCTAGCTCTAAGGAAGAAATCCCGAGACGCGGCCGGGATATTCCTGGCTGATCTGGATGCTCGACAAGACGGCCAACCCAGGCCAAAGCCAGAAGGAGACATGGAAAAGCTACAAATAGGGCCAACCAAAGAGGAATACACCTTCATTAATAGGAACCTCCCATATGATCTTAAAGAAGAACTCTCCCAACTCCTGAAACAAAAATAGAGACTTGTTCGCATTTACACCAGCCGACATGCCGGGAATAAACCCCGACCTAATGTCCCACCGGCTAGCCGTGGACCCCAAAGCTATGTGGCCAGGAAATGTCTTCCTAGGATGATGGATTCATCCTCTTCCTTTCCAGTATCCAGGACTATGAAATCAGCAGGGATGTAAAGGCCTTCAACCTTTACTAACACGTCCTCTACTTGTCCATATACCTGTCTTCTTGAGCTGTCTGCCATCTCTAATGAGATTTTAGCAGCTTGTACCCCATAGATTCCCAGTTTCTCTATTACAGAGAGGGGCATGAGGTTTATTCCTGAACCAAGGTCACATAGAGCCTTAAAGATCATGGTGCCTATGGTACAGGGTATTATGAACTTTCCAGGATCCTGTCTCTTCTGAGGCAATGTCAGTTGATCCAGATCACTTAGTTCATTGATGAACAAGGGAGGTTCAACTTCCCAAGCATCAATGCCAAACAATTTGGCATTCAGCTTCATGATTGCACCAAAAAGCTTGGCAGTTTGCTCTTCAGTGACATCCTCATTCTCTTCAGAAGAGGAATACTCGTCAGAGCTCATGAAAGGTATAAGGAGGTTCAATGGAATCTCTATGGTCTCTAGATGAGCCTCAGAGTCCTTTGGTTCCCCAGAGGGAAGCTCCTTATTGATCACTGGACGTCCCTGGAGGTA
>NC_029794.2:35242191-35267623 GCF_000816755.2 Arachis ipaensis | reverse complement strand
TTGTTTGCTCCAATGGCAGGAATGGAGATGCTTCTTCCATGTAAATTGGAATTTGGTGCAGTACAGTCACCAAGCATTCTCCTTGCATTGTTGTTGGGTTCGGCTGCCATCTCCTTTACTTGTTCGAAATTTTCAATTAAGTTGTCTCTGAATTGTTGTATTTTAGCTTCTCTTAATTTTCTCTTCAGAGTCCTTTCAGGTTTTGGATCAGCTTCAACAAGAATGCCTTTTTCTCTGTCCCTGCTCATAAGAAAGAGGAGAGAAAAAGAAAAGAAGAGGAATCCTCTATGTCACAGTAAAGAGGATCCTTATTGTTAGTAGAAGAAAAGAGGAAGAAATTCGAACACAGATAGAAGAGGGGGGTTCGAATTTGGTGATGATGTGAGGAAGAGATGTTAGTTAATGAATGAATAAATAGAATAGGATGAGAGAGAGAGAGGGAATTTTCGAAAATTATTTTTGAAAAGGAGTTAGTGATTTTTGAAAATTGGTTTTTGAAAAATGTTAGAAGTTTTTTTTCGAAAAATTTTGAAATAAAAAATACTAGACATGGCCAATGGCCAGCCAAGCTTTAGCATGTGATTCAGACATGACATGCCTGACATGCCCTACAGTCGTATAAAGTGATGGTTGGAAGCCTCAGTCCAAACAAATTTAGACATGGCTTTACAGCCAGCCAGGCTTCACATGCTTTATGAAACACTAGAATTCATTCTTAAAAATTTTGAATAAATTTTTGAAAACATTTTTTTTTTTCGAAAACAAAAGAAGAGTTTTTGAAAAATTTTTGAAAACTTTTTGAAAAGAAAACGAAAAGAAAGTTACCCAATCTGAGCAACAAGATGAACCGTCAGTTGTCCAAACTCAAACAACCCCCGGCAACGGCGCCAAAAACTTGGTGCACGAAATTGTGATCTCCAGGCTCGAACAAATCCTGGTAATGGCTTCAAAGCTTGGTGCTCTGATCTTAATTCATAATCGTCACAACTTCGATACAACTAACTAGCAAGTGCACTGGGTCGTCCAAGTAATACCTTACGTGAGTAAGGGTCGAATCCCACGGAGATTGTTGGTATGAAGCAAGCTATGGTCACCTTGTAAATCTCAGTCAGGCAGATATAAAGTGATAATGGTGTTTTCAAATATTATATAATAAAATAGGGATAGAGATACTTATGTAAATCATTGGTAGGAATTTCAGATAAGCGAATGGAGATGCTTTTCGTTCCTCTGAACCTCTGCTTTCCTGCTATCTTCATCCAATCAGTCTTACTCCTTTCCATGGCTGGCTTTATGCAAGGGCATCACCATTGTCAGTGGCTACATCCCCTCCTCTCAGTGAATAATATGCTCACGCACCCTGTCACGGCATGGCTATTCATCTGTCGGTTCCCGATCATGCTGGAATAGGATTCACCCTCCTTTTGCGTCTGTCACTAACGCCCAGCACTCGCGAGTTTGAAGCTCGTCACAGTCATTCAATCATTGAATCCTACTCAGAATACCACAGACAAGGTTTAGACCTTCCGGATTCTCTTGAATGCCGCCATCATTCTAGCTTACGCCACGAAGATTCTGGTTAGGAGATCTAAGAGATACTCATTCTAGCTTAATTCATGTAGAACAGAAGTGTTTGTCAGGCACGCGTTCATAGGGGAGAATGGTGATGAGCGTCACACATAATCATCACCTTCATCATGGAAAGGGAGCATATAAACTCGAACGGCTTAACGGCAATGAAGTTCCAAGGACATGGAACGCCGCCAACTTACGGCGATACTACACTTAGGCCGACCTAACTAGGTCACCCCTTTTCTCTTTATTGTTTATGTCTCTTCTTTACCTATCTTCCCATTTTACGACTCTTAAATTTTAATTTTCGCTTAAGTATCAATCCTGGGTACTTTTTTTCCCCAAAGACGGAGGGTTTTAACGAGGCCCAACCTTCAATAAAATTCCATTAAAAGCTATTTCTATCTTTCTAAATGTCCCAAATACGGAACAAAGACACGGCCACGACTGGGGGGACCGATCACCCCCCAGGCCCAACACACGGATATCCATGATAAACCTGACCAAACGGCGGTCCGAGGGAACAAATAAAATACAAACGGAATAGCTTAAAACGAAATGTACCAAAAAGGCCCGAACGGCCAAAAAATACCATAAAACAGAATATACAAAGGAGGCCCGAACGGCCGAAAAACGTCATTAAACGATGTCCGACATTACGAAGTAGCAATTACACGGCCCATGGCCATCCAAAACATTCAAAAAACAGTTCCAAATAAAATTCAAATAACAAAGATAGAAAGCTACTCGAGGTCGACAATCTGGCCATCACGAACAGTCTTGAAAGCTCCCATCACGGACACATCCACACCCAGAGCCAGCAGTAAAGCCTGAGCCCTCATTGTCTCCTCAGTAGCCACAATCGCACCCTTAGCATCATCCAGCAACTCCGTCTTCTCCCTCTTCAAGGCAGCAACCTCGGCCTTCAGAGCTTCTGACTCAGCGAGAAGCACGGCAGCTTGAGAACCCGCATCAGAAGCCCGCTGTTGCTCCTCAGCCAATTGGGAAAGAAGTGAAGTCTCAACCTCGGAAAGTCAGAGAATCTCCGCCCCGGCTTCCTCAGAAGACTTCACTGCCTTCTCTGTCGCAACCTCGGCAGCCTCAAGCTTCTCCTTCAGCTTAACCATCTCAGCCTGAGAATGGCGGAGTTTCTTATCCAACAAACCAACCTGAGCCATCACGGGCTCAGCCTTCCGAACAACGACGGCAGACCGAAGGAGGGCACAATACACTGACTTGGCCTGGAACGAAACATCGCAGCCATCAAAAAACGGCCCTGTACCAGGCATCAAGTGTTGATCAATGAACCCCGGGGCATCGAAACGACGGTCCATCACACTAGGCACCAGACCCTCTTCCTCGAAAGTCTCGCTGCTCGGCTCCTCAGGCCTTTTTCTCTTCCGAGAAGCCTCAACAGCCGTCACCACGACGACTTCAGGCGAATTCGCAGGACCAGGAGAAACCTGAGCATCGGCCCGCACACCCGAAGAAATCACCTCCTGAGAAACAGCCTGAGATTCCATGGCGGGATTAGAAACAGGAGTAGCTGGAGACGACGACCCCTCCTCCCGACCCATCGCTGCCTTCAGTCGTGCCAAGGAAGTCAAACCAACAGCCATCTCAACTAAAAGAAAATGAAAATCCCAAGTTACAAAAACGGGAAAACAAACATAAAATCCAAAAAAATGACAGACAAGGACAGACACACACCAACATATGACCGACAAGTAACCGGATCACCCATCACATCCCGAGGATTAAGAGGACGCTCCCCAAACAATTGCCACAGAACAAGAGCGACATCTTTTTCCTCCGAAGTCAGGAACTCTTGCGTGACCCGAGTGAAAACCGACGGCCCCGCTTTAAAGTTCCAATAGGTGGGAAACTGCCGCTCACCCTCCAATGTTAACCAAAAAGGATGATGCCCCCTTGCGGGACGAACCTTAAAATATCCACTCTTAAAACCATGAAAAGAATCTTCATACAACCCGAAGACCTGACGATGAGGCTGAGCTCTAAAAGACACATACCCCTTCTTGTGCTTCCCCTCCTTGGTCGGAAGGGTACACAAGAAGAGAAAAAGAAAAACGTTTACCGAGGCAGGAAGCTCCAGAAACTCACAAACGAGCTCGAAAGACCGTATCCCCGCCCAGCTATTCGGATGTAGTTGGGACGGCGCCACGGAGCACCGGCTTAACAACTGTTGAACAAACGGGGAAAAAGGTAGCCAAACACCGAGCTGGGTAAACATCGCCTCATACACCCACATCCAATCCGGCACAGTCGGGGAATCAAGGTTGGTATAGCAAACCCTCTCGTCAACCCCAGGGAGAGAAAGCTCGTAGTGGCGTTCGGCGTCGCCACCCCCACAAACAGCTCCTTGATCACGGAGCCGCTGGAGGTCCGCCTCCGTCATCCACGATGGTGTCCCCCATACATCACTAGTAACCCAAGAGAAAAGATCGGGGACACCCCCCGCTGGGGCCACCGGAGCCCTCACACCCTCAGTCCTTCGAGGAGCCATACCTAAAATAGCGACGAGCACCACCGTCAGCCAAACCTCGCGGCAGAAAACGGTGGATGAAACCAAACAGACACCACTATACACCACCAATTATACGGTGGCGCTCGCCCCCTTACAAAACCCACTACCCCAACAGAACTATCTACCACCATGCAATACCATCATACACCAAAAAGCAATTCTAATCTACACTAAGCAGAGACAAAACAAAATACAAAGGAAATGACAAAGCAATACATGGCAAATACAGAACGACAGGAGTACCACAAAATAAAAAGAAGAAAAGCGAAGCTTGCCAACCTGGTAATGCAGAAGATGATCCTGGAAAAGCTTGAGAAGCAGGAGCAGCAAGCAAACACCAAGAGAACAGTATCACAGAGAAGAGAGGAGATTTTTTCAGAAGAAAGAATGAAAAAGAAAAAAAAATAAACGAGGGAACTCAAGTAAAAGGCCAAAACGGTTACAAAAAGAAGGGGGCAAAAAGACACAATTAACCCTAAGCAAAGTTAGGCTCGTAGGGGCAAAAGAGGAAAACGCCCCCTCACATTAAATGCCCCCTCGAAAAAAGAAGCTAATAAAGCACGCCTCGAAGAACGCAACGAACGCAGTGGACTCGAAAGACTCACGTCAAACCAAAACGGTCAGACGAGCCTTCAAAGCAAGCCGAGGCCGAGACACTGATCTCCCTCCAAAGAACCAAACGAATGCCCGAGAAAAACTAAAGACCTAGCCCGCGGTCAACACCACACCTTCCAGCGACAGACCAACCTTGCTCGCTCTCCCGCTGCGGGGGCAACTGTTACGGATCCAGCCCATGGATCCCGGACCCGAGGTTGGACCCGAACCCGGCACCTCGAGTCCGACCCGCCTCTCTCTCCTAGAAGGCCTAAAACCGGCCCTCTGAAACTCCTAACTGACTTTCGAATTCAAACATCTCCCTTATCTTAGCCAGATAAGATAAGATAAGATAAGATGCTCACCAACACCTATAAATTGAGGACCCAAATCCCTCTAGGTATTCATTCATTCCACATACACATTATACCTCTCAGATCCATTCTGACTTAAGCGTCGGAGTGTCTTTACAGGTACCTCCCCCCATTGCTCCAGTCAAGCGATCCGGTTTCAGCCCTGATCCGCAGGTTCCCGATCCACCCTTCAACCCGTATCAGAGACATCTCGTACACATTGTAAATAACATATCTTTTAAATAATGATCAAGCATCTAAAAGCATTAAGTTTGATTATAAACACATATGATTCATAACATAAATCATTGAATATCAATTCATAATATATCAATTCACGTCAAGGGCTATCAATGTCTTGGCCAATAAATTTAGTTCATAATAAAATAAATTAAAATAATGGAGATTATAATTGAAATTGAGAGAAAGAAATACATAATTGTAGTTACCAAGAATTTGACTCTAAGTTGCTATTGTGATACTCCCATTATTTTAAAAAATTATGAATTAACCTTCAGATATGATGTGTGTTTCTTTGGGTTAATAGTTAAATTCGTCTCTAAAAGATTATTTATTCTTTAAATTAGTCCTAAAATAATTATTTTAGTCATATTAGTCCTTGGAAGATAAAACATAAGTCAAATTGGTCCTTCTATTAGTTAGATAATAACGTGTCATGTTAAGTGCCACGTGTCATCACAAGATGATTGCTTGACGTGTCAAGTCAGTAACACCTAGCACGCCACATGTCACTTGACATGTAAAAAAATTATTTATAATCAAAATAGTCCTTTGAAGTCCAAATATAAGTCATTTTTATCCGTAAAAACTTAAAAATTAATCACATTAGTCCTTATATAATTTTTTTTATTTTTCTTCATAATATTAAATTTAAAATATTGATAAAATCATGTAAAATAAAAATTTTCACTAAAAAAAATAAAATTTTTAAATGTAAAATTTTAAAATACAAATGACAAATATAATTTTGTAATAATTTAATTTTTTTATTATTTTATGTAAAAAAAATTTTGTTTATTAAGGTCTAAAAAATAATATTAAAATTAATACCATCAAAAATATTTTAAATTTAATATTATGAAGAAAAAGTAAAAGAAATTTATATATGGACTAATTTGATTAATTTTTAAAATTTTAGAGATGAAAATGACTTACGTCTGGACTTTTAGGGACTATTTTGACTTTAAATAACTTTTTTACATGTCAAGTGACACGTCAACCAATCATCTTGTGAAACGTGACATTAACCTACCACCAGTGGCGGAACTTGAAACAAAATTTTGGAGGGGCCAGATAGAAAATAATTGTCAAAATGTTTTTTATATGGACCCCATTTAAGATAAGTTCGTCTAATCTCATCTCTCTGGTTTGTGTGATATTGCCAAATTTAAAGCCATTTTTCAAGATTTTGTTCCAAAAGGTTAAGATTAAAGTCATCAGATGTAACTTTTTGAACTTTTGAAGGTTATATCTCACTTTTTTCGTGATTCATTAAAATAGAAGAACTATCTACAGGTGTTGATATTGTAAAAGTTATATGTTATCCTTCTTAAATATTAGCCTTCCTCTTAAAAAATGTATCAATTCTTTGATTTTTTATTATTATTTTATATAAAATTTGAATATATATCCTGTAAAATATGTAAAGAAGAAGTTAAAAGGACAAATATTAAAATTATAATATTTATTGAATTTTTTTATCAATTTATACAAATATAATAATATTGATACTTATTGAATATTCTATTATTTTTTATCATATAAAAAATTAAATTAAATAAATAGTAAAATATAAAATAATATTAAATTAAATAAATAAAAAATATCTAATTTTTTATATTTGAACTTAAAGATAGAGAGAGTGTTGTTTATTGAACTTATTATATACTTTAAGTTATAGTAAAGTATTTAAGTCAATTGAACTAATTTTTATCTTTTGAAAAAGTACTACTAAGTTTTTTATAAAAAGTTTGGGGGCCATGACCCCCTTGTCTGAACTAAACTCCGCCACTGCCTACCACGTCATCGTGCCACATGGCATTTAACGTGACACGTCATTATCTAACTAACGGAAGGACCAATTTGACTTACGTTATATCTTTTAAGGACTAATGATGTCGGGGCATTATGGCCTGTTTTTCTATGCTTTTTCAGTAGATTTTAATTCAGTTTTCATACAATTTCTGTTGATAAAGGAGAAAAAGCATGAAAAATCTCTGCATGAAACAAAATCTCAAGCATAGGTGAATTTTAGCTAATATATAGGGTAAATATGATGAAATAGATCACACTAAGTGAAGTTTTGATTTTGGGTATTATTAGCACACTTAGTATAATGAAGTTTGTCTTGTATGTTACTTTGATACACTTTGTTTGCTTGATTTCAGACCAAAAGAAGCAGAGAAGAGCCATGTTAGTGGCTATGTTAGCGCCACTAACGTGGCCATTAAAGTGGAAGGAAGAAAAACTTGGAAAGTTAGTGAGAACGTTAACGCCACTAACGTTAGCAAAAGGCAAGAAGACCCACGTTAGCAACCCCGTTAGCTCCACTAACGTGGGCACTAACGTGGAAGAAAAGAGAAGTCCCAACGTTAGTGAGAAAGTTAATGGCATTAACTTTGAAGAAGGAGCAGCGTTATTGGCAAAAGTGAGTGCCAATAACGCTAGCGAAGCAAAACAAGACCCACGTTAACTTCCACGTTAGTTACATTAACGTGGGAACTAACGTCGAAGGAAAGGGAAACGTCAACGTTAGTGGAAAAAGTGAGTGCCACTAACGTTTGCGAAGCAAAGGAAGACCCACGTTAGTTACACTAACGTGGACACTAACGTGGACAAAAATCTCACCTGGTAGCCTGACCATGCCTTCTTCAAACAAGAATAACTTGAGCCACAAAGCTCCAAATGAGGTGATTCCAATGGCATTGGAAAGTAGGATTCCAGATCTTTCCAAGCATATATGGCACTACATGGTGGACACTGAATTTGAGGGAGAAAACCTACCCCGAAAGTGAAAAGATGAACATGGTATCAACCTGTAGTAAGGCCAGCTGACCTCTTCACCTTCCAAGAAGTGTAACTCGAGCTATAGAGCTCCAAATGATGCGCTTTCAAAAGCGTTGGAAAGTAGACATCCAGGCCTTTTCAACAATATATAATAGTATAGGATGGACATTAATTTTGAGCTCCAGAACCTGGAAATATTAAGCCCCTGATCGCTAACGTTATTGTGACTCGCTTTTTCCAGTAACGCTAGCGACTATGCCAGCGACCTTGTCCACTTCAAAGGAGCATAACTTGAGTTACAGAGGTCCAATTGAGGTGATTCTAGTTGCGTTAGAAAGCTGAAATTCAGAGCTTTCCAAAGATATATAATACTCTATAGTGGCCATGAAATTGGAGTACAAATCGGAGGCATCTTTTAAGCCCCAAAAACACCAACTGGGAAGCAATAAAGCCAAGTCACCCTAGAACTCAATTTGATTTACTTATCTCTCAAGTCTACTTCAAAGCTCAAGAAAGCAAGCACACAATTGTCAACCAATCAAGGCCACAAGAAGCATCTAGAATAGTTAATTTTCATTTCATTATAATTTGCTTTTAATTTTATTTCATTTTGTAATTTAGGAGAGCCTATAAAAAGGCCTTAGTTTCTACATTGATTTCATTCTGAAACGGAGAATTGAAGGAAGGTAGAGAGAGTGAAGACCAATTTGAACTTCGGTGAATTGGCACACTCCAAGGGGAGTGGGTCTTCGGACCCCTCCCCTTCTATACTCTTCTTCCTTTTCTCTTATTTTCTTCCTTAGGAGTAGTTTCGTTTTCTTTGTACTTTTTATTTATGAATTTTGAAGTTTCAATTTTAGTTTCAATCTTCATCTTTACTTTTCTGCACTTTCTTTCTTTTCTATTTTGGTAGAGCAATGATCAACTAACTCTTTTCATTAGGTTAAAGAGCTCTATTGTGATTCAATGGATCAATTGTAGTTCTTATTCTTCTTCTTCTTTCTTTTCTCTTGATTTTACTAGAGAGCTTTCGATCTTCATCCAATTGGGTAATTGTCTCGGAAGAGAAATTGCTCATACTTGGATCTCTTCGAAACCTTGGAAGAGGAATGAAGAGATCATGCTAGAAATGCTTTCTCATGTTGGACCAAATTGGGGTTTGGACGGATATGGTGACATATAATTCTCCCAATACTTTGATTTGGAAATACATGTGGTATAATCAGTGACCATACTTCATCTCTTCTCATGAGCAATTAAATCAAGGAATTGGGAAATTGTTCAAGCTTAGAGAGATTGGATTGCCAAGGAATTGAGATCCAATCACTTAAGATTGCCAAGGAGATCAATGAATGCATTGATTGAGGAAGAGATGAGAATGAACTTAATCCGGAGGATTGCAATATCTCTTGATCCCAATGTTCATTTTATTTTTAGTTCTTACATTTACTTTTCTTGCCATTTTACTTTTCTGCACTTTATTGCTTTCTTTACTTATGATTCATCTAACTAGAATAATCAATTAACCATTAATTGCTTAATCTGTTAATCTCTGTGGGATTCGACCTCACTCTATTGTGAGTTATTACTTGACGATAATTCGGTATACTTGCCGAAGGGGAATTTGTTGAGAGACAAGTTTTCGTGCATCAAGTTTATGGCGCCGTTGCCGGGGATTAATTGTGATTAACAAACTACAGGTTGATTGATTTACTAGATTAGACACTTTTTTTTGTCTTTGTTTTCTTTTGTTTCTTTATTTTCTTTTGCTATCTAACTGTTTGTGTTAATGCCTCACCAAGAAGCCCCTGTTCGTGACAGCTCTGGCTCTTGGTGATTTTGTTATTAATACAACAGTTTCTTTTACTTAGCTTCTTCTCAAATAAAATTGGCATATGATCACATTCTAAGTTTGGTGTTGCCCTGCAATATTCTGTTTTCCATCTTTCTGGATACTTGCATCAATTCCAAGAGAAAGTATCACACTAAGTTTGGTGTGCCATTTATTTTTCTATGCAATGTATCCAGCAATACCACTTATTTGTATAATCTTATGAATAAGCATAGTTTGATTTTTGAATTACAATATGTTGTTGTGACATTATGATTGCCATCTTGAATTTTTGTGAGTCCAAAGCAATGTAGTTTCATGATCATAAACAAATAAGGTCATTTAAGAAGAAGTTAGCATGAGCATATAAGTATTGGGAAGCTAGCATGACTATTGTTGCTCAATTGCATTTGAACTTATTTAATTGAAGTTTTCATCTAGGACATTTTATGAAATTTTTGAAATCATAAAAACCTTGAAAAAGAAATTGCAAATAAGGCAAGAAAAAAAAGGAAGAGAATGAGAAAGCTGAAGGCTCTGAGTACCAATGACAATTCAATTGTAAGAGGCATCAATCATCTGAATTTCTTTTGTGATTGTTGCATGCATAGAAAGCTAGCTAACCATGAACATTACACTACTACTCTTCTTACCTTGGATTGTCAAACCTTATTGCATGATTCTCTTCTTGCTTGGGGACAAGCAAGATTTAAGTTTGGTGTTGTGATGCTAGGGCATTATGGCCTGTTTTTCTATGCTTTTTCAGTAGATTTTAATTCAGTTTTCATACAATTTCTGTTGATAAAGGAGCAAAAGCATGAAAAATCTCTGCATGAAAAAAAATCTCAAGAAAGGTGAATTTTAGCTAATATACAGGGTAAATATGATGAAATAGATCATAGTAAGTGAAGTTTTGATTTTGGGTATTATTAGCACACTTAGTATAATGAAGTTTGTCTTGTATGTTACTTTGATACACTTTGTTTTCTTGATTTCAGACCAAAAGAAGCAGAGAAGAGCCACGTTAGTAGCTACATTAGCGCCACTAACGTGGCCATTAAAGTGGAAGGAAGGAAAACTTGGAAAGTTAATGAGAACGTTAACTCCACTAACATTAGCAAAAGGCAAGAAGACCCACGTTAGCAACCCCGTTAGCTCCACTAACGTGGGCACTAACATGAAAGAAAAGAGAAGTCCCAACGTTAGTGAGAAAGTTAATGGCATTAACTTTGAAGAAGGAGCAGCGTTATTGGCAAAAGTGAGTGCCAATAACGCTAGCGAAGCAAAAGAAGACCCACGTTAGCTTCCACGTTAGTTACATTAACGTGGGAACTAACATGGAAGGAAAGGGAAACGCCAACGTTAGTGGAAAAAGTGAGTGCCACTAATGTTTGCGAAGCAAAGGAAGACCCACGTTAGTGGCCACGTTAGTTACACTAACGTGGACACTAACGTGGATAAAAGTCTCACCTGGCAGCCTGACCATGCCTTCTTCAAACAAGAATAACTTGAGCCACAAAGATTCAAATGAGGTGATTCCAATGGCATTGGAAAGTAGGATTCCAGATCTTTCCAAGCATATAGCACTACATGGTGGACATTGAATTTGAAGGAGAAAACCTGCCCCGAAAGTGCAAAGATAAACATGGTATCAACTTGTAGTAAGGCCAGCTGACCTCTTCACCTTCCAAGAAGTGTAACTCGAGCTGTAGAGCTCCAAATGATGCGCTTTCAAAAGCGTTGGAAAGTAGACATCCAGGGCTTTCCAAAAATATATAATAGTATGGGGTGGATATTAATTTTGAGCTCCAGAACCTGGCAATATTAAGCCCCTGATCGCTAACGTTATTGTGACTCGCTTTTTCCAGTAACGCTAGCGACTATGCCAGCGACCTTGTCCACTTCAAAGGAGCATAACTTGAGTTACGGAGGTCCAATTGAGATAATTCTAGTTGCGTTAGAAAGCTGACATTCAGAGATTTCTAACGATATATAATACTCTATAGTAGCCATGAAATTGGAGCACAAACCAGAGGCATCTTTTAAGCCCCAAAAACACTAACTGGGTAGCAAGTGTGACGTTAGCCACACTAACTTCAGCACTAACGCCACACTTGTAGCGTTAGTGTGGCTAACGAAAGCAATAAAGCCAAGTCACCCTGGACGTCAATTTGATTTACTTCTCTCTCAAGTCCACTTCAAAGCTCAAGCAAGCAAGCACACAATTGTCAACCAATCAAGGCCACAAGAAGCATCTAGAATAGTTAATTTTTATTTCATTATAATTTGCTTTTAATTTCATTTCATTTTGTAATTTAGGAGAGCCTATAAAAAGGCCTTAGTTTCTACATTGATTTCATTCTGAAATGGAGAATTGAAGGAAGGGGGAGAGAGTGAAGACCAATTTGAACTTCTGTGAATTGGCACACTCCAAGGGGAGTGGGTCTTCGGACCCCTCCCCTCCTACACTCTTCTTCCTTTTCTCTTCTTTTCTTCCTTAGGAGTAGTTTCGTTTTCTTTGTACTTTTTATTTATGAATTTTGAAGTTTCAATTTTAGTTTCAATCTTCATCTTTACTTTTCTGCACTTTCTTTCTTTTCTATTTTGGTAGAGCAATTATCAACTAACTCTTTTCATTGGGTTAAAGAGCTCTATTGTGATTCAATGGATCAATTGTAGTTCTTATTCTTCTTCTTCTTTCTTTTCTCTTGATTTTACTAGAGAGCTTTCGATCTTCATCCAATTGGGTAATTGTCTCAGAAGAGAAATTGCTCATACTTGGATGTGCTATTTACTTTTCCTGTTGCTCATCACTCCTTAATGATTCGTCTAACTAGAATAATTAATTAACCATTGATTGCTTAATCCGTTAATCTCTGTGGGATTTGACCTCACTCTATTGTGAGTTATTACTTGACGACAATTCGGTATACTTGCCGAAGGGGAATTTGTTGAGAGACAAGTTTCTGTGCATCAACTAATATAGCTAAAAAAATATTTGAGAACTAATTTAAAGAGTGGGTGATCTTTTAAAAATAAATTTAACTATTACCCTGTGTTTCTTTGGTTCATTCTTTCTCCTCTCTTCTCTTTTTTTCTTTTAGTGTGACTCTTTTATACCAAAACGAATAAAACATAATTATGAAGCTCCATCCTTATTTCATTGTCATTCCTCATAATTTTAATAAAAAAATATTTTAAAAATAGGCTGGTAGATGAATGATTAAGTTTTTCATAAAAAATAGGCTATAATAGAATAAGTTGATAGATATGAAAATTGATAAAATAAAATATCATAAAAATAAAATAAAAAAAGAAAAAGCAAATGTTTTATTAAAAATATTTTAAAATTAAAATAATTATTTAGTGTAAATATAATAAAAATTGACTCTTATAAAAGTATTATTATACTTGGAATTGGATTGTGTCACAAAAGGGGAGGAAATTTAATTACTAAATCAAATCAATTCCAATTTTAAGGGATTTTAAATATATATTTAGAGACTATTTTTTATTTAAAAAATTAGTTTTATAATTTTAATTTTTTTTATAATTTAAAAAATCTCAAAATCAATTTTAATTAAAAGCTAGAGTGTTTAATTTTTTTAAACATATGTTGAAAATTGTTATTGTTGTTGTTGTTGAAAGGAAATAATCACTTGTGTGAAGCTATGGAAATCATTACTTCTTTGCTAAAGACTTCAATCACACATAGGACACGTGGTTAATTTCTTTTGCAAAGTAGTTGCACAATTGAATGATGAATAGTTGTTTGGATTAGAATTGTTTGACTTTTAACTTTGGGTTGATTACTATAGCATTGATGAAGATAATAGCTAGGCTTAGGGGTGGCCACATGTATTTTATTGGCGGATACCCAATCTTATTCCACCTAATGTGATAGGATTGCGAACTCGATCCGCTGCGGATAGGATTGAGTGCGAAGCGGGTTTGAGTGCGGATTGGATAAGGTGTGGGTTGAGTCTCAACCCTACCCAACTAATCCGTACTTTATATATGTATATATTATAGGTGGGTATTAAACTAAGAACCTCTGACTTAGTGTTAAAAGTCTTTACCATTAAATCAAGATCATCAGTTGATAATTTAATACTTTTGTTTACATAAAAATCAATTCTATTTTAGTAGAATATAAATACAATATTATATTACAAAATTTTATTTGTATTTGTGTTATTAATTTAAACAAATATTTTTATGTAGAATTCAACATTTAATAGTTATGTTATTTATGAAATGATTGTGTTGTTTGTATTGAATTTTTAATTTGCATCATCATTAAGTTATATAATAATATTACATATTTATGAAAACTCGTGGGTAGGATCGGATATCCGCGGGTTGACCGCGGATAGGGTTAGGGTTTAGTATTTCTCAACTCGCGGATAGGATAATGTTGAGTTTTAGTAACAAATTCAACTTGCGGATAGGGTTAGGATTAGGTTCAAACCCTACCCTACCCATTATCATCCCTACGTAGGATTCTTAGGAACCAACACCTACTTTTTGCATCTTGGGCATTGTTGATTTAATCTTGCATATTTGTAAGTTTTGCTTGATTTTTGTTTGGGGGTAAAAAAAAGAGACAAAAGTCACATTCAGGATTGTAATAAGAGTTAAATTTTAAAGTGGTTTTCGAACTTGCGATCGAGCATCAAATTCATCTCTTAATTTAAAATTGCTTCAAAATTGTCTATAAACTTAACAACGGTCATTTTTGAGGTATTTTTTGGAAAATATTCACGAAGGGAGTAATGAAGTGTATGAAGGAAGCCACGATAAACAACCAACGGCTATATTACGTGGCAATTATAAGATTTTAACTCAATCAATCAATCCCGCTATGTTACCAACAGCATTTCTGCCAACTTCTGCCAACTCTTATTTATAACTGTGTTTAATGAAAGTGTCTTTGTGGATGTGTCTAATAAAAATATCTTTTTTATGGTTGTGTTTAATAGAAGTGTCTTTATAGATATATTTTCTAGATGTGTCTTTTTATATATGTGTTTAAAATATAATTAATTATTGTTAGCAATAAGTTGGCAGATAATATGTTGGTACCTTATACTTTTCCTAACTCAATTTAGTCCCTGTTATTGGTTTATAACCCTAATCCCAATATGAGTTCCAGGAATTGTGTTGCACTATTTGAAGCCATTTTGCTTTGTCTCCAACCAACCACCAGCATCATTCAAGGCTTGTCAATCTCCTGTTTCCTATCTCCTTGTTTTGCTTCTTTCTCATCGTCGTTCTTCTTCATTGTCATGGTTCGTCTGTATCGCTGTGGTCGTCATCTTCTCAGGCTTCCTTTCCATCTATGTCATCATTTTCTTCTCTTGCTTCATGGAGTTAAACACCAAAGTAGTCCCTGAGATTCACAAATGCACCGATTTAGTCCTTGACTTCCCAATTGCACTAATTAAGTCCTCTAGATTGAAAAAATGCATCAACGTGGTCCCCCTAATATTTTTCGGTCAGATTCCTTACCGGCGGGAGTGATGTGGCGAATGAGTGCCACGCTAGAGTGTCTAACGGTTGGTTGATGTGGCAAATGAAACTTTATGTACCAATTTGGTCCCTAATCCCTTTTTAAACCCTAACTCAGAAGTAGCGCAGCACATCTTCATCATCATCATCATCATCATCATCATCATCATCATCATCATCATCATCATCATCTTCTTCTTCTTCTTCTTCTTCTTCTTCTTCTTCTTCTTCTTCTTCTTCTTCTTCTTCTTCTTCTTCTTCTTCTTCTTCTTCTTCCCTGCTCATTCTCGTACCCATTGCTTTGCTGGTTGGAGGATGGTTGGACGTACAGATGAAGGAGAGGGAAGTTCTATGCGATCAACCACAAGGAGGCCAAGTCAGAGTAGAGGCACGCGAGTACCAGAGCAGTGTGGGTATGGGCAACGTCCTGTGCTCCGATGGTCTGGAACAAAAACCCACCCAAATAAGCCCTTCTTTGGATGCCCAAATTACAACGTGAGTGTTTCCTGAAGATTTGTTGTTGACTATTTTGATGGTAACTGTTAAATTTCATGATCACAGAGTAGTGGAAGAAGATGGTGTGGATTCTTTCGATGGGCAGACATTGTAGAAGATGATAAAGAAAATTTGGAAGACACTGCTGCATACAACAATGAAGAAGTGAGCGCGAGTCTTGCTTTGAGGATTGGCAATTTGGAGGCTGAGTTAAGGACCCAGAAATATATGATACAAATGTTAGGATTTCTATTTTTTTCTATGTTAGTTGTTGTTTTAGTTGTGATGGTAAAAATGTAAAAACTTGTTTTAGTTGTGATGGAAAAAATGTAAGAACTGTGCTTGAAAGCATCTGTTAATGAATGTATAGGAACTGTTTAGCTTATTGGTGTGTTATTTGTAGATAGATTTTACAAAAGTAGAATCCAAACTAAATGAACAGAAGAGGTAATTGATAATAGTAGTTGTAGATTATAAACAAGACATTGTCAATGTAACACAGTTGCAGTTGACCACATAAGGATAAACATACTGAAACAGCTACCTTGGAGCATAAACTCTGTTAAACTATCTACTACCAGAAAATCAAAATAAACCATTCAGTCTAGCCAAAATAACAAATCCCATGTATATTGTTAAATCCAAAATAACAAAAAACCCAAAATATCAACCAATGCCCAATTCCCATGTATATTGTTAAATCAGCTGCTAGAACATCCAAAATCAAGGATTTTTCTTCCTTGGTGTCTTGAACTGTGGTGTTGGAACAAACTTCATGAAGCTTGCCAACCTTGAAGATGTGGCTACACTTGCTCCTTGCATGGGATCGATAGAAGTAGTTACTAGTTGTGGTGAGGTCCTCCGTTTGGTTGGCAATTTAGGTGGCCTTGTTGTTGGTGGTGGTGGTGCCTGCGTAAAGTGTAATAATTTGTATGAGTTAGTGTGAAAAGGGAAGTTAAATCTAGGAAGTAAACAACAAATATTTTGGGATCTTTTATACCTCATCTTGTGTTCCACCATAACTTGGTTGGGATAATTCAACCTCTTCAGCTTGCGGTGCAGACACTGGTGGTGGAATGTCAGTTGCCGGTGGTGCCGGATTGGTAGTGTTGCTTGCTTCAGCTGCAGGTGTACTCCCAGTAGGAGTAGCTTTGGCCTTGGAAGCTGCCACAGCAGCTGCTGCAGCCGCAAGAGCAGCAGCAAGCTCATCAGCTCTCTTCTATTTGCATCCCCCTTTGGTGTGGCCTTTTACACCACAATATGTGCATGTGAATGGCTTGAGCTGTCTCTTTAGGGTAACAGCCTGCTTAGCTTTCTTGTTTAGACTAGTACCCTCATCAGCGTCCTTTCTTCTTTTGGTTGTGAGCTTTCCTGGTTTCCGTTTGATGTTTGGAGCCTGGGGCTGACTATATGCTGATTTTTCCCACATGGATTGACCCGGGAGAGGATTGATGTAATGTTCATAGGTCTTCCTGTATGAATCCATTGTGGTCAAGGGGTGACAGAAATCCTCTGGTCTCTTGTTCACCCATGCAAGAGCAGCACAGACATGAACACAGGGAATGCCTACAGCACACCAAACAAAAGGCAATTCAAGTCCAGACCATGTCAGTTAATAGTTCAGATAAAAATAGCCTAAAATGAATCTAATGATAATGCAAATGAACATAAATAGAATGAAGATAAATATCATGTAAATGTAACAAAAATTACCTGTTAACATCCAGAACTGGTAGGTGCAAAGTCTTTTGCCTAGATCGACAACCATGTTTGTTGGTTGTCCATGGACCTCAAACTTCTCATAGGCTTCATCCCCAGTCCATATAGGAACCCAGTTCTTTGACTCTTTCCTTACCTTTTCTAACCGGCTCTGAATAACTGGAGGAAGTTTTCCAACGTGGTTGTTCAACTTTATCTTGTTCTTTGCAATGGACCTCATAACGAACATCCTTACCTCTTCAAGCAGTGTGATGATTGGCTTGCTCCTAGCCTCTTTGATCCTTGCGTTGAAGACCTCACATGCGTTGTTGCATATATTATCCAGCTTTGGCCTGTGGCTAAATTGAGACTTCGTCCATGAATGCCTAGGCCACTTGTTAAGGTATGTCCATGCTTCCTCACTAACTCTTTTGATCTTATCCATGTTGCCAATAAAATCTTGGAAAGTGGTTGACCTTGCAGCATCCCAAAGGAGTCTCCGCAACTCAAGATCCTTCCACTGTTTGTTGAAATTTTGCCACAGGTGCCATACACAGAAACGATGGTAGACCTGTGGCATGACCTCCTCCACAGCCGAAATCAACCCCTGCAATTGATGGAAAGATATAGCAGACACCAAACAACCAAAATAACCAAATATCAATAACCAATCACCCTAAATAATCAATTAGCAACCACCATAAATAATCAATTACCAATCAGCCTAAATAAGCAAACCACCTAAATAATCAAACTACTTAAATAACCAAAGACCCTAAATATTCAAACAACCTAAATAACCAAACAACCTACATAATGTATATAATAAGTGAGATCAGCAAGTTGCAATTATCCATACCAAATAAAACATAGAACCAAATAGTTTAAACAATAAACAGATATACATTTTGCTTACAATATAAACTGTCTAACCTTCTGCATATCAGAAATGAAACACCACCTGTTAGCCTTATAGTCTCCTAAATCATCGTGGAGTAACTCCAAAAACCATTTTCAGTTCTCCTTGTTTTCAATGTTGACTATAGCCCAAGCAACCACATAAATGTGGTGATTTGCATCTTGTGCGACAGCTGATAATATCTGTCTACCAATCTGCGTCTTTAGAAATGCTCCATCGAGGCCGATTAAAGGTCGACACCCAGCTTTAAACCCGTTCTTGCAACCATTCAAGCAGATGTACATTTTATCAAACATTACTTGGCCGTCAGGCAGTGGAGTAACCCCAATCTTTACAGTGGATCCCAGATTGGTCTTTAGCAGCGTTTCAGCATAATCCCTTAACAAGGCATACTGTGCTTTTTCATCCCCGTAGACAACATTTCTTGCATCAGCCAAGGCTCGGGATAATGAATTCCTATGCAATATGAGATCACACTTTGACCTAAAGTATGTTGCAGCCTCACATTGCTTGAAGTTGGGGTACTTTCTAACCTTTTTTACCAACTTACTTGCCAGCCAAGCTCTGTTTGCAGCCCTATTAGAATTCTCTCTTGGACATGTATGATTGTCATAAAAAGTCTTGATTTGCCAGCAAGAGTCTTCATGATCCCTTGAGGCGTAAACAACCCATGAGCACTCTTCCACCTGGCACACTGCCCTACACCTCATATTGTCATTCTTTACAAACTTAATCCTCCTACCCTCCTGAATGGTAAACTCTCGCACAGCATCCCTGAAGTCTTGTTTAGTATTAAAATTTATTCCCACTTGCAGTTGTAACTCACCAAATCTCTGGCCCTCATGGAAGATTAGAAATTCATCCAATTCTTCATCAGATTCCAATTCATCTTCAGAGTTAGGAGGAGTCTTCATCTCCTCCGAGTGCCAGGAGTTGGCACCATCAGATTCTGCACCCGGGTTAAGAGCATCATACATCAATCCGTTTCCTGGACTTCCTAAAAAATCAAAGTCCACCTCTACATCAGATAAGTCTGCCACAATTGCATCATCATCTTGCATAATAGTGTCTTTATACATCTTTTCCTTTCCTTTGGCCATGGCTGAGGCCTTCTGAACCTTCTTGACCTCTTCCTAATTGGTTGTGTAACCAACTCATCATCACTACTAGAGCTGGCCTCCTGCACAGGGACATAAGAGTCATCCTCCGAACTCTCTTCATCACTGCTTGATCTGGTTGCAGTTAAATCCACATGAAAAGTTTACTTCCCTTTGTTAGCACTCCAATGTCCCCTTCCCTGAGATCTTGTGATTCTTTTAGGTGGGTTAAATTTGTGCTTCGGTTTTGAAGTAAACTTGGGCTTGGGCTTTGGTTGAGTTTTCTTGGGCTTCTGGTTCTGCTTGGGTTTTGGATTCTGCTTGACAGTTGGGGTTGTATTGGGCTTTGTAGTGGATTCTGGGTTGGGTATATGATAGAGTTTGGGATTCTCATGATCAGCCATGGACTTGGTGTCATCATGGATAGGTCTTGTGGTGGGGGTGTTAGCAGGAACTGGGATTGTAGTTGGACTGTTTGGAATGGGGATTGGAGTAGGAGGAATTGGGTCAGGATCACATTTGTCATGTGGCATTTCATTTAAGGTATCCTCAGGGGTGTTCTTCTTGTTTAAGTCACCATCAGGCTCCTCTTCTTGAATATAATCCAGACACAGAACAGCTTCTTTCCCCTCCATTAGTTCAGGTGTCGAAACTCCATATTCGAAATAAACATCGACTACTCTATCATTCATCTGTGCATGGAAGCACATCTCCCTTAATTCATCATCAGTGGTCAGAGCTCTCAATCCAACCTCCAAGCTCCTCTCCGAAATCAACCACCAGCACTCAACTACCTTGTCATATCCCAACTCCTTGAAATAGTTCCTAACGAAGAAGACATCAAGTGTATCCTCATCTAAATCACCTAAGCACGCTCTATTGTCAGGTGAGTAAACCAACTTTCCATCAACATTCTTCTTAAACGTTCCACCATGATTGAACATTATATCCAGCAACCTCTCCATCTGTATCAAAAAAATATATATATACAACATTTTTACTAAAATATAGAATCAGCAAACAACAACAGATCATATTCCAAATTTTCTAACTAACAATTACTTCAGTCACTATGCCATTATATAAATGCCCACATTTTCGGTTTAAAAACAGAGCATTCTGATAACCCCTACCTGCACCACCCAATGTAAAAACCCTAGCTACTAACATAGTATCCATGGTTTCCCATCAATCTACACCAATTTTTCAAGTAAAATCCATAATGATGGATACCTTACCACTACGTAGAACAGAACAAAACTATCTAATATTTTGCATGCCAAACTCTGTCACAGGGAATTTCACGCAGAATCTTTGCTCGTTCCTTTACCGATCTTCAGCCAACGATGACCAGGTTCCTTTGAACTCCAGATTGTTTCACTCTGAAAAGCCACGCCAGGACTCTAGAATGCCAGAATTTGGTGCTTTCAGTTTGCAGAAGATGAAGAAGACGAAGTGATCTTTGAATAGTGGGGGAGGGGGTTTGAAAGTTTTGTAGATGCTTACTTGAAACGGTGTCGTCTATTAATGGGTTTAGCGCCAAAACCCAACACGACGACGTTTTCGATCCTCCAGCGTGGCACTCATTCGCCACGTCACTCCCGCCGGTAAGGAATCTGACCGGAAAATATTAGGGGAACCACGTTGATGTATTTTTTTTCAATCTGGAGGACTTAATTAGTGCAATTGAGAAGTCAGGGACTAAATCGGTGGATTTTGTGAATCTTAGGGACTACTTTGGTGTTTAACTCTGCTTCATGTATGTTATTTTTCATCACTATTCCAACTCTCAATCTTTGTCTCCTTCTCTTCTCTTATATGTCGTTACTTCCTTTTCATCATTATCTCTATGTCTTTCAACAATTGCTTAGTTATTCAGTTAAGTATACTTGAAATTGATAAATGAGTTTACGAATTTTGCTTAATTTCTTGATGTTAAAATTGATAAGTTCTATTTAATTATATTTTATAATTATTTATAGATGATTTTTGAAAATATGGGAATAATTGCTTTGTTTGTAGGTACAATTGCAGAGCTTGAGTTGATTCGGTCAGCCTTATTGGCCATCTCAATTTTTAATTCTTTTTTCACAAATAAAAGGAATTCGAAAATTTAAGTACATTAGTTATTGCTTTTTCTCAATTAGTGCAATGTTATGAAACCCTCGAGCTAAGATTAGGTGTCGAATTTTATTTATTTCATTCTTTTATATGTAATTCAAGTTTTATCTAAGTTTGTAGAGTTTAGGTGTATTCTTGAATTTTATTACCTTGATTTATTGAGTGGTTAGTTGATTGTAATTGGAAGCTGAGAAGTGTGGGTTATTGGAAGAGAAAAAAATGGAATGCTGAGGGTGTGATTGATGAGTTGAGGAAGGAGGAGAGGCGTGGTGTAGTTTGGGTGTAGAAAGACGAAGTTTATTGAATTGAGTGAGAGGGTTTCGAAGTTGGAGAGAAAGACTGCCGAGAATGAGAAGTTGATATTTTTGGATGACGATGGAAGAGGTGGTGGTAGTGATAATATTGATGGGAGCAACACCAAAGCGAATAAAAAGAAGCAGATTCATGAGGGATGAGATTGAATTAGAAAATACAAGTCTAACATGGTCAACTACGTCATCAATCCGTTGTCAAAAAATGTCTTAAGAACAATCGTTGTTAAGTTCAGGGACAATTTTAATACAATTTTATCTACGAGGACGATAATAATAATATAACTTCTTTTCTCTTTGCCAATTGCATGCTGGCATTGTCATCATGATGAGCAAATTTTAGAAACTTAGCCCCGAAAAGTGTAGGGAGTGAGAGTTGGTGATGATTTTGGACTTGCATGCATCAATGGTGGATGCTTACCAATGAAGTGCTAAATTACGTGTTAAGCAAGTCCATAATTATTTCGTTTTATATTGTTTCATCTTAATATATGATTAATTAAACTGAATAAATAATCAATGGTGACATATGAGTAAGATTACAAACTTAGAAGCTAATTTTTTTAATTTTGAACGTGTAGTTAAGATTTAACTTGTGGTCCTAGTAAAATTGAAACTCTTCCCCGACATCTGTGTGAAAAAAAATAGTAAATAGTAATAATTAATAATATTAAATTTATTTTTATATATAATATTAAAAAATATATAAGTTACAAAATTTTATAAATTAAAATAACTAAAAACTGCACTATGTATTGGATATTTGAATTATTGTTGTTCTTGTTAACAAATAGTCCATTCTAATAATTAATAAAAATGGTTCTATTATACTAGCCCAACTGCCCAAACCCATACTATTAATTAAAGTAACACTAGTACATGTTTCAAATATTTGTTTTAAACCATCAGAGGCTTCAGCGCCACTTTTCTCTCTCTTTTAGTGGTTCCCAAACTTTTGGTCTTCTACTCTTCTCATTCTAATTTTCTTTCCATACCAAAACAAGACATATGAAGAAAAACCATTGAAGAGAAGTGAACAGCAAAATATTAACCATTGAATGCACAATAAAGATTCAAAGAGGTATATTTCAATTTTTTTAAGTTAATAACAATGTCAAGTATTATTTACATTATTTATTTAAAATAATTAATTTATTTTTTTTATAATGGACAGTGTTCAAAGATTGAAGTGAGGACAAAACTCAATAAAATTATTTTTGGGTGAGACTTGGAACAAAAAAAATATTCAGGTAAATCAATAACTTTATTTTTGGTTATTATATATTTGTGTTTCTAAAATTATTTGTTATTGCTCAATAGGTTTAATATTTTTTTTAAGAAAATAATATATATGCAATTATTTTTGTTTTTTTTTTGTTAGATAGTTCAAGTTAAGTTAAAAATGTCAAAGATGAAAACAATTCACTCATTTTTCAAGAGAAAAGAGAGAATATATGATGAACAAAATTCAGCTTCAGGTTCTTTGAGTAATGTTCAAAATATTATTGAATAATCTGTGACACAACTTTTTGAGCAAGATATTCAACCCCCTGCTTCCAAAATAACAAGGACTGAAATAGATCAAGTTAATATTGATACATTGATGCATGATCCCGGAAAGCGTCCGCAAATTTGGAATTATCCTATCAATCAACAAGATGAAATCCGTAGAGCATACATAAAGTTTGGACCATATCAATTTATTATGGATGAGTACCCTCTTTCTGGTCTAGAAAGTCATCCTCGTCGTTTCAAAGCTCATTGGTTTAAGAGTTTTTCTTGGCTAGAATATTCGCCAGAAGTGGATGCTGCATTTTGTCTTCCATGCTATTTATTTTCTAGAAAATCAAGTCCATTCACATCAGGAGGATTTCGCAATTGGAAAAAAGTGAATAATGGAAAGGATTGTGCATTTTTATCTCATGTGGGTAAATCTCTTAATTCTCCTCATAATATTGCTGTTAAGTCTTGTAAAGATTTGCTTAATCAATTATGTCACATTGAAACAGGAAGGGGAGCAAATCAAATTGGCACATTAAAAAAATTAGGAGATACTAGGTGGAGCTCCTCATATTGAGTACATCTTTAGATCCTAAAGATGCTTTCAAGTTATTCGGTGTTTGTAACATATGCAAGCTTGCAAATAATTTCTATTCTTTAGATTTTTCTGAGCAAGAAAAGATTCAATTGGATTATGAGTTACAACATTATGAACTTGATGTGGTTAAAGCTCCAGATTTTCAGAATTTGTCTACTCTTGCTGAATTGTGTCAAAAATTGACAGAGACAGAAAAATCAAATATATATCCTTTAAATTCGTCTTGTTTTGACTCTTCCTGTGACAACAGCAACAACTGAACGGGCCTTTTCAGCTATGAAGATTATTAAAACAAGGCTTCGAAACAAGATGGAAGATGAATTTTTAGCAGATTGTATGATTGTATATATTGAAAAAGAAATTGCTTCAAAATTCACTTTAGAGATGATAATTGATGATTTTAGTTCCATGAAGCATCGTCGAGCAAGTTTAAAAATATCAAAATCTTAAAGTATGTAGTTGAACATTGACTTTTATATAATATAATTACTTTTTTGATATATATACTACAAATCATATTTTGTTAATTTTTTGTTATATTTTATATTTAATTGGCCCCCCTCTTATAAAATTTCTGGTTCCGCCATTGTGTATAACTATTATTGTCTCACCGTCACTATTATGTTGTCTTATTTTATTCTTTTTTGTCTTATTTTCTTCTTCTATTAACTTCAACCGCAATTAATTACCATCATACCATTATGTCAGCTCTCATTTTTGTTCATCACTTCGATCCATAACTATTCATTGTGTTAACTTTTAAATTATTAAAGATTTGCTAAAAGAATTGTTTTTTTTGTTTGATTTAAATATCTAGATGTATAATTATTATATAGATATTCATTTTTCATTCTTGATTGTTAAATCATACTTTATCATTTTAAGAAAAAATTTAAGATATCAAGCATTCAAAAAATTAAATTTTTATCTAATAATTTTATATTCAACTTTTTAAATTATCTTTAGTCTTAGCTTGTTATTGTTTTAGAATTTTTAAATTTTGTTTTCATTATTCTTTTTTCTTACCATTATCTATTTACATATTTATTATTAGTTCACCACCACTTTTATATTGGCTTGTTCTTTCTTCTTTCCTCGGGTTTTTATTTTTCTTCTACCTTCTTTTCAGTCCCATTTAGTTACCACCATATATTAGTTCATAATTATTACACTCAAAAGTGAATACTATTTTAAAAATAATAATAAAAAAATTTTGTAACACTTGTGTCAATCATTTACACTCCTATAAATATGATGAAG
>NC_029794.2:35241467-35242122 GCF_000816755.2 Arachis ipaensis | reverse complement strand
CTTTTTGTTTAACAAAATTAAAATTAAAATATAACACAAAAATAAGGATAAAAACTAAAAAAAATAAATAACTCTAAAAAAAGATAATGTCAAATTTTATGCCATTTTGTATGAGAACAATGATTTATTTTATTATATTTATTTTTATACCAAATAACAAAAAAATTAAATTTTATGTTCGTTTTTTATTACTTATTTTACTTATCTATAGTTGTTAAAAGTAGACTTTATACTTATTGAGTTATGTTTTCTCCCAACAAAAAAAATACTTATGAAGTCATTTTCATTTTTTTTATAAGAGTACATCCATTATATCATAATTTTAATAATTAATGTAAATTTTAAAAAATTGAATAAATTTATATGTATTTTGATTACATTCAAAAGTGAATTATATGTACTCCTATAGTTAATAAATAGACTTAACTTATTCTATAATAAGTAAGTTTTTCAATCATTTAATTTATAAAAAAAGGTCCTATCTTTTTATTTATCCTAAAAATTAAAAATAAAAATTAATATTCATATATTTTATTAACATAATTAAAATAAAATATAAAAATAAACCTTGAATAAAAATAAAAATACAAATTTTGAATTTTAAAATATAAAATAATTAAAAAATAAAAAGTACTTAAATATAATTTTTTAAAGC
>NC_029794.2:35227572-35241239 GCF_000816755.2 Arachis ipaensis | reverse complement strand
AATTATTGTGTGTAAACTTTTTAAAAAAATATTGTCTTGTTAAACTATTTTACTTTTATTCTTTTAAAAATATATCTATTATAAAAAATTTGTATGAATAATTTACATACAATAAAAAACTTTTGCGATAAAAAATGTGTGAATTTTTTTATTCAATTTAACGACTGGATATACAAATTTTTTTAATAAAAAAACTCTTTCATTAAGAATAATATTAGAATTTAAATTTGGACGCTAATCGATATTATATATTATATAGATATTTAGAGTAGTATATTACAAGAGTATGTTAATAATTTGAAGAGAAAAATTATTCTGTATAAATTTTTTTTTAAATTAACCTGTTTGAATTATTTTACTTTTATTCCTTAAAAACATATCCTAATAAAAAAATCTGTAACAATAATTTACATCTAATAAGAATATCTTAATGAGGTTACCATAAGAAAATGGGTATAAATTTATTTATTTAAAGTAATTGACGAAAGAATTTCTTTAATAATAAACCCCTCTTTAGGGGTAATATTAAAACTTAAATTTGGACACCGATTATCATTATATATTGTGTAGGTATAAGAGTACATTAAGATAGTATGATAATAATTTGAAGAAAAAAATTATTATTTGTACATTTGTACATTTATTTTAAAAAAAATTACCTTGTTTAAACTATTTTGCAAGTGGAGCCATTTTATAATCTTAAGACTGAGTGCAAGCAATTTTTTTAAATTTCTTTCACGGTTGAGAGTGAAGCAGTTACATAATTCTAATGCAGTACGTGACTGAATATGTAATTTTAGATTATAAAAATAAGGGTAAAATAAGAAAAAAATTGGACATCAAACTCTTCGTATTCGCATTATATATTGTTATAGATAAGATTGAGAGCGAGCAATTTTTTTTAATTTCTTTTACGGTTAAGAGTGAAGTAATTACATAATTCTAATGCAGTACGTGACTGAATATGTAATTTTAGATTATAAAAATAGGGGATAAAATATGAAAAAAAATTAGATACCAAACCCTCCGTATTCGCATTATATATTGTTATAGATTATTAACATATCCGTTATAGATCAGCCATCAATTGTATATCATAACTCAGCTTTAAATGTTATAAGATCGACCAATCAATGTTAAAACGTTCCAATTGATTTAATGATCATTAATACAATTCAAAAATGGTGAACAAATCCTAACACTAACTCCAATTATATAAAAGGGTAAGTAGAAAGAAAAGGTATGAGACTAATTTGAGAATTACTTTTAAGAAAGAACTCATTATTGGTTGTAACGCCTTAAGTTCTTACAACTAGAAGACGTTTTGCAAGATTTCGGTTTTTCAGCAATTAATTTTATTTTAATGAGCCGAGTCCAGATTTCGAAAATAAAATAAATAATAATATAATATTATTATTATTTTATTTTACATGCTATAATTAAAATAGAATTTTGATAATAATATTATTTTCGGGTTTGATATCGGCTGATATAAGTAAATATCGGTCATCCTTAATGAATTTAAAATTGTTAATGCTCCATCATATATTTTTATTTATTATAATCATTATGTTACTAATGTCATTTATATTAGTAACTTATATATATTTATTCCATACGTATTATTACTTGTGTTTTAATACATTTTTCTTTGTAATTATCTATTTAAAATATTTATAACTTAAATTGTTGACTCAACAATTTAATGCCGTGACATCCAATATACAACCCCCTTCATTTAATGCCCTTGACACTTCATTACTATCACTAATTAATCATCATCTTATCTTTTCATTTGGTCACCGAAACAAAAGGAAAAAAAGAGAACCCAAGAGAGAGAAGAACGTGATTTCATGGAACCGAAGAACTTCTAACATTGATTTTTTGAGTTTCGTGACTCCATTAAAAAATCTAATCCAATTAAAGTATTCGTGTCTTTCTCCTCTTCACATTGATGTCACTTTTGTATCTGAGAAATAAATAGTAAAGCTTTCCCCCAAGTTTGCATGGTTAATTTAATAATTTAAGTTTTATGAATAAAAAAATTATTTATATTATCTTATATTTTAAATTAGAGTATTTGATTGGAAGACAATTAGTAAATTGATAAACAAAATATTCTTAGAGTAATTTTCAAGATTAAATTAGGTTTCAAATTAATACCCTATCTCTAGTTTTTAATAAAATTACGAAACTATCCTAACCCTTATTTTAATCACATACACTCCACTCACCAAAACCTTAGCCGCACACTCCTCCCCCTCACTTACCCTCACCAACGGACACACACACATTTGAGAAGAATAAAGAAAGAAAAGGAAAAGAGAGAAAGAGATCCGCAAGAAGAGAAGGAAGAAGATGCGCTGCCAGTTGTAACACCCCATTATCCTAAATCTTACCACTAACTGTAAAGCGAAGGATAACAAGGCATCACGACAGTTCTAAAACTCATACATTAATAAATATAGAAGGACATAATAACACTAGGATCCTGATGAAGGAGTAAAGTCCAAAATTGTATAAAGCAGAATTACAAAGCGCGAAGCGTTCACACACGATAACCAAAAACATATAGGCACAAGATACAATATGAGACTTAATATAATAATAGTCAAGATAGATATGTATAAGTATGATAAACAAAAGAACTCTAGTCGTAGCTCACGAAGTTTAAGCCGACTAGTTGCAAATAGAAAATACAGAATTTTTGAGTTAAAACAGCTTATACAACTTATCTCTCAAGTAAGCCTCTAAGGTAACAGAGTATAATAACAAAAGTGAGAGAATCTACAACATAATAACTAAATGACAAGATAAACAAAGGTCCTCCGCTCTGTCACCATCCACAAACTCACCGAGGTGGGTTGCGACCTGCATCTGAAAAGTAACAACAACATATGGTATGAGAACCGGAGGTTCTCAGTATGGTAACAGTACCCAATATATAAGATATAAGGTTCCGGGACGCCAAAGGCAATTCTAGAACTTCACATCACAGATATTCAAGCTTAACAAAAAAAAAAAAAAACTTAAACCAACCATCATAAAAAGGGTTATCTAAAACTTAGGGAATTTCTATCTAATACTTATCACACCACTACATCCCATAGCCTTCACCAACCTAACCTCCATGCGATCCCATCGCCACCGCCTCCCGATCCTCCTTAACACCAGTCAAACACATTTAATGCAACCAAGTAAGGCACAAATAGTATTCATGTGTAACAGGTAAGTCAATTAGCATTTAGACATATTATTCATATAGGCATAACTCATGTAATCAAAGCAGGCAAGCATGTAAACGATGCATATGATGAAAGCCTATCCTATTTGGCTTGTGATATCACATTGTCGGTTCAACTGCCAACCCGACACATCTCCATGGAGATGTCGCCTTTCGGTCACGAATAAATTGGAACCCCTGGGATATCGTGCTCAGCTGATAAACCACTATTTTATGGTATATTTTGGATTGAATAGAGTGAATTTTGTCAATTATTCTCACACTTATTCATGTAAATTTCATGTTTTTAAGTTTCATTCCTAATTTTGTGCTATGATTAAAACATACTTTTTAGGCCTTAAAATCGCTAATTTTTAATTCTCTTTTATTACTATTTGATGTTGTGATATGTGCGTTAAGTGATCTCAGGTTTTTAGGACAGGAATGGCTTAGAGGATGGAAAGGAAGCATGAAAAAGTGGAAGGAACACAAGAATTTGGACAATTGAGAAGCTAGTCTCGACGCGTACGCATGGATGACGTGTACGCATGGCTAAGCCATAGTCCAAATGACGTGTACGCGTAGCTGATGCATATGCGTGGCCAGTGCAGAGTTCAATTAACGCGTATGCATGGCTAATGCATACGTCTGACGAGCATCACGTGCTGCAATAAAGTGAATATACTGTGGGCGATTTCTGGGCTGCTTTTGGCCCTGTTTCAAGCCCGAATATGAAGATAAGAGGCTGGGGATGGAGCAGTAAACACAAGGAGTCATAGTTTAGTTTTACCATGCTTTAGGTTAGGTTTTCTAAAGAGAGAACCTCTTTCTTCTCTCTAGAAATTAAGGTAGATTAGTTTAATTTCTCTTTAATTCTCTCTTTAATTCTTATTTCAGTCTAGTTTCATTTATGTTTTCATGCTTTATTGTCTTGGGTCTCTTTGTTTACATTGTTAATTTCCCTTTTTATGTCATTTTTATGTTTATGAACTCTTGTTATGTTTGATTTCTATTAATGCAATTTATGTTTTCTATGTTTATTGTTGTTTTCTTTAATTGTTAGTTATTGATTCTTGCATTTTGTAGTTTAGATTTAATATTTCTTGTTAATTTTCTATGTTTTTTTTATGCCTTCCAAGTGTTTGATAAAATGCTTGGTTGGATTTTAAAATAGATTTTTGTGTTCTTGGCTTGGATTGAGAAATTTGGAGACTCTTGAGTTATCAAACTCTCTTGTTGATTGGTAATTGAAGATTACCGATTTGCTTGAACTTCACTAAATCTAGTCTTTCACTATGATTTGACTAGGACTTGTGAACTTAAGTTGATTGTACGCACTTGACTTTCCTTCATTGGTTAGAGGTTAACTAAGTGAAGGCAATTTACATTTACCATCACAATTGAGGGTGATAATGAGGATAGGAATTCTATTTTTTACCTCTTGCTAAGAATTTTCTTATTTGTTAGTTTATTTTCTTGCTATTTACATTCCTTGTTCATCATTAAAAACCCCAAAAATACTTTTCCACAACCGATAATAAGTATACTTCCCTGCAATTCCTTTGAGAGATGACTCGAGATTTAAATACTTCGGTTATTTTTATTGGGTTTGCTTAAGTGACAAACAATTTAAACGTTGATTGAGGATAATTTGATGGTTTGGATCTATACTTGCAACATGATTATTTTTGTGAAATTCTAGACCGACAATTTTCTTTCGTCAAGTTTTTGGTGCCGTTGCTGGGGATCGAACCCGGGTCATCCGTGTGACAGGCGGAAATACTCACCACTCCGTTGCCGGGAAATTGCAAACATGTGCCTTATTATTGGTTATTGTGAATATTGTGAATATGTTTGCCTTTTGCTTCTTTGTTAGTTTTTGTTAATTTTAGGACTTTGTTTGCTTATTTTTGTCAGTTTTTCTTTTTAATTTTCTGTTGCTATCATGAATTCTCACCCCTTTGGCTATGAGTGTGGTTACAACTATGTTGCAGGAAATGAAAACTACAATAAAGGCTTGCATCAAAGATGGAACAATCAAAGGTGGGAGGAGCCATATGCTTATGATAAACCATCTTGGCAACAACCTCCTCCAATGTACTATGAGCAAGAGCCATTCCAAGATGCATACCAATCCGATGGCTATGGTGGACCTCCTTGTGATTATCAACAACCTCCACCATATGCCTATGAGCCTTATCCTCAACATAGCCCTTAACCACCATACTCACAAGCCTCATACCACCAAACACTTTCATATGACCTTAATCCATATCCATCATACCAACCACTATATGAACCATATGAACCATGCATAGAACCTCCCCAATTCCAACACAATTACTCCCAAGAACCACCACCTCAATATACACCATCTTCATATCCTTATCAAGATGAACCACCTTCCTATCATGAACCCTTCCTCCCAAGCAATGAACCCTCATATCCACTCCAATCTCCAATGGATGACACCCTTGGTCTTATTCTTCAAGGGCAAAAAGAGATGGAAAGGACGATACTTGAATTCGTGGCTACCTTGACCGAGCTAGTAAATATTCTAACCTCGCAACACTTGGACACTCAAAGTACTCCCATGGCCGCATGTGGAGAATCAATTGAAGAGCATAGCATGAAGGAGAGATTAAAAACTCTGGTGGAAAATCAGGAATAGGGCTTTGTACTAGAGCAAGTGGAGAAAGTCGAAATCATCGAAGAAGAGGAAGTAGTTGAAGACTTAGGAGATGTTGAACCTCCATGGAAATCCATAGTTGTAGGGTATTCCTCCAAGAAGCTTGAATTTGATGTTGAGGAGGATAGTGCACAACCTCCAAGGCATGTTTCCTATGAAGAATTGGAAGGAATAGAGCAAGAAGCAAGTTCCCTTGGTGATGATGATCATAAATGAAGTCCTCCTAGTGATGAATTTGCATCCGCAAGTGAACCCCTTGAGTTTGAAGGACCTTTTCCTGATGGAATTGAAAGCAACATTGAGGTAGACTTTTTTCAACCCCCAACTTATGACTTGAGTGATGGGAAAGAATTAGAAGAACTTGATAAGGAAGAGGTTGCAGTGAAGGAAGCGTGTCAAGAGGTGGAAGTTATCAAGGAAGAGAACAAGGGAGTGGAGCTTGCAACATTATTGGAAACACCTCTCCCCAAGCCATCACCATCAAACACAACATTCAAGTGGGTAAAATTCTTACCCTTAAGCTTTAATTTCTCGCTTGAATATGGTTTGCTTGAGACGGATGGGAAACTTAGAGCTCTTTGTGGCTTTTAGAGCAAAAGGGATATGGTAAGTGGTTGGAATTTCCATTCAAAGTTCACTATGGTTGCATGTTCAAAATCTAAATGCAAAGGTTGGTGTAGAGCTAGATTGCTTGGGTCTAGGAAGTTGTTTGGGTGCTTGAAGGAGAATTTGGATTGTGAACCACCCAATTGGAATTATGATGATCAACTTGAAGATGGGTGTAAAAACAAGGTTTGGGATCCCGGCATACAAGAGGATCAACTTTGGGAGCTCATATCTTGTAGAGAACCTCACCAAGACTTGGTGAAATTGGTTAAAAATTCTGACAACCACTTGAAGATCAAGCACTCTTGGGAGTTCAAGGATGAATATAAGCATAAGCCTCCTTGATTAGAGCTCTCCATAAGTCCAATTTAAGGACAATAAATAAAAGTGCTAGGTGGCAGACACCCTACCATGGTAAATTCTTCCCATTTTCCCTTTTTGTTTTTATTAGTAATAAGTTGAATTTTCATTTTCGTAGTTAGGTTTATTTAGTTTAAGTTGTGATTTAGCTTGTTTAATAATATTTGGCATTGTTTTGGTAACTTTTTAGTTTCTTAATAAGATTTTGAAAAAAAAGGGCTATCACGCGTAGGCGTGACCGACGCGTATGCGTCAACGCCCTAAAATTTTGATACTACTACTCTCTGGTACAAAAACCAGAGAGTTGTGTTGGAACCATGCAGGTGGGGTTCTAGATGCACAACCCAACCCACGAGTGCGCCTCGCTGACGCGTACGCGTCATGTTACTTTTTTGGCCACCCATGCGTGAGCGTGACCGACGCGTATGCGTTGTCTCTTAATGCTGCCTCTGGTACAAAAACCAGAGAGTTGTGATGGAACTGTGCAGGTTTTGTGCATCCAGCACGAATAGTTATCACGCGTACGTGTGACCGACGCATACGCATCACCTCCTACATTTTACTTCCCACGCGTACGCGTGGACGACGCGTACACGTCACTCCCTTCTACCGCAAACCACGCGTACGTGTGGTTGACGCATCCGTGTCGCATCCGTGTCTCTTCGTTCTTTATTTCTTTCCTACTACTTTTTCTTTCTTTATTCCTTTCTTCTTCTTCCCTCCTCCCATTTCTTTTCTTCCCTGATAAACCACTATTTTATGGTTTATCTTATGTTTAATTGAGTGGTTTTTATCAAGTCTTCACCCACTTATTCATATGATTTGTATGATTTTACAATCCCTTTCTAGTATTGTTTTATAATTGAAAACTTGCTTCCTAGAGATCTTTAATTAGTATATTTTAATTCTCTTTTATACCATTCGATGCCGTGATCCGTGTGTTAAGTATTTCAGGCTTTATAGGGCAGGAATGGATTAGAAAATGGAGAGGAAGCTTGCAAAAAATGGAAGGAACACAAGAAACTAAGGAGATGACCAGCGAGCACCGACGTGCACGCATGGCTCACGCAAGCGCACAGAATGGAGAAATTTACAGCGACGCGTTCGCGTGTCTGACGCATACGCACGGATTGGAGTCTGTACAAAAGACGCGCATGTGTGACTGACGTGTACGCATGACCTGCGTGATCTGCAGAATTAATAGAAAATGCTAGGGGCGATTTCTGGGCTGTTTTTGACCCAGTTTTCGGCCTAGAAAACAGATTAGAGGCTATAAAGTGGGAGAATCAATCAATTCAAAGGGACAACTTTCATATTCACAATTTTAGGTTTTAGATGTAGTTCTCTAGAGAGAGAGGCTCTCTCCTCTCTCTTAGGTTTTAGGATTTAGGATTTCTCTTAATTTTAGGATTGTTTCTTCATTCCAGGTTCAATGTTCCTTTAATTTATGTTCTCTTCTACTTTTATTTACTCTATTACTTTAGTTGCTCTATTTCACTTGCTAATTACTTATGTTGCCAAATTGGCTTATGAACTCTTCATGTTAGATTTGAATATTCTATTTAATACAATTTGAGGTATTTCAGATTTATGATTGCTTTCTTCTATTTATGATATAAATAATTTAGATTTTTCCCCCTTTGCTTTGGTGAAGTAATTGGTGACACTTGAGTTATCAAACTCAGCTGTTGATTGAAAATTGGAATTTGCTTATTGATTTGGATCCCTCTAAAGCTAGTCTTTCCACAGAAGTTGACTAGGACTTGAGGAATTAAATTAATTAGTCCACTTGACTTTCTTTTATTTAGTAAAGGTTAACTAAGTGGGCGCAATAAACAATTCTCATCACACCTGATAAGGATAACTGGGATGGGATTTCCAGTTCTTATACCTTGCACTGGTGTTCATGATAATTAATTTACTTTATTACCAGTTTATTTTCCTTTTCCTTATTTCAAAAACCCAAAAATATACTTTTTTCCATAACCAATAATAAATCATACTTCCCTGCAATTCCTTGAGAAGACGACCCGAGGTTTAAATACTTCGGTTATAAATTTTATTGGGTTTGCTTTAGTGACAAACAAGTAAAGCTTGTGAAGAACTCCATCAAAGCTTGGGGAATTTACTTGGAGATGTTAGAGCTTATTGAAAGTCCAAGCATTGGTGGAAGTTTCAAGACGAGTTCAAGCACAAGCCACCATAACAGGGAGCTCATCAAATGTCCAACTTAAGGACTTTAACTAAAAGTGTTAGGTGGGAGACAACCCACCATGGTATGATTGTTCTTTTTCAGTCTTAGTTTTATTTTGTTTTGTTTTGTTCTTAGTTTTATTTTAATCTATTTTTCTTAGTGTTCATTCATAATGTCTGCATCAGCATTTACATTTTGCATTCTGCATACTGCATAAAAAACGTGACGCGCAAGCGTCGCTGACGCGTACGCGTCATATGTGCATGCAAAACAAAGGAGAACTAAACAGAAAGTTGTGCGAGAGCGTGGCTGGAGGCATGCCTTATGCACAAACACGCCCACGCGAACGCATCCCTGACGCGTCTGCGTCTGCGTCAACTTGCAAAATCAGCCTTCCACGCGTACGCGTCACCCCCGCGTACGCGTGACCCTATAAATCGGCGTAAAAATGTGTTTAGAAAGGAATTTGTGATGGTGTGGTGCTGGAATGGTTCTAGGAGCACAAGCAACATCATGCGTGCGTGTTCCTGACGCGAACTCGTCATTTTCCCCTCCAGGCAATCCATGCGTGCGCGTCCCTCACGCGCACGCGTCGCTTCAAATTTTGGAAATGTGCGCATTAAAACATAGAGTTGTGCATGCGCGAGGCTGCTCTCGCGCCAATAGCACATTTCAGGTCACGCGTACGCGTCCCTGACGCATCCGCGTCAGTTGAAAATAGCCCAACCGACGTGAACACGTGCCCTACGCGTCCACGTCGCATGCGACGCACAATTTATCCAGATCAGCGCCAGAATTCCTATCTTTTCTTCTCCAATCCTACTTATCTTTCTATTATCATTCTTTCTTCTTTCTTCTATCTTTTCTCCTTCTTTCTTTCCCCATTCTTACTTCCTTCTTCTTCAATTCTTTAACTTCTCATCCTTATTCTCTGTCATTCTATTTTACTTAATTTATTTGCATATTTTCATTCATTGCATTTTAATTTTGTGCATATTTTTTATTTTCTTTTCTAAATTTATTATTTTTCCATTGGTGTTAAAATTTTCTTATTCAACTGTTGCATCTTTTCTTGAATTATTCTAGTGCGTCATGACTTGTTTTATTCTGATTGGGTATTAATATTCATAAGTCAATGCTATTCTTTTATGATACTTGCATTCCATTTGCATTGATATGCACTTATACTACCTTGTGTTACCCATACACTCCCCCTCGTTGTTGCAAATTTTGCACCATTGGTATGCCATGTGCTTCTATTGCTTTCTCACGTATATGTTGTAGCTACCATGTAAATGAGACCCTCATTATTTGTCATTAACCCACCCATACTTTATTTATTTTATTATCTTTATTTCTGGGTTACTTTTCTTCTTTTTCTTCTTCTTTCAGGATGGCCACCGAGAAGGGAAACGAGAAGCTTCTCCATGGGGCGACAGACAAGTCCATCTGCACAAACTTTAGAGAAGGCGTCAGTTGTAGCAAACCTATCCACTTGCACATCTAGCATGCACCGAGGACGGTACAATTTTTAAGTGTGGGGAGGTCGATACCGACTTCCATGGGTTAGTTACCTTCTTCTCAACACCAATGTTTTATTTTCTTTGATTGTTCATTGTTGCATTTGCATATTTGATTGCATATTTGTTTGATTTTGTGCATATTTTACCACCACTTGGTTAAAGTAATATTTTCTTTTTCAAGAAACTTTTTTATAACATTTTACTGATTTGATTTAAAATTTTTGATAAACTTGTTTGAAGGAATATTATATTGGAACATGGTTTAGAGCTCGAACACACAAAACCAGTGAGATTTTGAGCTTATTTGATTGGTTGCATTTTATCAACCAATATTTTATTTTTGGTGTGTGTTGTTCTCTCTAAAATTGTGATCTTTGTCTTGCTTAATTCTATATTTCCATTGTTTGATGTATGCATGCACTTATATGATTGAGGCATTTGTTTCACTGAGCTTACATACCCATATGGCCTTACCTTTCATTATCCCTTGCAAACCAATTTTGAGCCTATTATACCCCTTTGTTCTTTACTTTAGCTCATCACTAACTCTAAGCAGAAAATAATAATGTCCTTAATTTGAATCCTTGGTTAGCTTAGACTAGTGACAGTGCTCACGAATTAAGTGTGGGAAAATTGGGTTTGTAAACATTTGGTTTGAGAATTGAGTATGTTAGAATTTTTTGAAAATGTGAAAGAAATGTTTAGGACATGTTCATGCATTCAATAATTTAATCATATGCATTGAAAAAAAATATAGATATGCATAAAAATTAAAAAAAAAGGAAAAAAAAATAAAGGAGAAAAAGAAAAGAAAAAGAGCAAATAAATAAAAGGGGACAAAATGCCCCAAAGTAAGTGGTGAAAGCAATACATATGTACTGTACTTGAAATTAGAATGCATGAATATGTGGAAAACATGGTTAATGGATAGTTAGGTTTTGTATTGTGATTACATGGATTGTCTTAAGTTAGGTGGGAAAAGTTTAAGTTAATTAAGGATTCAGATTTTAGTCCACTTGGCCAAATACAATCCTACCTTGACCCTAACCCCATTACAACCCTTAAAAGACCTCTTGATATGTGTATTTGTACATCAAATTAGTGTTGATTGGTAGAAGAAAAGCAAGTCTTAGAAAGCAAGATTAGTAGAGAATTGAGAGAGTCGAACCTTAAACACTTGAGTGATTAGAGTGTATACACTTTCAGTGAGGGTTCGATGCTCGATTCTATGTTCCCGGCTTTCATGAGCTATTTTTTTCTGCAAGTTCACTTGTACTTTATTGTGTGATTTGAATTAGTGGAATCTGATTTATATTTGTCTTGGAGAATTTATTTACTTTTACCCAAGTAGACAAAACCATTTTAGCATATAGTCGCAGTCATATACATAGGTTGCATTGCATTGCATGAGTCTTACTTTTTCCTACTCATTTAGTTTATCTCCTTAAGCTAAGCATGAGGACATGCTAATGTTTAAGTGTGGGGAGGTTGATAAACTACTATTTTATGGTTTATCTTGTGTTTAATTGAGTGGTTTTTATCAAGTCTTAACTCACTTATTTATATGATTTGCATGATTTTACAATCCCTTCTTAGTATTGTTTTAAGATTGAAAACTTGCTTCCTAGAGATCTTTAATTAGTATATTTTAATTCACTTTTATACCATTCGATATCGTGATCCGTGTGTTAAGTGTTTCAGGCTTTATAGGGCAGGAATGGCTTAGGAAATGGAGAGGAAGCTTGCAAAAAAATGGAAGGAACATAAGAAACTAAGGAGATGACCAGCGAGCACCGACGCGTACGCATGGCTCACGCAAGCGCGTGGAATGGAGAAATTTACAGCGACGCGTGCGCATGCCTAACGCGTACGCACGGATTGGAGTCTGCACAAAAGACGCGCACGCATGGACGACGCATACGCGTAACAAGGAAATTTTCCAAATCACGCGCACGCGTGACTGACGCGTACGCGTGACCTGTGCGATCTGCAGAATTAACAGAAAATGCTGGGGGCGATTTTTGGACTATTTTGACCCAGTTTTTGGCCCAGAAAACACAGATTAGAGGCTATAAAGTGGGGAAAAATCAATTCAAAGGGACAACTTTTATATTCACAATTTTAGATTTTAGATGTAGTTCTCTAGAGAGAGAGGCTCTCTCCTCTCTCTTAGGTTTTAGGATTTAGGATTTCTCTTAATTTTAGGATTGTTTCTTCATTCCAGGTTCAATGTTCCTTTAATTTATGTTCTCTTCTACTTTTGTTTACTCTATTACTTTAGTTGCTCTATTTCACTTGCTAATTACTTATATTGCCAAATTGGCTTATGAACTCTTCATGTTAGATTTGAATATTCTATTTAATACAATTTGAGGTATTTCAGATTTATGATTGCTTTCTTCTATTTATGATATAAATAATTTGGATTTTCCTCCTTTGCTTTGGTGAAGTAATCGGTGATACTTGAGTTATCAAACTCAGCTGTTGATTGAAAATTAGAATTTGCTGATTGATTTGGATCCCTCTAAAGCTAGTCTTTCCACAGGAGTTGACTAGGACTTGAGGAATCAAATTAATTAGTCCACTTGATTTTTCTTTATTTAGTAAGGGTCAACTAAGTGGGAGCAATAAACAATTCTCATCACACCTGATAAGGATAACTGGGATGGGATTTTCGGTTCTTATACCTTGCACTGGTGTTCATGATAATTAATTTACTTTATTGCCAGTTTATTTTCCTGTTCCCTATTTCAAAAACCCAAATATACATTTTTCTATAACCAATAATAAATTATAATTCCCTGCAATTCCTTGAGAAGACGACCCGAGGTTTAAATACTTCGGTTATAAATTTTATTGGGTTTGCTTTAGTGACAAACAAGTTTTTTGTATGAAAGGATTATTGCTTGGTTTAGAAACTATACTTCCAACGAGAATTTATTGTAAATTCTAAACCATCAATCTTCAGTTCATCAATGGTCTGTCTGAATTGTCCAAGATGTCATTGGATCACTCTGCTGGAGGATCTCTTCATCTGAAGAAGATGCCTGCAGAAGCCCAGGAACTCATTGA
>NC_029794.2:35196991-35226271 GCF_000816755.2 Arachis ipaensis | reverse complement strand
CACCCAGGTATAACTCATACTCTGATTCTACAAAAAACCTGCTTAATACCCTTGCTAACTTAAGCATCGGAGTCCCTTGCAGGTACCCCCACCCTCCAGTGACGAAGGATCAGCAGCATAACCAGTCCACAAGTCGGATACAACAGCTCTGGCTGCCTCTCACCAGCTGTACACGTCATCTCCGACCAGTATAGAAGATCTCGTCCGAGATCGACCTACAGTTTCAGGTAACCCTCAGAACAACTGATAAACCCCATTTTTAGGGCTTATCCTATGCTTAATCTAGTGGATTTTATCCATTATTCTCACACTTATTCATACAATTCGCTTGTTTTACGTTTTTCTTCCTGATTTTGTGCTATGATTGAAAACATGCTTCTTTGGCCTTATATTTTCTAATATTAATCCTCTCTTATTAACATTCGATGCCGTGATATGTGCATTAAGTGATTTCAGGGATTACAGTGCAGGAATGGCTTGGAGGATGGAAAGGAAGCATGCAAAAGTGGAAGGAATACAAGAAATTGAAGAAACTGCAAAGCTGTCAGCTCTGACCTCTTCGCACTCAAACGATCATAACTTGAGCTACAGAGGTCCAAATGAGGTAGTTCTAGTTGCGTTGGAGAGCTAACATCTGGGACTTTGAAATGATATATAATTTGCCATAGTGGCCGTACATCTAGGTGATGTGCACGTGTCATATCACGCGCACGTGTCGCTTTGACGGAAAACCAGCGTATTAAGATTCGCAACCAGCGATTTTTGGGTTATTTTTTACCTAGTTTTCGGCCCAAAAAACACAGATTAGAGGCTACAGAGTGGAGGAATCATCAGACACTTTTTAATCACATAATTTTAGGTTTTAGATGTAGGTTTTTAGATTGAAATTTTCTCTCCTCTCTTTAGGATCTAGGATTCCTAGTTTTATGCTTTTGAGTTGGATATTACAGAGATACTACCTCCATTGAAGACTTTATCATTCTAGTTTGTTTTCTGTTTCCTTACTCTTTTAATCCCTATTTACTTTTTTCAGGGTTATAATTGGATTATTTTCATGGATTGTTAATGCAAAGATTACTTTTCCATTTAAATCTATTATTTGTTTAATTGTTTCCAATTGAATTTTAATTACCATGTTCCCTTTTTACTCCCTTTATATGGTGTAATGGCATTCATGTTAGTAGAGTAGACTCCCAACTTGACTTGGGAGTTGATTAATAGGAGACCCTTGAGTTGGAATACTCAAGAGCCTGGTGGTAATTAAAAGTTATAGACTGGCCTTCTGATCAATAACACTAGACCTTCCCAAGGGAGCGGACTAGGACTCGTGACAGACGTTGGTTCAGTTACTTAACTTTCCCTTATTCGGTAAGGGTTAACTAAGTAATAACAACAATCTTTTACCATTACTCTTGAGAGATTCCAACAAGGATGTAACTTCCAATTAATCTTCTCATGGTCAAGGCATTTTTATTCAAATAGATTTTCTTCTCTTGGCTTTGGTTGAGTAATTGGTGACACTTGAGTTATCAAACTCCTTAGTTGATTGACAATTGAAGGTTGCTAATTGGTTTGGATTTCACTAAAGCTAGTCTTCCCTTGGGAGTTGACTAGTACTTGAGGAATCAAATTGATTAGTCCACTTGATTTTTCTTTATTTAGTAAGGGTCAACTAAGTGGGAGCAATAAACAATTCTCATCACACCTGATAAGGATAACTGGGATGGGATTTTCGGTTCTTATACCTTGCACTGGTGTTCATGATAATTAATTTACTTTATTGCCAGTTTATTTTCCTGTTCCCTATTTCAAAAACCCAAATATACATTTTTCTATAACCAATAATAAATTATAGCAATTCCCAATTCCTTGAGAAGACGACCCGAGGTTTAAATACTTCGGTTATAAATTTTATTGGGTTTGCTTTAGTGACAAACAAGTTTGAAAGGATTNCTCTCGTCCATTGCCCATTGCATTTTAACTTTGCTTTTGTAGCTTGTTGTTATTTTCCTTCTTAATTTTACTATTGGTGTTGAATTTTCTTATGCAACTGTTGATAATTCTTGAATCATTTTGGTGCTTCTTGACTTGTTTGCTTGACATGCCCCCATTCCCTTTCTATCTTTCCCTTCTCCCTCTTTTCAAAGTTTCACTTCTCTTTTTTCTCATCTTTCATTCTCTTTTGATTATTGCATTTGCATACTCTCGTCCATTGCATTTTAACTTTGCTTTTGTAGCTTGTTGTTATTTTCCTTCTTAATTTTACTATTGGTGTTGAATTTTCTTATGCAACTGTTGATAATTCTTGAATCATTTTGGTGCTTCTTGACTTGTTTGCTATTTAGTTGACATGCCCTTTGCTTCTATTATTTTCTCACTTACATGTTGTAGCTACCAGACACATTGATGAGCGGATATTTTATACGCTTTTTGCCATCATTTTTATATAGTTTTCATTATATTTTGTTTAAATTTTATTATATTTTCATAGGTTTTTGTGCAAAATTTATATTTTTGGATTCTACATTGAGTTTGTATGTTTTATGATAATTCAAGTAAATTCTGGCTGAAATTAAGGAGCTTTGGAAAAGTCTGATTCAGAGACAGAGAAAGGACTGCAAATGCTGTCGGATTCTGACCTCCGTGCACTCGAAGGAGCATTTTTAGAGCTACAGAAGTCCACATGGCGCACTCTTAATGGCATTGGAAAAGCTAACATCCAGGGCTTTCCAGCAATATATAATAGTCCAAACTTTGCTTTGGAAATGAAGGTCCAAAATTGGCGTTCAATGCTAGCACTCCACCCTCTTCCTGGCGTTGGACGCCCAAAAGGGAGTAGCTGGCGTCCAACGCCCAAAAAGGAGTCCAAAGCTGGTGTTCAACGCCCAAGAAGGGTACTAGGTCGTGGAGTCACCCTTAGTTCAGCCCAAACAATCACCAAGTGGGCCCCAGAAGTGGATTTTCACACTATCAACCTAGTTTATCCTATTTCTGTAATCCTTAATTATCAGATTAGTATATATAGGAGAAGATCACCCATGTTTAGGATTTTCTACCTCACTTTTACCTTATGCCATATTTTCGAATACGTTACTATTTTCTGTAAGCTATGAGTCACTAACCTCCTAGGTTAAGGTTAGGAGCTCTGCTGATTCTTATGGATTAATAATATCATTATTCTATTTCAATCTATGCTTGATTCTATTCTAAGATGTATATTTGTTCTTCATACTAATGAATTGGGAGTGTAACTTGACCGTCATCCCTATTCTACATGGGTTCTTGCGAGTCCTTGACGGGATAGTACTGAACCACAAGCTTGATTATACATCTCTTAGACGGCTAATCCATGACTTCGTTGGGGACTTGGAGACATCAGTTCAGCCAAGGTACGGTAGGGCCTTTGTGGTATAGGCTAGAATTAGGAAGCAGCATTCTCTGATCCGGAAGATCCGAACTTGTCTGTGGCGCTTTGAGTAGGATCACCAAGGGAATGGACTACTGGAGCTTCATCCCCGTTCAGATTGGATGACAACTGACCTAGCGTTTGGTCTGAAGCAGAGGAGATTAATGACCACTGACCTAGCGTTAGTCACTTACAGCTTGCCAAGGAATGAATCATCAGAAGTTGGAGTAGAGAGTGAGAAAAGTTGATCCAAAAGGAGCAAGCATCTCCGAAGCCTCAACCGTTCTCTTATCATTGATTTCACACCAATTATATAATTCTATCTTTATTCTATTTTATGCGTTTTTCACAACAATTACATTTTCTATGCGCCTGACTAAGATCTACAAGGTAGTCATTGCTTGTTCAAACTAACAATCTCCGTGGGATCGACCCTCACTCACCTGAGGTATTACTTGGACGACCTGGTGCACTTGCTGGTCTATCTGTGCGAATATTGCGGAGTCAATTTCATGCACCAAGTTTTTGGCACCGTTGCCGGGAATTGTTCGAGTTTGATAAACTACTGGACTATCTTGTTGCTTAGATTAGGTACCTTTTACTATTTTGTTTCGTGTCTTTTGTTTTCTTTTTCAAAAACTTTTTCAAAATTCATCTTTTCTTTGTCTTGTGTTTGAGTCTTTTGTGAAAAGTTTTGAACTTTCTTGGTTTCTTTTGCCAAAAATTTTCAAAAAAAAAAAAGAATTTTGTCTTTTGTTTGAGTCGTGTCAATTTTTAAGTTTGGTGTCCCTTGCGTGTTTATCTTTTCTTTAAATTTTCAAAAATTGTTCTTGAGTGTTCTTCTTGGTATTCAAGTTGTTCTTGTTTCTTTTCTTGTTTTGATCTTAAGATTTTTAAGTTTGGTGTCTTTTGGTTGTTTTTCTCTTTCTTCATTAATTCGAAAATTCAAAAATATATCTTTTCTATCTTTATTCAAATTTTTGAAAATCTTGCCTTCTTTTTTTATCTTGATTTAAATTATTTAAGTTTGGTATTTTCTTGTTGGTAAAATTTAAATTTTGAATTTCAAATCTTATCTTTTCATATCCTTTTCAAACCTTTATCTTATCTTTTAATTTTTCTTTAAGTTTCAAAAAAAAAAAAAACCTATCTTATCTTATTTCAAATTCAAAATTAAATATTTTTCAAAAAATCAAATTCCAAATCTTTTTAAATCTTTACTATCTTTTCAAATATTCACCATATCTTATCTTTTCAACTTATTTTCAAATCTTTATCTTAACTTGTTTCAACTTCAAAATTCAAAATTCAATCTTTTTCAAATCTTTTCAATTCTTATCTTATCTTGTTGACTTTTTCTTTCCAATTTTACATTTAATTTTTTTTTAAAATCAAATCTTCTTCAAACCTCCTATCTTATCTTATTTTCAAATCTTTCTTTCTTCTTTTTCGAAAATCACCTTTTAATTTTCAAATCTTTTTAGTTTGTTAGCTTTTAATTTTCTTCTTGTTTTTCGAATTCAATAAATAAATAAAACAAAAACAAAAATTTTTTACTTCTAATTTCTCTTTTTATTCTTAATTTTTGAATTCTTCTACCCCCTCTATTCGAATTCATCATCTATCTTCATTCATCTTTCTTCTTCACATCTCACTGGAGTTTTCTATACTTTGACATAGAACCCCCATTCTCTTTCTTTCTTGTTTTTCTTTTTCTTGTTTATGAGCAGGAACAGAGATAAAGAACCTCTCTTTGATCGTGATCCTAAACCTGAGAGGATCCTAAAGAGGCGTTTACAAAAATTTAAAGCACAACACTCCGTAGGAAACCTCACAGAACTTTTCGAACAAGAAGCTGAAAGTACAAACATGGCAGCCGATCCGAACAATGGAGGAGATGCAAGGAAGGTCCTAGGTGACTTCACTGCACCCACTTCTAACTTCTATGAAAGAAGCATCTCCATACCCGCCATTAGAGCAAATAACTTTAAGCTTAAGCCTCAGTTAGTCTCTCTAATGCAACAGAACTGCAAATTCCATGGACTTCCATTGGAAGATCCACATCAATTCTTATCTGAATTATTGCAAATCTGTGATACTATTAAGACCAATGGAGTGGATCTTGAGGTCTACAGTCTTATGCTTTTCCCTTTTACTGTTAGAGACAAGGCTAGGATATGGTTGGATTCTCAACCTAAGGAAAGCCTAGACTCTTGGAAAAAGTTGGTCAATGCATTTTTGGCCAAATTTTTTTCACCTCAAAAGATGAGTAAGCTCAGGGTGGAAATTCAAACCTTCAGATAAAAAGAGGGTGAATCCCTCTACGAAGCTTGGGAAAGATACAAGCAACTGATCAGGAGATGTCCTCCTGACATGCTCTCAGAATGGACTATCCTAGGTATCTTCTATGATGGTCTATCTGAGATGTCCAAGATGTCCTTGGATCATTCTGCTGGTGGATCACTCCACCTGAAGAAAACCCCTGAAGAGGCACAGAAACTCATTGAAATGGTTGTAAACAACCAATTTATGTACACTTCTAAGAGAAACCCTGTGAACAATGGGGTAGCTCGGAAGAAAGGAGTCCTAGAGATTGACACTCTGAATGCCATACTGGCTCAGAACAAGATCTTGATCCAACAGGTCAATATGATCTCTCAGCATTTGACTCAAATGCAAGCTGCAGCTGGTAGCACTGAAGAGATCTCCTATGAAGGAGATGCTTATGATCTAGATCAACCCACAATGGAAGAGGTGAATTACATAGGAGAACCTTATGGAAACACCTACAACTCCTCATGGAGAAATCATCCTAACTTCTCATGGAAGGATCAACAGAAGTCTCAGCAAGGCTTCAACAATAATCAAGGTGGAAGAAACCAAAATAGGTTTAACAGTAATAAACCATCCCCATCTTCTCAGCAACATATGGAGACTTCTAAGCAGAGAATCCTTGAGACCCCTCCTAACACTCTCTCAAGTAACACTGAAGTAAACCCAAGAGAAGAGTGCAAGGCCATCACTGTAGAAGTTGAGGCCGAATCTGAAGGGGATGCTTTGGCGTTGAATGCCTGTAAGAAAGTCCCTACTGGGCATTCAACGCCCAAAGATGAGCCATCATTGGCGTTGAATGCCAGTAAGGGAGTCCTTACTGGGCGTTTAACGCCCAAAGTGGCACAAAAGCTGGCATTGAACACCAGTAATGGGGCAGCTGGGCGTTCAACGCCCACTAAACACTTCCCTATTGAAGAACTGAAGACAACTAAGGCTCATAAGGAGACTATAGAAGTTCCATTGAATGCCTTGTTACAAATTATGGATTATGAGGATCACTCCTCCTCTGATGAGGAAGAGAAAACTAGGGAAGAGCAAGTTGCTCTTTACTTGGGAGTCCTCATGAAGCTAAATATCAAGTTATTTGGAACAGAGACATTGGAGAAAGAACCTCCAGTGCTCACCAAGGAACTCAATGCCTTGGTTCAATAGAAACTACCTCAGAAGCTACCGGATCCCAAACGATTCTTAATTCCTTGCACCATAGGCACCATTACCTTTGAGAAGGCTCTGTGTGACCTAGGGTCAAGCATAAACCTCATGCCTCTCTCTGTAATGGAGAGACTGGAAATCTTTGAGGTACAAGCTGCAAGAATCTCACTAGAGATGGCAGATAAGTCAATGAAAAAGGCATATGGTTTAGTGGAAGATGTCCTAGTAAAGGTTAAAAACCTTTACATCCCTGTGGACTTTATAATCTTAGATACTGGGGAAGAAGAGGATGAATCCATCATCCTTAGAAGACCCTTCCTAGCCACTGCCAATGCCATCATTGATGTAGCAAGGGGAAAGCTAGTCCTGTAATTGCATGAGAATTGTATCTTATTCAAGATACCTAGCCCTAATTCTCTCTCTGACAAAAAAGAGACAATTGTGCAACACTTAGTGTTCCAACCCTCTCTCTTGGTGCAAAGCTATACAGAGCCCCCAGACACCAATTCTAAGTTTGGTGTTGGACAGCCATCATCAAGCACTGAGAATAAAGGTACTAAGAAGAAAGTACCTAAAGGCTGGAGAGACAAGAAAATCCCCACTGAAGGCCTCTCACCTGGCATGAAAGTTGTCTTCACTGACAACCCAGTCATTCCACATACTGTGAACAAGATCCTGTCTCTAGAACATATGGAACTCATCCATGAGAGCACAGGCAAGAAATTCACTGTAAGGGGCGAAATTCTGAGCCCCTATCCATATCCGTAAGGAGCTAACCGTCAAGCTAGTGACGTTAAAGAAGTGCTTGTTGGGAGGCAACCCAACCATAATTAGTTACTTCTATTTTTCTTTAAGTTTATCTTACATTATTATTTCTTTAAGTTTATGATCATGTGCAGTAGTTAGAACAGAAACAAGGACAGTCAGAACTGGAAACAGGACACCCTGGAGTAGGCCCCTTGCTAGCATTAAACGCCAGACAAGGAGGAAAGCTGAAATTGAACGCCATACAGGGTATCCCTAATGGGCATTCAACGCCCAAGGAGGAGTAGCAAGTTGGCGTTGAACGCCAAGACAGGAATCCCAACTGAGTGTTCAACACCCAAGAAGAGCAGCATTGTTGGCATTGAACGCCAGCCAGAAGGCAGAAACCTGGTGTTGAATGCCAAGAAGGAGGTTCCTATGGGTGTCCAACGCCCAATGAGGAGCATAAAGCTGGCATTGAACGCTAGCTAGGAGTAGGAGCTGGGCATTCAACGCCCACAAGGGGGCAGGGAACTCGAATTCCCTAGCCTCCTGGTGCACGGAATTGTGATCACACTTTTCACAACTCCGGTATAACTAACCAGCAAGTGCACTGGGTCGTCCAAGTAATAAAACCTTACGCGAGTAAGGGTCAATCCCACAGAGATTGTCAGCTTGAAGCAAGCTATGGTCATCCTGTAAATCTTAGTCAGGCAAATTCAAATGGTTATGAGGTTTTGATAATTAAAAGATAAATAAAACATAAAATAAAATAAGATACTTATATAATTCATTGGTGGAAATTTCAGATAAGCATTTGGAGATGCTTTGTTGCTTCTGAACCTCTGCTTTTCTATTGTATTCATCCAATCATGCGTGCTCCCTTCCATGGCAAGCTGTATGATCCTCTCAATGAAAATGGTCCAAGTACGGTTTTTGCACGGCTAATCAACTGTCAGATTTCTCGTCTCGGATGACAAATACCAGGTACAGCTACCGCACGGCTAATCATCTGTCAGTTCTCACTTGTGTTGGAATAGGATCTCTCTATCCTTTTGCACACTGTCACTGTGCCCAACATTCACGAGTTTGAAGCTCGTCACAGTCATCCCTTCCCAGATCCTACTCGGAATACCACAGACAAGGTTTAGACTTTTCGGATCTCAAGAATGCTGCCAATTGGTTCTAACCTCAACCACGAAGGTTCTAATCTCACGGACTCGGTCCGTGGATCAAAAACTTGGTGCATGGAATTGTGATCACACTGTTCACAACTTTGGTACAACTAACCAGCAAGTGCACTGGGTCGTCCAAGTAATAAAACCTTACGCGAGTAAGGGTCGATCCCACAGAGATTGTCGGCTTGAAGCAACCTATGGTCATCCTGTAAATCTTAGTCAGGCAGATTCAATTGGTTATGAGTTTTGATAATTAAAGGATAAATAAAACATAAAATAAAATAAGATACTTATGTAATTCATTGGTGGGAATTTCAGATAAGCATTTGGAGATGCTTTATTGCTTCTGAACCTCTGCTTTCCTATTGTCTTCATCCAATCATGCGTGCTCCCTTCCATGGCAAGCTGTATGATCCTCTTAGTGAAAATGGTCCAAGTATGGTTTCTGCACGGCTAATCAATTATCGGATTTCTCGTCTCGGATGAAAAATACCAAGTACAGCTACCGCACGGCTAATCATCTGTCAGTTCTCATTCATGTCAGAATAGGATCTCTCTATCCTTTTGCACACTGTCACTGCGCCCAACATTCGCGAGTTTGAAGCTCGTCACAGTCATCCCTTCCCAGATCCTACTCGGAATACCACAGACAAGGTTTAGACTTTCCGGATCTCAGGAATGCTGCCAATTGGTTCTAGCTTCTTCCACGAAGGTTCTAATCTCACGGAATCGGTCCATGGATCAGAGACCCAAGAGATTATACTCCGGCTGTCGTCCAATGACAACGTTGAATATCATGTAGACCGCTTGTGGTTGTTAGCCACGCGGATCTTAGCTAAGCGAGTAACGAAGATAGGGGGTGATTGTCACGGGTCACTAATAAACCCCATTTGTAGGGTTTATCTTGTGTTGAATTTAGAGGGTTTTGTCAACCTTTCTCCCATTTATCCAATGAAATAGCATGGTTTTATAACTTCTCCTTTAATTTGTGCTTAAGTGTGAAAACATGCTTTTAGGTCTTAAAATAGCTAAATTAAATTCACCTTGATTCCATTAGATGCCTTGATATGTTTGATAAGTGATTTCAGATTTAGGAGGCAAAGATTGGATCAAGGGAATGAAGGAAAAGCATGTAAAAATGGAGAACTCATGAAAAAATGAAGGAATCGCAAAAGCTGTCAAGCCGACCTCTTTGCACTTAAACGAACATAACTTGAGCTACAGAGATCCAAATGATGCGGTTTCAGTTGTGTTGGAAAGCTAACATCTGGGGCTTCGAAATAATATAAGATTTGCCATGGTTGAATTTCGCATAAGGACGCACACACGCATGGTACGCGTACGCGTTCATGGGCGCACACAATTCACTTAGTCAAACACGTGGCCAGCGATTTTAGAAGCCTTGTGGGCCCAATCCAACTCATTTCTGATGCTATTTAAGCCAAGGATTGAAGGAGAATTAACATACTTTAACACATTAGTTTATTTTAGTTTAATTTTTGGAGGAAAAGTTAGTTTTATTCTCTCTAGGATTAGGATTAGGATTAGTTTAGTTCTTAGATCTAGATTTTGATTCATGTTCTCTACTTCTTCTTCTCAATTCTATGTTGTGACATTCATGATTCCTCCATTCTTTTGTTGTAATTTCCTTTATGATTGTTTCTATATTTTGTTGTAGATCTACTTTTGTTCCTTCTCTTTTCTTTCAATTCAATTAGAGGTAATTCATAATAATTGTGTTCCTTTTGATTGTTGTTGTTAATTCATTGCCATAATTGTTGTTAGATTCTATTTTTTTGTCAATTTACTTTGCTTTCCTTTTATGCCTTCCAAGTGTTTGATAAAATGCTTGGTTGTATTTTAGTATAGATTTTATTCCTCTTGGCTTTGGTAGAGTAATTAGTGACGCTTGAGTTATCTAATTCCTTTGTTGATTGATAATTAGAAGTTGCTAATTGATTTGAATACCACTAACGCTAGTCTTTCCCTTGGGAGGTTGCTAGGACTTGTGGAATCAAGTTGATTCATCCACTTGACTTTCCTCCATGATTAGAGGTTAACTAAGTGGTAGCAATGGATAATTGTGGTCACAATTGAGGAGGATAACTAGGATAGGACTTCTAATTCTCACAACCTTGCCAAGAGCTTTTTAGTTGTTAGTTTATTTTCATTGCCATTTACCTTTCATGTCTAATATCTCAAAAACCCCAAACATAGCTCCATAACCAATAACAAGGCACTTTATTGCAATTCCTAGGGAGAACGACCCGAGGTTCAATACTTCGGTTTATAAATTTAGGGGTTTGTACTTGTGACAAACAACTTTTTGTATGAAAGGATTATTGTTGGTTTAGAAACTATACTTGCAACAAGAATTTATTGTGAATTCTAGACCACACAAAAGTCCAATCATCAAAATGGCGCCGTTGCCAGGGAGTTGCAATGGTGTTATGTTATTGGTTATTGTATATATGTGAATAGTGTGAATAGGTTTGTATTTTGCTTGTTTCTGGTTTTTGTTAGTTTTATTTTGTTTTTCCACTATGAACTCTCACTTTGGCTATGAGTTTGGTCCTAATTGTGTTGTAGGAAATGTGAACTTCAATGATGACACTCATTATGGATGGAACCAACAAAGATGGGAGGAGCCTCAAAGAATTGATCACTCCTATTGGCAACAACCTTCGGATACTTATAGGTATAATCGCCATCCTAATGCATGTCAATTCAATGGCTATGATGAATCTTTTTATGACAATCAATTACCACTATCATATGCCTATGATTCTTATCCTCAACATGAACCTCAACCATACTCACAAGTCTTTCCATACCACGCATCTTCCTATGATCCATACTCCTCATATGACCAATCACCCATACCATATTCTCATGACCATTATGAGCAAGAACTCTTGGAACCACCACAACCTTATCATGACTACTATGAAGAACCACCTCAATGCACACCATCTCCATACCCTTACCAAGAAGAACCACCTTCCTACTATGAACCCTCTCTCTAAAATAATGAACCCTCTTATCCACCCCAAGCCCCAATAGATGATTCTCTCACCTTGCTACTTCAAGGCCAAGCGGATATGCAAAGGAACACCCTAGAGTTTGTGACTAACTTGACCAAGGTAGTGCATACCTTAGCCTACCAATGCTTGAACACTCAAGGTGCTTCCATAGCCACATGTGAAGAATCAATTGAAGAGCATAGTATGAAGGAGAGATTGGAAACCCCGGTGGAAAATGAGGGATGCCACTTTGTGTTAGAACAATTGGAGGAGCCAATGATTGTTGAAGAAAAGGAAGAAATAGTTGAAGATTTAGGAAATGTTGAAAGTCCATGGAAATGTAGCATCATGGAGCACTCTTCCAAGAGGCTTGATATTGATGTTGAGGAGGGTGCGCAACCTCCAAGGCATATCATCATTGGAGACTTGGAAGAGTCTTATCAAGAGATGGATTCAATCATAGATGAATTTCTCTCTACAATGGAATCCTCTCCCATTGGACATGAAGTTGAAATTATAGACGAATGTGCACAACCTCCCATACCCTTGGTAAGAAATGAGAAGGAGAGCGAATCAGAAGAAAGCTACCAAAGGGAAAAAGTTGAATTGGTGTATATCGAAATTGAAGAATATGAAGAGGTTGATCAAGAGATGGATTCATTCATCAATGAATTCCTATCCAAAATTGAATCACCTCCCATTGGGCAAGAAATCGAAGTTCTTGAAGACAACACCAAGCCAAATGATAAAAGGGAAAAGGTTGAAATTGAAAAAGCTTGCGAAGAAGTGGAAACAACTAAAGAAGAGCCTAAAGAAGTAGACCTCGCATTATCTAAGTGTGGGGAGGTCACCCTCCCCAAGTCACCATCCAACACAACATTCAAGTGGGTAAAATTCTTATCCCTAAGCTTTACTTTCTCACTTGAATATGTTTTAATTGAAAATGATGGTCAACTTAGAGCTCTTTGTGGAGTTAAAAGTAGACGAGATTTGTGTAGTGGTTGGAAACGTCATTCTAAGCTCATGATGGTTGCAAGCTCAAAATTCAAGAGCAATGGTTGGTGTGGAACTAAATTGCATAGGTTTATGAAGTTTTTTGGAACCTTCTATGAGAATTCTAAGGTCATGCCACCCGGATGGAATATTGATGACCAACTCAAGGACGGCTGTCAAAACAAAGTGTGGAATCCCAGATCGCACAAGGAAAATCAAATTTGGGAGCTCATGGTTTGTGAAGAACTCCATCAAAGCTTGAAGATATTAACTTTGAAGAATGGAGTTTATTGGAGATTCAAGCATTGGTGGATGTTCAAAGATAGCTTCAAGCACAAGCCTCCTTGATATGAAGCTCCCCATAAGTCCAACTTAAGGACAATAAATAAAAGTGCTAGGTGGGAGATACCCCATTATGGTAAACTCTTTCCATACTCTTGTATATATACTTAATAAGTGATTTGAGTTGCCATCATAGGTAGTTTTCTTATTTAATATACTCTTATACATTTTGTTTTGATTGATAGGTTGTTATAGTGTGTTTTGATTAGTTTAGATTGTTGTTAAAGTAGGTTACTTAAAGTGCAAGTTGTGTTTGTTTTGACTTTGAAAATTTTTCAAAAACTTAAATATTTTTGTTAAATTTGAATTTTGGTTGCTTTAGAGTGTTTATAGGTTAGGAGAGTGTCAAATTCTATTTCTATGCTTCTAAAAAAAAGAGTGCCATGTGCGCGTACGCGTGCATTAAGCATTTTCGCCAATCCGCGCGCACGCGTCATGTACGCGTACACGTGGATTGAGAAATTCCATCCCCAAGCCAAAAACCCGAGAGTTGTGCGAACGCTGCGCGCGCATTGTGCCTTTGGCACAAAACCACTGACGTGTATGCATACATAACGCATACGCGTCACTCTCGGAAAAAAAAAACATCGACGCACGCGCCATGCGCGCGTACGCGTCGATTTGCACCCTGTTTTTTTTTTTCTCCTTTCTCCTTTCTCCTTTCTTCTTCTTTCTTCTTTTCTTCTTCTTTCTTTCTACCTTTCTTCTTCCTCTCTTGAAAAAAAAAATTTTTTAATAAAAAAAACTAATAATAATAAATAAATAAATAAATAAAATATTAAAAAAAAAATTTTTCTCTTTTCTTCCATTTTCTTTTATTGCTTTTGCTTTCTTTCATTCATTGCATTTTAATTTTGATTTTATAGCTTGTTGTAATTTTCTTTCTTTAAGTTTCTTATTTTAATAATGGTGTTGAATTTTCCTACTCAATCGTTGAGAATTTTTTGCATTATTTTGGTGCCTCTTGACTTGTTTGATATTGTTGGGTGATGAAACTTTTAAATCAATGCTTCATCTTGTATGACTCTTGTGTCTTTGTGCATTGATATGACCTCATATTGTTTTTCATGACCCATTTTTTCTTATTTGAACTTGATGCTCAACATGCTCTTCATGCTTTGACTTTACTCTTGCATCAAGTATTAGTTGATATGTCCTTTGCCTATATTGTTTTCTCCCTCACATGCTTAGCTACCATGTAGTGAGAACCTTACCCTTATTTGGCATTAGCCCCGCCTATGTTCTATTTGCTTAAATATCTTTGTTGTGGGCTTAATTTTCTTTCTTTTTCTTTCCTTTTAGGTTGGCCGCCAAGAAAGGAGGAAAAGGAAAAGCTTCGAGATGGGGCAACGAACAAGTCATCCACACAACCTTTCGGAGAAGCTCACCAATTGGAGCAACCCATCCATCTTGCTCTTCTATGCATGCACCGAGGACGGTGCAATCTTCAAGTGTGGGGAGGTCGTTCGACCGATCTCCATGGGTACCAGTTCCTTTTTCAACACCAATGTTAGTTAGTTATTGCATTTCATTCTAGGTTTTTAGGATTTTTGTTGCATTTTCTTAATTTTGCATACATATACACAATAAGCTTAGTCAAAATAATGAGATTTTTCAAGATTTCTATCTATAGGGCACCTCAATTGATTTGAGTGAAAACTTTTCATAGAACTTGCTTGAATTATACACATACTGTGGAACATGGTTTTTGAGCTAAGAACACAAGCTTGTGAGATTTAAGCCTAATGGTGTGGTTACATCTTATAACCACTTATTTTCCTTCTTGTGTGCATTATTCTCTTTCTATGATTGTAATATTTTATTTGTTTGATTCTTTATGTCCATTATTTTGTGTATTCATGCATTTATATGATTGAGGCCATCATTTCATTTAGCTCACTCACCCAAATGGCCTTACCTTTTATCTTCCATTGTTAGCCAATTTGAGCCTATGCTTAACCCACTTTGTTCATAATTTTAGCACATCACAAGCCTTAAAGCGAAAAACAATAAATGTCATTTATTTGGATCTTTGATTAGCTTAGACTAGCGTATGTGTATCATTCAAGTGTGGGAATCTTGGGACATTGGGGGAATAAAAGGGTAGTTTTGTATTTTTATTGAAATTATTGGGAATCGGGTACATGCTCATGTGTAATGAATGTAAAATCTTATGCATTGATGATCTTGTATATAAAAAGAAAAATGAGAAAAAGGAAAAGAAAAAAATAGAAAAAGAAAGAAACAAAGAAAAAGAAAGAAATAAAAGGGGACAAAGTGCCCCAAAGCAAAGCTCAATAAGGGTCAATGCATAAGTGTTTGAAATGAAAAGGAATACATGAGTATGTGAAAAAAGTGAGAAAAATGGGTAGTTAGGTTAGCTTTGAAATTGTATAGGATGTCATAGGTTAGGTGGGAAGTTTAAGCTTATCAAAGATTCAAATTTCAAGCTCACTTAACCATATATGCATCCTACCTTGACCCTAACCCCATTACAACCTATGAAAAGACCTCATGATACTTGTATGCATGCATTGAATAAATGTTGATTGTTAGAAGAAGAACAAATCTTAGAAAGCATGATTAGGGGGGAATTGAGAGAATCGACCCTACACACTTGAGCGACTAGAGTGCAAACACCTCCGGTGAGGGTTCGATGCTCAATTCCTTGATTCCCGGCTTTCATGAGCATTCTTCTTGCAAGTCTACTTGAACTTCATTTTGATATTTAGATTGGTAGGATTCATGAGTCATCATAGGACCCTAGCCCTACTTGTGCATGTATATCTTGGAGATTGAATTATTTTTAACCAAGTAGGTAGAATCAGTTTGCATTTAGTTGCATGCATATAGATAGGTGCATTTAGTTACATCTCATTGAATAAATGTTGATACCCTTTGCTTTCTCTTGGTTTAAAGCATGAGGACATGCCTGGTTTAAGTGTAGAGAGGTTGATAAACCCCATTTGTAGGGTTTATCTTGTGTTGAATTTAGAGGGTTTTGTCAACCTTTCACCCATTTATCCAATGAAATAGCATGGTTTTATAACTTCTCCTTTAATTGTGCTTAAGTGTGAAAACATGCTTTTAGGTCTTAAAATAGATAAATTCAATTCACCTTGATTCCATTAGATGCCTTGATATGTTTGATAAGTGATTTCAGATTTAGGAGGCAAAGATTGGATCAAGGGAATGAAGGAAAAGCAAGTAAAAATGGAGAACTCATGAAGAAATGAAGGAATCGCAAAAGCTGTCAAGCCGACCTCTTCGTACTTAAACAACCATAACTTGAGCTACAGAGGTCCAAATGATGCGGTTCCAGTTGCGTTGGAAAGCTAACATCCGGGGCTTCGAAATGATATAAGATTTGTCATGGTTGCATTTCGCATAGAGATGCGCACGCGCACGGTACGCGTACGCGTCCATGGGCGCACACAATTCACTTAGTCAAACACGTGGCCAGCGATTTTAAAAGCCTTGTGGGCCCAATCCAACTCATTTCTGATGCTATTTAAGCCAAGGATTGAAGGGGTATTAACATACTTTCACACATTAGTTTAGTTTAGTTTAATTTTTGGAGAGAAATTTAGTTTTAGAGAGAGAAGCTCTCACTTCTCTCTAGGATTAGGATTATGATTAGTTTAGTTCTTAGATCTAGATTTTGATTCATGTTCTCTACTTCTTCTTCTTCTCAATTCTATGTTGTGACATTCATGATTCCTCCATTCTTTTGTTGTAATTTCCTTTATAATTGTTTCTATATTTTGTTGTAGATCTACTTTTGTTCCTTCTCTTTTCTTTCAATTCAATTAGAGGTAATTCATAATAATTGTGTTCCTTTTGATTGTTGTTGTTAATTCATTGCCATAATTGTTGTTAGATTCTATTTTTTTTTTGTCAATTTACTTTGCTTTCCTTTTATGCCTTCCAAGTGTTTGATAAAATGCTTGGTTGGATTTTAGTATAAATTTTATTCCTCTTGGCTTTGGTAGACTAATTAGTGACGCTTGAGTTATCTAATTCATTTGTTGATTGATAATTAGAAGTTGCTAATTGATTTGCATACCACTAACGCTAGTCTTTCCCTTGGGAGTTGGCTAGGACTTGTGGAATCAAGTTGATTCATCCACTTGACTTTCCTCCATGATTAGAGGTTAACTAAGTGGTAGCAATAGATAATTGTGGTCACAACAGAGGAGGATAACTAGGATATGACTTCTAATTCTCACAACCTTGCCAAGAGCTTTTTAGTTGTTAGTTTATTTTCATTGCCATTTACCTTTCATGTCTAATATCTCAAAAATCCCAAACATAGCTCCATAACCAATAACAAGGCACTTTATTGCAATTCCTAGGGAGAATGACCCGAGGTTCAATACTTTGGTTTATAAATTTAGGGGTTTGTACTTGTGACAAACAACTTTTTGTATCAAAGGATTATTGTTAGTTTAGAAACTATACTTGCAACGAGAATTTATTGTGAATTCTAGACCACACAAAAGTCCAATCATCAGTCACCCTTTCATTCTGACTTAACTGAATTAAGTACGAGAGTATATCTTGGAGAAGAAGTAAGCATGAATTGAAAGAGAAATAATAGTACTTGCATTAATTCATGAAGAACAGCAGAGCTCCGCACCTTAATCTATGAGGTGTAGAAACTCCACCGTAGAAAATACATAAGAGAAAAAGGTCTAGGCATGGCCGAATGGCCAGCCTTCAAAGTCCAAAGATCATAAGATGATAAAGTGATAAGATGATAAAGTGATAAAAGTTGCGAATACAATAGTAAAAAGTGCTATTTATACTAAACTAGTTACTAGGGATTACAGAAAATAAGTAATTAAGTGCAGATAGTGCAGAAATCCACTTTCGGGACCCACTTGGTGTGTGCTTGGGATGAGCATTGAGCTTTACACGTGCATAGGCCTTTTCTAGAGTTAAACGCCAGCTTGGATGCCAGTTTGGGTGTTTAACTCCAGTTCTGGTGCCAGTTCCGGCGTTTTACGCCAGAAAAGGGTCTCTGGCTGGCGTTTAGACGCTAGTTTGGGCCATCAAATCTCGGGCAAAGTATGGACTATTATACATTTCTGGAAAGCCCAAGATGTCTACTTTCCAACGCAATTGAGAATGCGCCAATTGGGCTTCTGTAGCTCCAGAAAATCACTACGCCAGGCACGGTGAATAGGGGCCAATATTTGGAGGCCACACACCTCGCCACCGCAAAACATGCTGGGGAAAGCAGAACTCCTTCGCGTGCCACAATCATCAGCGGCGACTCCACCAAAAATGCCGCCATCACCAACGCGAGGCAAAAATAGCGGCGAAGATCTGGAGGCCACACACCTCGCCGCCGCGAAACATGCTGGGGAAGCAAAACTCCTTCGCGTGCCTTTTCATCAGCGGCGACTCCATCACAAAACGCTGCCAGGTGAGGATCCAATCTTAAGCAATCTAATTTTTATTTTGCCCCCTTTTTTTCCTATAACTCTGAGTTGATTCCCCCCCAAATTTGCAGAAAACCCGCGAAGAGTGATTGGTAGCCCACGAAGCACACCCATTGCTGCTATTCCAAAACAAGGTTGTGAAGGCAGAACTCTTTCGCGTGCCACAAATCAGCGGCGATTGCATCGCAAAATGCCACCAGGTGAGGATTTGTTAACTCAATTTCTACTTTACCCCTTTTTAATTTCTCCTATAAATTCTAATTCATTCTTGCCCAAATTAAGCAGAACCGCGCGAAGAGTCCTTGGAAGCGCGCGAAATCTGCTACCGTCTCTACTTCACTGTGAAGGTGCTGCCGATACTGGGTCCTCTGCCGACCGTGCACGAAATTGTTGAGCCACCCTCCACCGTTCGCCATCCTGAGCTATCATGGCCTCTCCCTGTCCCTGGTTAGTTCTAACACCCTAAGCTTTCCTTCGTGTTTTCACTCTTGGTTCGGAATTTCGAACAAGAATTTGTCCGAATCTTCTATTAATTGGGGTTAACTGCTGCATTGATTGGGTTATGGATTTGATTCATCTGATTTGGTCCCATGTGAGCAAGCTCAGCTGGCTACTCATTATTCTGCTCCTGTCATAATTTTAACCAAATGAACACGTGAGTTGTGATTGGCTAGATAGATAATTGAGTTAGATTAATTAGCAGATTATAATTCAATCTTTTAAGAGACATTGCTGATTAGAACCTCATCAACAAACCCAGTTCTGATGCAGGAAGCAACTTCGTTCGGTGTCGATTGCTAAGTATTGTGCACAAAAATTGCCAAAGGGTGTTGTTGTTTGCGCTGTTGATAATAATTGTAAAATAATTTGGGGCATAGAAGCTTCTAGAGCACACTCCAAACAAGGTTTTTTCTCTTTCAACTTTCTTATTATATATGAATATCATGATCTTGATTTATCATTGTTGTACTATTCCTCATTAGGCTTGGTGAGTAGTAGAATTGATCATTCTACGCTACACAAGAATGCATATCTAATATTGCACGATCTCAGCACCAGTTCATAAAAGAATGCATTACCTGGTAGGGACGTTAAATTGGAAGGGTGGGGGTTAAAAAGGCTGAAATTCACATAATGCTTTAAGGATAAAGGATGAATGGTATATTGAGAATACATATCTAATGAAGCCATATTTTACAAGAACTAGGACTTTGTAAAATTGACTCTTTCAAGTGATCATTGAACGTTGGTAATTTATTTTTCAACTGCTGTTTTGCTAGTTCGTTAAGTGTGCTCTAGACCTTGGTCTTTTGTGAAAACATTTTTGCTAGAAGAGGTTAATATTTTATTTCAGCAGAATTTTATTAACCTTTCTCAGCAAATAAATAAGGTAACATTGTAATTCCTTTGAAGTTAAATAATTAGAATTCAGAAACCAAGCTCACCCAAATCTAGGATGAGATGCTAAAGTGAGAAGAATGAATTCAAACCGTATAATGAACCACTCATGCATTTAATGGTTACTGCAATATTTAACTGCAGGAAAACAAGCAGGATTCTAACACATTTATCATTGCCCGAAAACTAAAAAAACCTTGTCTCCCTGATAGCACTTTCCCTGTTTAATTAGAACCTAAACATGGAAAAATGTGGAGTTAATATTAACATCACTTGATCTGGAATCTCCTATATGATTATTGAAGAGGCTAAGGCAAAATTGGCTTACTGGGACCAATAGGAGTATAGCAGCTAACACCATCACACCAGAAGATTGTGGTTGAGAGAATAAGCCCTATTTGTTTGAACAATTGTCAACTCCTAATGCAATAAGCAAGAGACCTAAAAACTCCCCTGCAGTTAGATACTTTCTTGATCTTTTTTATCTCAATCTCTTTTAACAGTGTTATTTTACTCAACTTAAAAGACTTTCAAAATTTTAGTTCCTTAATAGTCTATACTTATCCCTAAAAAAATAACATTCATTCTATATTTTCCACATATACATTTTGTATTTATAAGAAACAGAGGTGAATGGGTTATATAGTGTTTATCTTAAAGTAGCAATGTTGATTGATAGAAGTAATAGCATTATTGCCACCTTGGGATAAATTTAACCAAAGAAATAGCTTTGTTTTTCTATGGACTTCCCTATTTTCAATTGTTATGAGAAACGGTGAAACTAATCCTTTATACGAGTTGTGTTTCCCTTGCAGCTTTTAAAGTAATACAATAAAATAAAATAAAACCATGTTAGAGTTTGAACTTATAGTCCTTTAGGATTTGGTTATTTTTGCATTGCTTTAATTCTGAGTTAGTTATGAAATGCTATTTGGTTATAGTCCTTTAGGATTTGGTTTTGTTTTGTCCCTTTAGATCGTGTAGCCATTGCTCTTTGAAATGAAATGTGCTTCTTTTCTCAAGTGTTATATTGTGTAGTTTGATGTTTCCTTTAATTTTAGGACTGGTACTTTCAGAACTGAAGTTTCCATTGTGCTTGGTGGCGGTCTTGTACTAGGTTCAGTCCAATTTACTCAATCTACATATTTAGTATATCTGCTATGAATATGACCCTGATGATGAAAACAAACTTTAATGTTTTGTGGGTGGAACAAGTTGGAAATACTTGCTGCTTTTACTGGTTGTCTTGATGAATGAATTGTTACTTCACTGTCTATGACCTTAATACGAATTATTACTTGGCATTTGATTTGAGCTAGTTGTTTGAGAAGTTACAATGGCTTTTTCTTTACGGTTTCTTTTTCCGCCCCCGGGGGTGGGGGTGGGGTTCATGTTTACTTGCCACTTCAGTCCAGGATGAATTTGCTACCAATGAGTTAGTGCAAACATCCTGGATTATCAACAGATAAAATAATATGCCGCAGAGCATTAATTATCCAATATCCGAAACAATATTCGAGCTTTGCAATTGAATGTTCGTTTTATTTATTTAATTTTTCTACTTGTGGTTCATTTGGCAGCATAATGTTGATTGGAAGGAAATATAGCCTTGGCTTGTGATATCTAGATTGTTGTCTTCAACGTATTTATAGGCTTTTGCCACTATATGAGAGAGTTATATATGAATTATATAAGTATTAATATATGTAGTTGCCACTGCATGTTAAGTTGCTTTATTAATAACCTTTTGTCATCATTGCAAAGAGCTTCATCATCAACATAAACATGCCAGCATGCTTTGCTCGAGAATCTTGGGAGTAAATGTTTAGATTTATCTCCAAATTTTTTTTTGTTAGATTAGTTTTTTATTAATATTTCCCTAAAATGAACTTTTTATTTCTTTCAAATGATCTTTTTAATCAAATTTATCTTTCAAAGAATTTAAATTAAGCATAACAGAGGATATTATATCCGGCTATTCTCTTCTTATTTTGTTGAGTTAACCCGCAATTAAGGGCAGAAAATTTGTATTTGAGGTTTCTGTTCATTATGATTATTTAGTTTCTTATTAATTATTACATAAATCTAACTTTTACTCCTATTATTTTTTTCCCTCATTTTTTAAGGTTTTTTCTTCTTTGTCTTTTCATTTTTTGGACTTGGGATCAGCAATTCTTTCTACTAGTAATTTTTTATAAAGCACAGAATTTTGACAATGAGTAAGCATCCTCCCCAATTCCTTTCTACATGGTTTTGCTTGCAATATATTGTCGAGCTTATTACGTATGGTACTCTCCCATCCAATAACTATGATAAACTGTTACTGCTTTTTAAGTTCTATGTAATTTTCTTATTATTCATTTATTTGTTTGTGCTATTTCATCTATTTAGACATTGATAAGAGCTGGATTATAAAGCCATGAGGTATTGTAGAATATATGGATGGTCTGAATAGATTCCTTGACTTCGCATTTGCCAATGCATCATCCGATGGGATGATACATTGTCCATGCCCTTTGTGTGGGTTTCGATTTTTCCAAACTAGAGAGGACGCCTACGATCATCTTTTGATGAAACCCTTTTCCCCTAACTAAAACTTTTGGTTACATCACGGTGAGAGGATCGTAGACGAGAGATCCAGCGGTAGGGAAGAACTAGAACCCACTGTAAATTTAGGAGATCAAATACGTGACATGGTCCACGACGCATTCAACTTGGCGGGACTGCAGAGTGACGATGAAGACTCGATGAATGGTCATGTCGAAGATGTTCTGGAGGGGTTGTCGTACTTATCTGACGAACCTAGCCGCGAGGCTCATGCCTTTCACGACTTGCTGGAGGATGGCGAGCAGGAATTGTACCCGGGATGCTTAAAATTCTTGAAGCTGTCTTTCTTGGTGTTGCTCTACCATATCAAGTGCATGTGCAGAGTGAGCGACAAGGCTTTCGGTTTGATTCTAGAGCTACTGGGGGATGCCTTCCAGCATGCAAAGATACCGAATACCTTGCACGATGCCAAGAGGATCATAAGGAAGCTCGGTATTGAGTACAAGAGGATAGATGCATGTCCAAATGACTGCATGCTATATCAGGGCTCCGATCAAGACCTATCTAGATGCAAACAGTGTGGAGCATCCAGGTGGAAGCAAAAGACCCAGAAGAATTCCTTAGTAAGAATCAACGCCGTTGTCAAGAAGAATGGGAAACCTCTGCCGGTGAAGATTCTCCGCTACTTTCCTCTGATCCCACGGTTGCAGCGATTATTCATGTCCAGCAAGACATCAGTGGACATGTTGTGGCACAAGAGAGGAACCAATTCTGACGGTTCCTTGAGGCATCCCAGGGACGGTGAGGCCTGGAAAGCATTTGACAGGAGATATACTGACTTTTCTGGCGATCTGCGCAGTGTTCGCTTAGCCTTGGCTAGTGATGGCTTCAATCCATATGGAAACCTCAGTTCAAAGTACTCAATATGGCCAGTGATTCTTATTCCATACAACCTACCCCCATGGATTTGCATGAAACAAACCAACTTTATCCTCTCCATGATTATTCCCGGTCCTAAAATGCCTGGCAATGACATAGATGTCTACTTACAGCCATTGATCGATGAGTTGAAGCAGTTGTGGGCCGGTGTTGATACGTACGATGCCAGTGAGAAGAAAACATTCAAGATGCGTGCTGCATTGATGTGGACCATCAGTGATTTTCCTGGATTGGGCAATTTATCTGGCTAGAACACGTACGGCGGGAGAGCTTGCCCCACGTGCAATATGGACGCCGAGACTAGGCGACTCACTTTCAGTCAGAAATGGTGTTTCATGGGTCATCGTCGCTTCTTGAATCATGATCACAGATATAGACAGGACCGGGATAAATTTGATGGAAAGGTAGATGATAGATCCCCACCTGTCAAATTGACTGGCAGGGATATCTTGAGATAGTTGGAGGGTGTGCCAGTCTCACACGGCAAGGTGGGAGTGGTGGGTGGTAAAAGAAAGCACGGACAGCAGACCGGGGTACAAGAAGAGTCTCCCTGGAAAAAGAGGAGTATATTCTTTGATCTCCCATACTGGGAGAACAACGAATTACGCCACAATCTTGATGTGATGCACATAGAGAAGAATGTGTGCGACAACATTGTGTTCACCATGTTGAACGAGAGTGGTAAGTTCAAAGATCACCATGTTCAACATTGTGTTCACCTGAAGGTGGAAAGTATCCCTCTGCAGTCTTTACCATGTTAAATCCACAGAAGGAGGTATTTCTTAGGACTATCAAGAATGTGGTCTTTCCAGACGGGTACTCTAGCAACATCTCTCGATGTGTTGATATAAAACAGCGCAAGTTATTGGGCTTGAAGAGTCATGACTGCCACATTCTAATGGAACATCTCTTGCCAATTGCGTCAAGGCACGTATTGCCCACCCAAGTGTCCGCTGTCTTGGCTCAGTTATCAGCCTTTTTTTGACTACTATGCAGCAAATGCATAGATCCTCGTCAACTTCCTCTCCTTCAGGATTGTGTGGTCCATACTCTATGCCACATGGAGATGATATTTCCACCTTCCTTCTTCACAGTCATGGTTCATCTAACGGTGCATTTGGTCGAAGAGGCACGCCTCGGTGGCCCAGTGCATTACCGGTGGATGTACCCAATTGAGAGGTAAAAATCTACCTAAGCTTCCTCAAACTATTTTTTTAGGATAACTGTCACCTATAATTTTATGTGTTATGTTCTCGAAGGTACCTATGTCGTCTCAAGCAGTACATGCGTAATAGGGCACAACCGGAGGGATCTATTGCAGAGGGCTACTTGTCAGAAGAGATTCTCACGTTCTGTTCAAGATATCTAGATAACGTCGAGACTAGGATCAACCGACCGACGCGGGTTGACGATCGGCCGAGCGATGTCTTGCCCAGTGAGGCTTCCAGCATGTTCCCAGAAGTTGGAAAGGTGGTCGGGGCTGCTTCGTTTTTTACTTTGACAGCCACTGAAATCCTTCAAGCACATCGTCATGTACTGGTCAATTGCATTGCTGTAGAGAAATTCTTAGAGTAAGTATCGAGACCGAGTTCTAAAATAATCCAGCGAGCCAATATGGCTTTAATAATAATAAAAGTGAACATTTTTTTCACACTGCATAGTGAGTACAGAGCCATCACAAAGAGAAAAATGCGAAGTAAAACAAGGTCCCAGTCTCTTATAGATAGTGTGGTGCACAGAGAATTCCCAAACTGGTTTAGGCATTAGGTAATCCTTAATATCACAAGATCCCACTACCCTTTGATGCTTTCTTGCCTCTAATGGTTCAATTCTAGGTCCCATTTGGAAGCACCAGTCATTCGAACGAGTTGCAATGGCTTGCCTGTGGGCCCCTTGCTCAGGCCAGACGCTATCAAGCTTACAACGTCAATGGATTTAAATTTAGAACCATCTCGAGGGAGCAAGGGATGAAAACACAAAATAGCGGGATTTATGTCACTTCGGATACTAGGAGTTATGCAAGCAAACGGGATGTCAATGTTGCCATCGGCGGTGTCTCGTACTACGGGAGATTAGTAGACATCATCGAGCTAAATTACAGTGGTCAGTTCAATGTAGTCTTATTCAAGTGTCTCTGGGTAGACACCACGTCGGGCAGAGGCATATGACAAGACGAGTTGGGTCATACCTGTGTCAATTTTGCCAATCCGATTCACACCGGTGATCGAGAAGACGATGAGCCGTACATCCTAGCATCTGAGGCACGTCTTGTGTTCTACGTGGAGGATGAGGTGGACAACGGATGGAGTGTAGTAGTCCATGTGAAGCCAAGAGATTTGTTTGACATGGGCGAAAATTATGAACAATGTTAGGTCGACTTTCACCCCCAGTGCTGTATGACCAGCTTGCCTGAATTTGATGTCGAAGGCCTGCGGTTGACAAGAGACGAGGTTGTCGAGGAATCCACTAATGACGGGGTTCAGGATTGTGATGAGGCCGCCGATTCCTAAAATACATTTCTCCATCACGGATGTAGCTCATATTCACGGGATTTCATGCGCATGTACTACTATAGTGATTCACCTATGATAGATAGTGAATTTTATCCTAGTCATATCATTATACAAAAAATTGAATTGATTGAGTCGTTTATTAATTTCTAAAACTTATCCTCTCATATGAAGCTCCTTTAGTTGACTAGTTTCTCATATAAAGCTCTTTTATTTAACTCTTACCTCTCATATAAGACTTCCTACAATCGCATATTTTAATTGTTCCTGTACATTCTGTCTATGTCCGTGGCCTATCAGGGAAATTGGAGACACGAGACTTCTTTCTCATTACCCGAAGCTATTGGTTTGCAGAGAAGATGATAGAGGCATCTCCATTCTCTTCGTTGGAGAACGCAACATCCTTTGCAAGGCAGTTGTGGTTCAAAGAGTCTCGTATACAGTCATGGCTGGATGCCTTCTCTGGACACAGTCACCTCTATCGAGCCATTGGTCATGCTCCAGCTTCAATGATGAGGGTTAGATTGCTGTTTCCCAATTTCATTATCAAAATCTTTTTCATTTTCGTTGATGAAACCCATTTTCAGACGGTTATACTAAATTATTAGGAACTGCTTCAATGGGACCGAAGGTACCGGGCTAAATTCGGGTTTGAGTTTATAACAAGTACGGAATTGTGGTTCCCCAAAAAAAAACTTGACGAGGTGAAGGTAAAAAACTTTCTATTTTACTTTTGTATTTATCTAACGTATAAAACAGTTCTCTATATATGTAGCTAAATTCTATCTATAATTCTCTATGGATTAGAAATGCTGTAGTATCATATAGTAAATATATTTACAGTACAGTTATTAAAATCTAGATTTTTCTTCATTATTTTAGTTATAGTTTTTCTTAATTTCCCAATACGTCTAGACGTAGCTACCACCAGGTAAAAATAAATAAATACAGATATAATGTATATTATTAACCATTCAAACTTCAATGACACAAGACTATAGTAGCAGCTTATTTTGTTACACACTAAATACTCTTACCCACATAGCACTCAATACTAATAATAGTAATAGAGTTATACCTTGAAAAGAAACATCTCATTTTCATTATACTTTTAGTGTAATAATGAGCTATGAATTTTAAGAAACACAGATGTTTAAAAATTAAGCCCAATTGTTTTTAAAAACGAGCTGAGCAAATGGATCTTAGTTTGTTGAAAAGTTTTAGAAAAAATTACACACGCCTCACTGTTGATGAAATTCAACCCTCTCCTAAAATTTATATACTATTATTCTAAGTATTTTTCTATTCTATAAAATGTGACACAGAACACCACTATAAAGATAATACAGAACTCTTCTAAAAGGTGAATTTCACGGTCAATTTCAGTGTGATTTGGGCAAATAAAAGGAATTAACAATAAATTTAACCAAACTTTAGAAGGGGTCAGTATAATTTGCCCAATTTTTATTGGATTCCATGTCAGGCTATTTAATTTCAATTTCTTCTTGGAGCTTCATAACTAGTATTCATATATAAAGTATTATGTCAAAGAAAAGTATTAGCTCGTTTGTAGGAATATTTGGAGCTTCATAACTAGTATTCATATATTTATTACTTTTTTTCCCGGACCTCAATTAAGTGGAAGCGTAAGCAGAGGTTAATCAAAGCACCCAATTATTCATGAGAATGGTGATTGATTATAGAAAAGATCAATACATGGTGTGTTCTGACTCTTACTTCATAGATTCATAGGATTAGATATTCAACCCAGCCTTGAGGTATGGCATTGTTCTGAGCAGTATCTTAAACCCCTGGGCAATATCTTGTTGTCCTAATATCTTTTTGGTTGATAATTGGTTGATAATTCGTCTTCTTATTATTAGTGTTAATTTTGGAAATTTGTGCAGGCACGCTATGAAAATACTCTGGTCGTTGAACTGGATGTTGCATCACGGAAGGAATTCAAGCTCATAGAACATGGCCTTGAACGACTATGGGACAGTAAGAGAGATATGATCTATGCAATGTTAATAATGTATAGGATTGTATTCGCACTCTGATTCTTTAATTTTTTTATTATGTTTGGATATGATGCACAACTCTCAGGGTTATCTCGACCCAATTTCCAAGATGCATCCGAAGCACCAGGAGAGGTGGTTCCAGATTTGATGGAGAAAGAGGACGTTGTCTCCTCTGATGGATCTTATGAGGCCACTTCTGCAGGATGAAATTGCTCCATGCTGTCATATGACCTCAACAAAACGCCAAATGAGAATGAATATCCTTACAGTGGAATGTCTCCTGGAAAAAAGAATGCATGGCACTTGGCTAATTGGGCAATACGGTACTTGAATCCGTGAGGACAGTGCTTTAGGTTATTTGAAGATTTTCAATTCAGGTTATTTAGGAAATTCAAACCTTGTTCATTGGTTTTCTCGTGACTTTATAACTTCTCAGATTGTTATATTGAGATTGTTCTTGTTGGAAAGTATTATCATGTTAGAGAACTTGGGGAATGCGATATTTGGTCAAGATTGGTACAGTTATTATTTTTTAGAGTCGATTAATTAATGAATTGGATTTATCACTATTCCGTGCCACAATGAAGGCCATCGAGTCTACTTTTATACATATTTCATTCGCTGGTGTTTAAAGTTTTTACTCTACGGCTAGTCTTGTGTTTAATCTTTATCATGAGAATATGGAGGTTCAGAAGAGTAAGTGTTGTTAACTTGAGCTTAGTGAGAATTTTGCGCCTTCCTAATAGCGTAGTTGTATCTTGCCCGATATTAATTAAGTGCTTCTAACTCGGAAGATTATCATAATAGATGGAAATGGAAGTAATTTTTTCCACTCTAAAACTGATATAGTTGTAGGAAGTGATTGTGATGATGATATGAGCTGCACATCCAGAAGAGTCAAATGTAGGTAAAATTAATTGCTAATATTTATTAAATTAGTTTTTAAAAGATAATTTTTAAATAAACTTTATCGTATGTAAGTTTGATGAATTAAACTTTAAAAATAATTTTCAATAAGCACAACTAATAGTATTTATATTAAATAAATAATTTGTTAACTGCAAAGTTATTATAATTAATATAAATGTATAATGTTTCATGTTGGAGAACTTAGGGAATGTGACACAGAACTAAATTTTCATTCGCCAGGGCTTAAAATTTTGTGGTAAACCGTGAATGGTTTTTCGGCAAGTTAGTAATTTTTCTTGTTAAAATTAAAATCATTAGCATAACTTTATGTATCAAT
>NC_029794.2:35187627-35196951 GCF_000816755.2 Arachis ipaensis | reverse complement strand
TTAAGGATAGTGTTATATTTAGCGGCGGTTTATAACCGCCGGCATCTCTAACAGAAAATATATTAGCATTTGGTGGCCGTTTTAAAAACGCCGCTAAACGTGCGGCCACGTAAACAAAGCGATAAAAATTGTGGCGGTTAAAAAACCGCCGGTAAATATGTTGCAAATTGTGTCAGTGGAATACGGCGGCGGTTTTCTGTAGGTGTGCCGCGAAATTTTGATTTAGCGGCAGTTATGCCAGCGGTTGCTGGAAACCGCTGCCAAATACCATCCCGGCGCCCATATCCATTGCGTTTCAGTTAACCGCCGGCATTTGATTTTGCGGCGGTTTAAAACCGCCGCCAATTCATAAAAAAACCGCCGCCAAATCCCGCCTCTGCTGTAGTGAATCCACTTCAAGTGCAGGAGGATCAGAATCCAACAGCATCTGCAATCCTTTCTCAGCCTCTGAATCAGACTTTTGCTCAGGTCTCTCAATTTCAGCCAGAAAATACCTGAAATTATAGAAAAACATACAAACTCATAGTAAAGTCAAGAAATGTGATTTTTGCATAAAAACTAATATAAATATAATAAAAAGTAACTAAAACATGCTAAAAACTATGTAAAAACAATGCCAAAAAGGATATAAAATATCCGCTCATCATCTCCTAAGACCAGTGGGTCCCACAGAATCTCCACCTACCACACCTTCTTCTCTCTCCTTCTTTCACTCTTCCCCACACACTCTCCCCAATAAACCCTCAACCAATCACATCTATATCTCTTCTCAAAACCATCATAGCTCCCACTAACCCCCACCCACTTCAAATTCAAAATTTTCCACCCAATTCCCCCCTCACATTCGAAGCTAGCCCATCCCACCCTTATAAATACCCCTTCTTCCAACCCTTTCAACACACAATTCATACACATAAGCCCCACTTGGCCGAACCCCTCTCTCCTTCTTTCTCCACCCATTCTCCTATTCTTCTACTCTTTTCTTCCATTTTTTGCTCGAGGATGAGCAAAGCTTTTAAGTTTGGTATTGGAAAAGCTTGCTTTTACTTTCCATTTACACTTATGGCACCCAAAATTGGAGAATCCTCTAGAAAGAGGAAAGGAAAAGCTGTTGCTTCCGCCTCTGAACCTTGGAAGATGGAAAGATTCATCACCAAAGCTCATCAAGATCACTTCTATGAAGTAGTGGCAAAGAAGAGGGTGATTCCTGAAGTCCCCTTTAGGCTCAAAAAGAATGAGTACCCGGAGATCCGACGAGAAATCCGAAGGAGAGGTTGGGAAGTTCTAACCAATTCTATTCCGAAAGTCGGAATCTTGATGGTGTAAGAGTTTTATGCCAATGTATGGGTCACTAAACATCATGATACAAGCGTGAACCCAAGCCCCAAAAATTAGAGCACTATGGTCTAAGGCCGACCCTTAGATTTCATCCCGGAAAGTATAAGGTTGGCACTCCATTTGACAGTAATGCAAGGAGACCCACATCCTTACACAAGAAGAGTCAATTTTGATCAAAGGATGGATCAAGTCCTTTCAAACATTTGTGTGGAAGGAGCTCAGTGGAAGAGGGAGGTCAAGGCAAGCCTATCCAACTAAGAAGGCTTGACCTCAAGCCTGTAGCTAGAGGATGGTTGGAATTCATCCAACGCTCTATCATCCTTACTAGCAATCGATCAGAAGTGACCATTGACAAAGCCATCATGATTCATTGCATCATGCTTGGGAACGAGGTAGAGGTACATGAGGTAATACCTCAAGAATTATACAAGAAAGCTGAAAAGCCTTCTACCTTAGCAAGGTTGGCTTTTCCCCACCTTATGTGTCATTTATACAATTTAGCTGGAATTGTCATAGAAGGAGACATCCCTATTGAGGAGGACAAGCCCATCACTAAAAGAAGGATGGAGCAAACTAGAGAGCCTACACATGCACCTCAACAAGAGCATGTGAAGCCGCCTCAACAAGAAATTCCTGAGATGCCTCAAGGGATGCGTTTTCCTCCCCAAGGCTATTGGGACCAATTGCATACTTCTCTAGGAGAATTGAGCTCCAACATGGATCAGCTAAGGATGGGACACCAAGAGCACTCCACCATTCTCCATGAAATAAGAGAAGATCAAAGAGCCATGAGGGAAGAACAACAGAGACAAGGGCGTGACATAGAAGAAATCAAGCGCTCCATTGGATTCTCTAGAAGGAGTAGTAGCCACCGTTACTAAGGTGGACACGTTCCCTTAATACCCTGTTGCCTATGTTATTTTTCTATTTTTCATGTATTTTATCTTATTGTCTGTTTCTAGTGCATGATCATCTTTATTTTATGTCTTAAAGCCATGAAATATTCTATATATCTCTCACCTTACTTGAAAGAAAATTTTATTTGAAAAAGAATAGAGAGATACTTAAATTTCGAGTTATATAATAAGAATAGTTCAATTATCTTGATGTGGTGGCATTGCTTTTACTTTCTGAATGCATGTATGCATAGTGCATATTTGATGTTGAAGTTAAGAATGTTGGCTTTTGAAAGAATGATGAAAAAGGAAAAGTATTATTGGTAATCTGAAAAATCCAAAAATTGATTCTTGAAGCAAGAAAAAGCAGCAAAAAGCAAAAAAGCAATAAAAGAAAAAAAAATAATACATAAGCGAAAAGAGTGTGCTTAAGAACTCTGGACACCGCTGGCTGAGGATTATAGCAAAGCTAAATCACAATCCTAAAGGGTTCACCCAGTTAAGTGTTTGTGGCGTTTATGTATTTGGTGGTAATATTGGAAAACAAAGCGCTTAGGGTCATGGCCAAGACTCAAAAGAAGCTGCGTTCAGGAATAAAAAAGAACTAAACTAGGAAATTCAATAATATCATCTGGATTCTGAGTTCCTAAAGATGGCAATTATTCTGAGCTTCAAAGGAAAGTGAGATGCCAAAACTATTCAGAAGTGAATATCCACTAGTCCCGCTCATCTAATTGAAACTGAACTTTATTGAAAACTCTGAGATTCATTGTATCCTTCGCTTCTTTTTAGTCCTACTCTGATTTTAGTTGCTTGGGGACAAACAACCGTTTAAGTTTGGTATTTTGATGAGCGGATATTTTATACGCTTTTTGGCATCATTTTCATATAGTTTTCATTATGTTTTGTTTAGGTTTTATTATATTTTCATAGGTTTTAGTGCAAAATTCACATTTTTGGATTCTACTTTGAGTTTGTGTGATTTATGATTATTTCAGGTAAATTCTGGCCGAAATTAAGGAGCTTTGGAAAAGTCTGACTCAGAGACAGAGAAAGGACTGCAGATGTTGTCGGATTCTGACCTCCGTGCACGCAAAGGAGCATTTTTGGAGCTATAGAAGTCCAAATGGCGCTCTCTTAACGGCATTAGAAAGCTAACATCCAGCGCTCAATATATAATAGTCTATACTTTGCTTTGGAAATGAAGGTCCAAAACTGGCATTCAACGCCAGCACTTCACCCTCTTCTTGGCGTTGGACGCCCAAAAGGGATCAGCTAGCGTCCAACACCCAAAAAGGAGTCCAAATCTGGCGTTCAATGCCCAAGAAGGGTACTAGCTCGTGAAGTCACCCTTAGTTCAGCCCAAACACTCACCAAGTAGGCCTCAGAAGTGGATTTTCACACTATCAACCTAGTTTATCCTATTTTTGTAATCCTTAGTTATTAGATTAGTATATATAGGAGATGATCACCCATGTTTAGGATCTTCTACCTGGCTTTTACCTTATGCCATATTTTCAAATACATTACTATTTTATGTAAGCTATGAGTCACTAACCTCCTAGGTTAAGGTTAGGAGCTCTGCTGATTCTTATGGATTAATAATATCATTGTTCTATTTCATTCTATGCTTGATTCTATTCTAAGATGTATCTTCATTCTTCATCCTAATGAATTGGGAGTGTAACTTGACCGTCATCCCTATTTTACATGGGTTCTTGTGAGTCCTTGACAGGATAGTATTGAACCATAAGCTTGATTATACATCTCTTAGACGACTAATCCACGACTTCGTTAGGGACTTGGAGACATCAGTTCAGCCGAGGTACGAGGCAATTAGGGCCTTTGTGGTATAGGATAGAATCAGGAAGCAGCATTCTCTGATCCAGAAGATTTGACCTTGTCTGTGGAGCTTTGAGTAGGATCACCAATGGAATGGACTGTTGGAGCTTCACCCCCATTTAGATTGGATGACCACTGACCTGGCGTTTGGTCTGAAGCAGAGGAGATTAATAACCACTGACCTGGTGTTAGTCACTTACAGCCTGCCAAGGAATGAATCATCAGAAGTTGGAGTAGACAGTGAGAAAAATTGATCCAGAAGGAGGAAGCATCTCTGAAGCCTCAACTATTCTCTTATCATTGATTTCACACCAATTAAGTAATTCTAACTTTATTCTATTTTATGCATTTTTCACAACAATTATATTTTCTATCCGCCTGACTAAGATCTACAAGGTAGCCATTGCTTGTTCAAACCAACAATCTTCGTGGGATCGACCCTCACTCACATGAGGTTTTACTTGGACGACCCAGTGCACTTGCTGGTCTATCTGTGCGAATATTGCAGAGTCAATTTCATGCACCACCTATGCCCTTTTTATTTAATAATCCAATGACACTCAATCAAGAATCATTATTGCTCATCTTCATTTCATTTCATACATCACTGAACATGAAAAAAGAAAGGGACCGAAAGTGTGAGGAAAAGAGAACCGCGACTTCCTTTGATTTTTCGGTCTTGATTTCTTGAGATTCGTAACTCCAATAAAAAATCTAATCCGATAAAAGTGTTTGTATCTTCCTCCTCTACACATTGGCATCACTTTTGTTCGGTAGAAGTTGATGGTGACGTAGCTCCTCTTCCCCTTAAGTTCATCCAATTGGAGTTCTAGCAGGCACAGGCGATTTCTGTCGTTTTCTTCTTCAGCAGTTTGGTCAGAAAGCTTCTCTGGAGTTTTCATTATTTTGATTTCGTACGGAGGTAGGGTTTGGTAATTTTATAATAATTAAATGTGAATTTTATAAGTGAATGTTACTTTAATTGATTATTGTTGAGTTTGATTGAGCTTTATGTTGAAATATTATTGAATTATTGTTGTTTGCTTGAGATTTTGGGTCGGCTATGTATGAACAGCCAGCTGAGGTGTTTTGGTAATTTTTGGGTTGGAATATCATTGACAATAAAGTATAAATTAATGAGGTTTGATGGCCGAGAGATTAAATAAAAAGCGGTGAAAAATCGGTAATAGTAAAGCTTAAAAACAGACTTAAAACTAAAGCTAAAAACTTGAAGAATTTTGGAAATGAGGTTCAATCCTTTGATACAGTTATAATCAGAAAATTAAGATTTATATTTGAGAATGAAATAGTAACTTACTAAAAATTGTAGTTTTGTAATTATATACGTTTTTGGGATATTTTGGGGAATAATTAAGAAGTTCAGGGATAAAATGAGAATTTTATAAAAGATGCAAGGTTATTTTGGTAATTATATAATATGTAAGAACATTTTAATAAACTACAAAATATATTGGAGTAAAAATATAAATAATTTAGAAAGGTCAAAGATGCAGAATAATTTATAAGAGCTTAATAATAAAGTTTAAGTTAATAAATTTTGAGTATTTTAGGAAGCTCAAAGATATAGAATAATTTATAAAGGATTAAGAACAAAGCTTAAGTTAATAAGTTTTGGGTAATAAAGAAAATCATTATTATTGTTTTTAATTTATTAAGATTATTATCAATGTACTTTTGAAATATATTATATATTAGTATTTTATTTAAAATATATTATTTTATTTATGATATACTAAAAGGGTAAGCAGAAAACTGTCCTAAAAGCTTTAGAAAGACAAATCTAAGTTTAGAACCTTTGATACTCTTTCCATAAGACACTTAGGGAAAGGCGAGGGAATAATGTGAAGATAATTTATATTGTGAAATGATAAGAAAGAAAAGAAAGAAAGAAATAAAGAACGAAAAGAAAATGAGATAAGCAGAGATATGGTGGTGAGTCCACCGAGATTTGCTTTCCAGAAATACATCGGCCAATCCAGGGGATGGTCGCACCTGTAAGACAGAGGTTGCTTACAGAGGTTATCAATACATACATTGGCTAGAGAGAGCCTCACCTGTAAGACCGAGGTTGCTTACAGAGGTTATGTTTGCATACATCGACTCAAGAGAGTCGCACCTGTAAGACAAAGGTTGCTTACAGAGGTTATGGCACTGGAAGCCAAACTCAGACAAAGCTTGCTGAGTTAAGTAGAAATATAATTCAATAAATGATAGAGAACAAAAGAATTAAAAGAATATAAGAGAAAGGAATATATTAATTAAAGGAATCTCTGCCACAGGAGAGCAGAGAACAAAGATTAAAAGAATCTAATGAACGTCTGCCACAGTAGAGCAGATAGAAAAAAGGGTATTAATTAAAGGTATCTCTGCCGCAGTAGAGTAGAGTGCAAAGATTAAAAAGAAATTGAGTGTTGTTTGGGCCTTAGCGCCAAGTGCCTAGTGGGGACGGCGATGTGTAACGCTCACTTGATACTATAAGGACGGCTCAGTGGGGACAGCGATGCCTAACGCTCACTGGAGACTGAAAAGAAGGTTTCTCCATGAGGACGACGATACGTAACGCTCATGGAGGGGACGTTGGCTGAGATAAGGACAGTGGTACGAAACGCTTATCTCAGGATCAGTGTCGGGAATCGGGCAACAAACTGACACATGAGCTCATGGCCTGTATAGGACTAGACATGCATCATACTTGTTTGCACATATTTGTTTGTGATTATGTTTTCTATGATTGTTTGTGCTTGTAATTGGATTCTATGTTCTATAATTGTTGAGTTGGATTATACTTTGTTGACTATTGTTATTGACTGAGAATATAATGAAACAAACTTAACTTCTAACCCCGACCCTACTAAGAACTCCCCAGTTCTTACCCCCGATTTTCACCCCTTTCAGCTACAGGTGCGAAGGTTTAGTGCGGAGCTACAAGAGCATAGCAGATTATATTCACGAATTGAGTTGTTAGAATTTATTTTTCCCTCATCGTTTATTGTTTTTAGTTTTTAGAGGGGTAGGATTTGTAATTGAGGTTCTTTGACATAAGTCTATGTATATAAAGTTATGTGAATATATACTTTTATGGTTAAGTGATTTAAAATAAACTCTCCTTTTGAGTTCTTAATTAAAGTATCGATTCGTATTCGCGAAGACTCAATATTCAATAAAGGTAGTATATAATAAAAAGGTTTAGACGTACGTGATGGGTAAACATGAAGTATCGGTAAAAACTGGGGAGTTCTTAGAGGCTGATTTATTTCAATAATATGAAAAGAATTTTGGTGTTACACATTGAAATGGGTGAACATGAAGTAATTAGGTCAAAATGCGACTCATACTTTAGCAACTCACGCTTTAGTTTTTTTTTTTTTAAATGAAACCTACAAACAAAGATTGCAATTTGCATTTTTATTTTTTTTAATTTTAGAAACATTTTATTTTATTATTTTAAGACTGCATAATTTAATAATTTTTGAAGTATCATTAAGGAATTACTTTTTGTAGAAAAATAAATGTTTATTTTCTTGTTGACTACAATAATATAATTTTTTATTCTCTATAATGAATTGAAATACTAAAATACTCAAGTGTCTAAAATTAAAGTATATAACTAAACAATTCAACTTATTAGAAATTTGGACTGCTACACCACATAAACTCCCTTTCGATAGAGTTCTGCTAAGTAGACAATGGGAGTGCGAATAACATGAACATTGGGCTACACTCCAAGCCCATTAAAACAAAAAAAATATTTCACCCTCATTTATCCACCACAATTCTAGTCTCTCACCTTCCACCTTTCTCTCCTTTAACTATAGCCACTTCACTCCATATTTCCTGTCGTGCCGTCACCAACGCACCTCACCGCTGCCGCCACCATCTAAAGAAGCAACACGCCGCACCGTCGCTGCACCTTCTTCTCCCATGCATCGCACCACCCCTATGCTCCCTGCAACCGACGCTACTGCTGCACCTTCTTCTTCCCTACATTGCCCCCTGCTCTCGATATTGCCGCTGCATCTTCTTCTCCCATGCGTCGCACCACCCCTGTTCTCCCTGCAAGTGACGCTGCCGATGTGCACCTTCTTCTCCCCTCCATGATGTCGCACTGTTGCCGAGTTAGAGGCCTTGTTTCGCCACTAAATGCTGCTCCTCTGCCCTTGCTTCCACGCTGCTGCATCGTGTTTTCGCCACTTCCATTGTGAGCGCTTTATTTCGTTCACCCAAATGGTATGACCCAAATAAATATCAACATCTTAGAGAAAAGAACCATCCGCATACATAGTGAAATGAACATCCTGCAGAACATGTGCATGCAAAATCAAGCAAATCAAGTAACATATCAATAGTATACCCAAATAAACATCCACTTTAGAATAAAAAAAACCTTCCGCATACATAGTAAAATAAACGTCCTACTTAGTTGATAAGAAACAAGTAACGAGATAGCAGCTGTGGGATACCGGGGTCGCGATACAGCAACGGTGATAGTGGCACAAGATTGCGAAAGAGCGGTAATGACTCAAAATTATGATTAAATCTAATTAATTCAAATTAGAATTGACTTTCCTTTTTTAACCTATTGTTTAAGTTATTCAAAAAAAACGTTGTTTTTCTATACTTTCTCCTTTTGATATCACCAAAATTTCTCAAATTATCCATATAAATAATACTCAACAACATGAATAACGAAGAATAAAAATAGATAAGTTTTAATCACAATAGCATAAAAAAAATTAATTCTAAACTTTAATTTACAAAATGGAAAGTGAAAATTTTATATATAATAGAGTAAAAAATAAATATTTTATAAATTACATGCAGAATATCAAAGACAATAAAATATAAAAAAAATAAAAAAATATTAAACATAAAAGGTGGTAAAATTATTATTACATTTTTATTAAAAAGAATGAAGGACTTATAAAACCTGCAAAATAAAAATACTAAATATAGTTTAGTAGAATAAATAAAAAATTAAAATTAGACATGACAGCTTAACGTTTTTTTTTTTCGAAATTCATTTTGTTATCTTTACATAACAACAGAATTTTTTCCTGTTCAAGTTCTTATAATCAGTAAAAATATTTATTTTTGTTTACATGCTTGTATAAAATCATTTTAAATCCTGATCATAAACCATTTAATAAGTTATTTTTCTTATAATAATAATAATAATAGAGCGAAACAATTTACTATATCCATCCAGAATTATTTAGGATGTGTTTGA
>NC_029794.2:35187171-35187369 GCF_000816755.2 Arachis ipaensis | reverse complement strand
ATTAATTAAAGAATTTATTTTTTTTTTTATCAATTTTGCCATTTAATCTCATTTACAATAAGAGATACCAAAAAAATAATTATCAGAGTTCTTGAATTTTTTTTTCGTGGCTATACTTTACAAATAAATATTTTTTAATATTATTATTAGTACTCTTTGTTAAGTTGTGATTTTCTATCAATTTTTTATTTATTTTTT
>NC_029794.2:35183642-35187113 GCF_000816755.2 Arachis ipaensis | reverse complement strand
AATAATATTTATTTTATTAAAATCTATTTAGATACAAAATTATATATAAGATTAATCGATTAAATTAATTCTGATGGTCGATAGATTACTATATATACAAGGCAAAATTTAAACTCTTGACATTTATTTAAATGGACGAATAAACTAATTATTCGACTAATCCAAATTAGTTGGTCTACTCACATTTTGTATGTACTACAACCATTGTTTCCCCCAAAACCCACAATGCATTACCCACCTAATCATTTTATCATGTATTCACATGCCAGCCCAATGATACCAATTGATAGGCCCACAAAACTCAATCCATGTTACTGCCGTTTCGTCCCATTAGCCAACATCTCGGCTCAACGCAAACAAGCCGCCTCTAATCGCCAGCACCACGCCAATGAACCTTAGCTCATATGACATATTTCTCCTTCCTCACCTTAAAGGTCGCAGATTCAAACCCTACTAGTTGCAATCAAGGAGAAAATATGATAAATGTGTGAGGAATGTGTGGGTATGTGAGAAAAAAATTGTAAGCACTACTGATCCTTCTTACACTAAATGTGTTGTACCAACTACGTACACTATATAATTGACAAATATAACTAAGTTATTATAACACACGCTCCTTCTCTTTCTCTTTCTCCTTCTTCTTCTTCGTCATTACCAATAATATCTAACATTTTACGAACATCTTTATTAGTTCTGATTTTCTCTGCTGCTATCATTAAATAATTTCGGTTCATTTCTTAATTTATTTTGGTTCATTTGTGTCTTAATTGAGATTTTATTTGATGCTGATGATAAGTATTGAAAAAAATTTTTATTCTTTAAGTAATTTCGATGTATCTTTATTAATGATTGAGCCTTTTTTTAGCAAAAAAGAATAAAATTATTTATTATCATTTTATTCAATTATATTAGATTTCATTCCATTCCATTCCATTTGTCTTGAAATCCATTTCAACCATTGGGACAAATTATTCATCGACAACACACCTGAACTGTGAATGAACCGAAAATATTATTAAAGTGAAACCATTGTTTAATACCAAATGAACCGAACATTTGTCTATTATATAAATTCGAATTCAGAAACATTTGCGTCTAAAATGAACCGAAAATATTATCAAAGCGAAACCACTGTATAATACTAAATGAACCAAACATTGTCTATTATATAAATTCAAATTCAATTCAAAATGTTGGTGTTGTTAGTGATTAATACTAACAAGAAGAAGAAATTTCTCAAAATTTCTCATCATCTAATCAAATAAAGAAGAAGAAACACATAATACTGCAAAATCACTTGATGGATTTGGACGTGTCTTTGTTCATAATTCAATTTTTTCTGTACTTATTTTGAAACGAATTTACATTTTGAATATAATTTTCAGTTCATTTTGAATATAATTTTCGGTTCATTTTGAAGATACTTTTAATTCATTTCTGTTCTGTACAAGTCAAAACTCTTCCTCATCACCTTCTACTGCCTCGCTAGAGAGAGGAGGAAAAGAAAAGCAAAAATACAATAGCAACAACAAAAGAATAACGATAAGGAGAAAACACATGAAGAAGAAAGAACGCGAAAAAGGAGGAGGAAGAGGAGGAACGCGAAAAAAAAGGCAAAGAAAAAGAAGACGCTCCGTGCGTAAACGAGTTTGAGAAGGAGGAGGAGGAGAAGAAGCTCCATGTGTAAATGAGCATGAGAAGTAGAAGATGACACGCGTGTAATCGCGCTTTTTTAATGAGAGTGGTTTTTGTTGGTGATGAGCCTACTTAGATGAATTTGGATGAAAAAATACTTCCAGGCATTGCATCTTGTTTCCATAGATTCATTTAATACATGATCCTGGGGAAGAGATTGTTATCCCTGACGCTTCTTTCAACCGAAGATCCACTCAGTAATGAAGAACACCCCTCAACTAAAGCATTAGAACCAGGTGAAAATTATCTCATTCATTCCATTTTATTTAATCTAAACGTATCCGATTTCCACTGCCGTTTCAAAATTCCTCTAAACCTGTTGCATATTTTACCATTCAGGGATTTTTTTAAGCCTTCCAGTATTGAACTTGTCTCCAAGTCTCCAACATTAGTGTATACATTATACAACATAACATATCAAGCACCCTTCTAAAACATTTACTTACAGTGTGGATATTCAATATTCTCTCAACAAACAAGTTATTTAGGTGTCTTTGTGACTTGAAGTTTTGGAGGTTTAGGGATGGAAACGAAGGTTTTGAAGACTAATAAGAGACAGTTCACTTTTACACTTCAAAGTTCAAACCCTTCCGTTCCCTATCTTGTCCTACAAAATCAAAACTACAGACAGCCCTTAAAATGGAGAAATTTCAGAAGACCTTGTACTTATATAGCCACAAATTCGCAAGGAAGAAATTCCCCTGATGATTACCGATATATGCCTTGCCCTAAACAACATTGGAATTGGAACAAGCTCTCTAGAAGCACATACTAGAATGTAACAGTGAAAATAGACACAGCGATGAAAAGTGCAAACACGGTTTTTGAAACCAAATCATGTAATCCACATAGAAAGTTACACAGAAAACAGTAAAATTCTATATACCGGTTGTATATGTATATTGTAATGGCTTTATTAACACCAACCAGAAGCAGAAGCTTAAACTCCCACTTTATTATCCCCCCAATCCCAAAAGCTAAAGTCATAGTTTACTTACATGTACAAAAATGTTGGCATCAATTCCCATATCTATAAATAAAGAGAAACTCTCAACACAACACCAAAATTAAGAAAACAAAAAGAAAATGTCATCAATCAAGGTTTGATGGAATCAGCACTAACCCATGTCCAATAATGCTTCTTAACAGACACAGCTTTATCCGCGAGATTCTTCTCTTCAGAAGCCCCATACTCCTCAACCTCATAGGTGCAGAAATCACCCTCAGGCAACCCTTCCACGGTGGCACACACCGTGTGAAGCACATAGCAACCGGGCAAACCCGGATACGAATCCGAAACCTTCTCCTCCACCCTCATCTCGTACGAATTCGGATCGATCCGAACAATGTCCTCCACCTCAATAACCCCAGCTTCTCCACCACCGATGATGACGGAGCCAAGCTCTTCCCTAATTGCCCTCACGGCGGCGGATTCGGGATCTTCGTTGGGCTTCATCTTTTCCGACAAAGGCCGGCCACGCTTCCTAACGTTGCCATCGGAGAGCTCCTGGTACGCCTCCACGAGAAACTTGCCGTGTTTTCCGGCAACGCGGACGGTGACGACCTGAACGGTGCGAATCGGAGGTGTGGAATCGGCAAGGGAGGTTTCACCCTCTGCGAGCTCGAGCCATAGGTTATGGACGTTCTTGGTTCCAGGCTTGATTCCCCATGAGGCGAACGAATCGGAGGGCAAACGCGGTTTCAGCCAGTCGGAGAGGGACTGAGGGGACGCGAAGTTGTGGCGGCGAGGGAGAAGAAAAAGAGAGGGTGTCGATG
>NC_029794.2:35182701-35183626 GCF_000816755.2 Arachis ipaensis | reverse complement strand
TGGCAGCGACGGAAGCCCGACCACCAGGTTGTCTTGGAGGTTGGTCAGTGGCTGCTGCGGCGGCGGTGACATTTCAACCCTGGTGCTGGTTGATCTTCCCCGGGACAATTTCGTAATTTTTGTTAGATTGCGTTATATACATGGTGTGATGGTGGAACTGGAATAGAATGAAGAAAGAATAGGGGTTTGGGTTTGGGTTGTGGGCTGGGTTTGGTAAAAATGGTTTGGAATTTGGATTAGAGGGTGTATGAGAGGTGGGGAATGGATTTATGATTTAAGATTAGAATGAGATTTTATTCTGGTTTATAATATTCATTCATTTTTTCCTTGTTTGCTTCTGGCTACTCTCTTTCCTAACTCCTAAGTACGTGGCTTCTCTAGTTTTCATTCACTTCATTTTCACCGTGCTCTTTTTTTTGGGGTTTTATAGAAGTACACAAAGTAGAGATCCTCTCAAGCAAGCAAACTTTATTTCTATCTTTCAGTGATTATTAAATCTCAAAAAAAATAATTAAGGGACACACATATAGTTATTAGAATCGAATCGGTAATTAATTCGGTCATACGATTGAATTATTGGGTTATTAGGTTATTGGTTCAATCGATGGGTCACTGATTTATCGTTTATTCTCTTAATTTGATTATAATTAAATAAAAATATAAAATTATAAAAATAAATTTAAAATTAAAAATTAAATATATGTTTTTAAAAAATATATTAATGACAATCAAATATCAATTCTTAAATATAATTTATGGTATAAAAACAGATAATAAATTAGTTATTAATACAAAATATTTTTTCAATTTAAATGAATAAGAGAAAATAAATAAAAAAACACAATCAATATCAATATGTTTGTATATTATGTGTTATTACTTGTGTTAGTATCTATGTCAATCTATATTTAAAAAAAAAATAAAT
>NC_029794.2:35155630-35182695 GCF_000816755.2 Arachis ipaensis | reverse complement strand
TGCACAAGGCGGGATTCGAACCCCCGACACTTGCTTAAGCGGACTAGTGAGCTAACCACTAGACCAACCCAACTTGGTTGAAGTACCATATCGTTTTTTTTTTTGATATAAAGTACCATATCGTTACTCATCCAAGTTTGAGTCTTTTTCTAGCATTTGTTTTTGAGGCCCCACTCAGTTTTTGGCATTTCTTGGACTTGACTAGTGGACGCTAAAACTTGAAGTGCACACGCCCAATATGAACGTGAAATGACGAATTTCTTATCCGAATAGGATGGACAGATTAAGTTACACAAAATATAGAGAATTACTCAACAATTATGGTTAAAAAAAGATCTCATTTATTGTTATAAATATTAAATTAAATAAGTCATTATTATTTTTTATTTAAAACTAAATTAGATTAAAATTAATTATACTATTTTATTTGAATTTTAGAGTTTAATAAATACTATACTCAAATATAAATAATGAATTCAGAGTTTTGGTCCCTAACACATAAAATTGTCTCCGTAACTCTTTTCTTCAACCTTATTAGGGATAGAGAAGAGTTTTATTGAAGAATATCAAAGAACCAAACTCTATCCGTTATACTCACAAATTCAGGTACACTTTTACACTCTCAAGTATCTATTTCTTAATGATTTAATATGAATAGTTTTAGGATTAAGAAAATAAAAAAATTTTAACAAGTAGAATCAGAATCTTTCATATTTAAATTGTTAAAAGGATCAATTTTATTATTAAATCATTCTTTTGATTAAAATGATCATATCTTTTTTTTTAATCATATTTGAATAAGAAAAAAAGTTTTTCATAAAATTTGAATGAATTTATGAATATATTTTTTCCCCTCCCGGTATGTATATATATATATATATCTTTTTGATAAATAAAATGTTACTATCAAAATTTATTGTTGATTTTAGTCACAAATTTGTGCTTGTTTCAAGTTTTATATATATTCTTTTGGTATTTTTTTAATTGCTCTTTGTTCTTAAGATTTAATATAATAAGCCACTAATAATATGTGATATATGAAATTGTTATTGACAATTTTGTAGTTATATTTGTATGATATTTGTTCTTTTAGCTTTTGATAAAATTAAGGATATGTTATTTGTTATTGTTTAAATGAACAAATATAAAAGATATTATGTTATCAGAATATGTAAGTGGATATTAAAAATTTCTTCTTTTAGAGCTTGAGTAACTCAATTTAGTTATAAAGTATAGTAAATAACCAAAGGACCCCAATAGCTTGACTTGCATCAGTAAAAAGATTCTTGTTATTAAGTTATTATTATAAATTTATTTATTAGATTTAGTTACTACTCCATTCAAATAGATAAACAATTGAACAATTTTATAATAGTATGAATTTTAATTCATGATTAATTTTGAGAATTGTTGTGCCTTTGTTATTTAGATTTTTTTTTTATCATAGATTTAATTTTGTGTTAAACAAAAAAATTAACAATTAATTAATAATAAGAACTCCTAATATTATGTTGTTGTTATATGTATTGTGTAAGTATTTTAGATTTGTTACATAAGAGAATTAGTGACAATATAATACCTATATATTTTATAAAACTTAATTTTAGAATAAATTGATTGAACATTATGTTATCGAAATAGTCTCTGTTGTTAAAATTGATTTATTTTAAAATATTAAGAATATTGTGATATATAATTCATGTGAATATTGGTCGGCCCAAAGAAATGTTTATATTTGACTGAATTATATATACATATCAATGATATTTATATATTTAAGTAGTTAGTTAAGAATAAATCAATGCTTATTATTTATGCGAATAATAATCGACCCAAATGAAATTTATTGTTTAGCAAAATAATAAACATTGGACATTATGTATATTTTCTATTTAATTATACAACCATTAATCAGCACAAAGAAAGGTTAGTGCTTGACCAATTCATAGAAAATATATGTGGTAAGAAATAGATACAATTTTCAGGTTTTCATGTGAACAATAAGTCGATCCAAAGATAGGCTTATTGTTTAACAGAATTTTATTGAGAATATTTGGTAACCTGCACTAAATAAATTTATGTGTACGTAATTTATGTGGATATGGATTGACCCGTTGAAAATTCTGTACTTGGCCAAATTACATACACATTTGTGGTAATAAACATGTGATACTTATCTGGTTCCATATAAACAATAAGGTTGTCCAAAGATAGACTTATTATTTAATAGAATTTATTATCAATGTTTGATTATTGTATTAAAAAATACTACTTATAAAATGATATTTATGTCTGTTGAGTTAAGAATAAAATTAATTTAATGATGATGACAAACATTGTTTTATTGGGTTAAATATCCAATTGGGTTTGATGGCTTCATATATTGATGCAGGCCTAAATAATTATGCAGCAGCCCAAACCAATAAAACAAATGTGCTCAAATGTTATGAAGGGAAACTGATCCACTAACCGAGCCCAATTGCAATCAAGCATTAGTAAATCAATCATAAGCTAAGCCTCTCTTATACACTTCGGGTAAACACAAGGAAGAGAGAGAGAGAGCTTCATCTTCGAACCTATACACCAGAGAAGAAAGAAAGAGAAAGCTAATCAAGAAAGCATTGTCCTATCACACTAATTAAAAGCAGGTTAAGCTAAGTCAGAGGTTAAAGGTGATTTATTTCTATTTGCATGCAAGTTAATTTCTTCACTTCTTCTCCCACTCTTTGCAATGCCATTTTTGGGAAGTTGAAGAAAATGGTGGTTGATTTTCACTGCTATAAATTAAAGGCTCAAATTGTTACTTGGGGCTAAAGCACACTCTCAAGAGTGTGGATTTGAGATTATCATTGAGCAAGCTCATTTCTGCTGCTCTGTTGTCCTCGGTCAAGCAAATGGATCAGATTTGAAATCCTTCATTTAGGAGGTTGATTGAAGAAAGAGAAGGGATGAATTCTGAAAGCTCAAGGTCCAAGAAGTTGACTTGGAAGAAACCCTAACCTTATCTCAGAACAAGGTACAAAAAGAAAAATTGATTCTGTTTGGAAAGCAAGGGGAGAGAACCCGAATTGAGCAAAGAGTGAATTCTCACTACTAAGTTTGAAGTCTTGGAAGCATTGCATATACACTAAAGGAAGCACTCTTCCAAGATGAAGAACAAGGTTATGAGTTTAGATGTTGGGTTTATTACATAGAGTCAAAGCTGTGAATCATCATCTCCTTCATTGTTAATTATTTGTAATTCAGTTTCAATGTAGATCTTTCTTAGTTTTCTCTGAGAGGTAAAAGGCAAGAAAGAGAGGCATTGAAAAAATGTGTTAGAGTGAAAAAGGCTGAGAGAAACACTTGAGGGAAAAGCCAACAGTGGCCTACACGCTAATAGAGGGTTAGTCAAACAACAGGCCTCATTTCTTCAACGGGAAGAACTATGCTTACTGGAAAGAGAGGATGCGGATCTTCATTCAATCAATAGACTATAACATATGGAAGATAGTGGTGAATGGTCCTAAAATCCCAACAAAGACTAGTGTTGATGGAGTGGTGACTCCAAAGGAGGAAGCTGAATGGAATGATGATGATAAAAAGAAGGTGGAACTGAACGCTAAAGCTATAAACTTGCTGTACTGTGCCATTAGTTTTGAGGAGTACCGAAAGGTGTCTAGATGCAAGACCGCCAAAGAAATCTGGGAGAAACTCCAAGTCACACACGAAGGTACCAAACAAGTCAAAGAAACAAGGATTGATATGCTGCAAAAAGAGTATGAGATGTTTACCATGAAGGATGAAAAAAGCATTGATGAGATATTTGAGAGATTCTCAATCATCATCAACAGCCTTGATACTATGGGCTTAACACACATTGAACAAACTCTAGTGAGAAAAGTCCTTAAAAACCTCACAAAAGAATGGGAAACAAAAGACACTGTCCTAGCCGAGATTAATAACCTGAGTCCTATAACCATGATGAGCTAAGAGGAAAATTTCTTGCTTATAAAACCACACACACAAGCCAAGACTAAAAAAAGGGAATACCCTAAAATTAAAAGTAGAACCAAATGAGAGTGAGTCTAGTGATAGTTTTTCAGATGACGAACTTGTGTTTTTTGTTAGGAAGCTAAAGAGGCTAATGAGGAACAAAGGCAGGTACAAGGGCTCGAGATCAAATAAATACAAGAAGGATTTGAGTAAAGTGATATGTCACAACTACAAGAAGGCTGGACATTTTAAGTACAACTGCCCAAAGCTCAAGAAGGAGGAAAAAGGGAAGAAAGAAAAGAAGAGAGTGCTCATAGCCTCTTGAGAGGATCTAGAGAACGATTCGGATGAGGAAGAGGACTCCAAATACGAAGCTCAAGTCTACTTCATGGCTGGTGAAGATTAGTTGGGTGAGGTAAATTACTATGACCTATCTATGGATGATTTACATGTTATTGTTGATGATCTCACCCACCACTCTGAGAAATTACTGAATAAATATAATAAATGCAAAATTGAAAATGAAATGTTGAAAGCTGAAAATAATTTTTGAAAGAAAAAGTGAAGAAAGCCAAATGTGCTATGGATCTCATTGAAGAAAATCAAGTTTTGAAATCTAAAATCGAAAAGCTTAAAGGAAAGCACAATTTAATGATCCTTCTCAAGAATTTGTTGCTGAAAATGAAAGATTAAATGAAATGATTAAAAGGTTGAATAGTGACTTAGCAAAGTTTGCTCACAGTTCAAGTAATTTGGACAAATTACTTGCAAGTCAAAAATCATTGTTTGAAAACCATTGTTTGGGCTATGTGACAAAAGATGATACATTTTTTGAAAAATCAATTGCGAAATTCATGGCCTCTTCTTCAAAAACAAAAATCTCTTTTGAGAAATCTGTTCTTGGATATTTTTCTAACAATGATGCCTCGTTTGAACAGTCTTATTTTGATGAAACTGCATCATCCTCTAAAATTGAACCGATTTCAAACAATTCTGGTCAGGGACGCTTCTCAAATAATGAGGTTGCTTCAAACAGCCACAATTTTACAAAAGAGACTCTTATTCAAGAAGCCCATATGCTTTCAAAAATTCTAGTTTAATACCTTTTGCAAAAAGGGGTGCTAACACTAAAAATGAATTTATAAAAAAAATGCACATTTTTCAAGAACCAGAAAATTTCACCCTCTTAATCGTTATCAACATTAAAGCTTCAATCAATTTCAGCAACATGCACACAGAATTCATTGTTTTAATTGTAAAAAACCTAGTCACTCCTACTCCTAATTCTTTATTGACAAAAGAAGTGTAGGAAACCAAACTTACAATATTTTTTGTGATTTTAATACACTTGGACAACTAAGATAGATTAACTTCAAAGGATCCAAATTGATTTGGATACCTAAGGTTACTTAAGAGTGTATGCAGATTTGCCTAGCATCCAAGAAGAAGAAAGACATATGGTACTTGGATAGCGGATGCTCTAGGCACATGACGGGAAGGTCAACATTCTTCATCAAACTCAACACGTATGATGGAGGATTTATAACCTTTGGAGATGGTGGTAAAGGTAAAATCATAGTTGTTGGAAAAGTAGATAAAAATCAGTCTACCTTTATTGATGATGTCTTTTTGGTTAATGGATTGAGGCATAATCTTTTGAGTATTAGTCAATTGTGTGATTTGGGTTACTTTGTGATATTCAAAAGATTAGAATGCCGTGTAGTGAGTGAAATGTGAAATGAGGTATTGTTATTACAAATCATTGTGATAATGTGTATGGCCTCACTCTTGATGAACTAAATAATCAAAATGTAGCTTGTTTTTATTCTAAAGAATCTAAAAAGTGGTTATGGTACAAAAGATTGGGCCATACAAGCATGTTTCAAATAAACAAGCTTGTTAAAAGGGGTTCAGTAAAAGATCTTCCTTTGATAAAATTTGACAAAGATATCACTTGTGATGCATGTTAAATGGGAAAACGAATGAAAGGTTCATTTAAATCAAAGGAAGACATCTCTACTAAAAGACCACCTGAGTTGCTACATATTGATATATTTGGTCCAACAAGAACTCAAAGCTTATGTGGTAAACATTATGGTTTGGTGATTGTGGATGACTACACAAGATTTGGTTGGGTTTTGTTTCTTGCTCATAAAAATGATGCCTTTGCTGCTTTTGAAGTTTTCAGTAAAAGGATTCAAAATGAAAAATATTTAAAGATTGTTTCTATTAGAAGTGATCATGGCAAAGAATTTGAAAATCAATCTTTTGAATTATTTGCGAGGAATTTGGAATATCACAAAATTTTTCTTGCCTAAGAACACCATAACAAAATAGTGTTGTTGAAAGAAGAAATAGAAGCATTCAAGAAATGACAAGGGTTATGCTTTGTGAAAGTGATGTATCAAAATTTCTTTGGGCTGAAGCTATTAATACAGCTTGTTATATTTTAAATAGAACAATCGTAAGAAAATTTTTGAAGAAAACTCCTTATGAACTTTGGAAAGGAAACCCACCAAATCTGGATTATCTTCATATCCTTGGATGCAAATGTTTTATCTTAAATAATAAAAAAAATTTAGAAAAATTTGATCTAAAAGCATATAAATGCTTATTTGTAGGATATTCCACAACTAGCAAAGAATATAGAATTTTCCATCAGAATAATTGAGGAGTCTATACATGTTACCTTTTGTGATACTAATATGATTCAAAGTATTTTACAAGAATTCAATGCAAGAAACCAAGTGGAGAACAATAACATTGAAGGCCAAAGTCAAGAAAAGAAAAATTCTGGACTACCTGAGTGTGAACCTGCTGCTGCAAAAGACTCTATAGGAGATAATTCTGTTTTATCTCCTGAAACTGGCAAAATCTCTGGGAATACCAATTCTTTTGATAGATTACCAAAATTTCTGGTTTAGTATGGAGTTTAAGTTTGATTTGGGTTGTCAGAGTTCTAGGATTGTCTCTATTTTTTCCGGGACCTTATATATTATCTATGTGGACACCTTTACCATGCTGAGAACCTCAGATTCTCATTCGATACATATATTGTTGTTTTTCAGATGCAGGTCAAGAGGCACCTTGTTGAGCTTCTGGAGATTCCCTGTGCAAGCGTAGATTTCAGTTTTGGGTATAATATTTTGTGATTAGGCTATGTATATATATGTAGTTATATTCTTCGCCCTGTATATTTTGTATTTTGTTCCTCCTAGAGGTTGACTTGGAGAAACAGGTGTATTTATCTTATCTTTTAAGATACTTTTGGAATATATATGTATGTATGTATGTATGTATGGATACTCTGGTTAGCATTAACATTGCAGGTCGCGTGTGGAGCTTGATAATTGTATTTTTAGAACTCTGATCCTTATATATATATTACTCTTTTCCTTTCATTCTTTTATCCTTTTATGCTTACCCGGACGTGAGTGATGTGATTTTCTATTATGCTTTTGTTTAGCTTCTTTTTCAAAGCTCCTAGTTATAATTTTCTTTCAACTATATTTATATACGTCTTTTCTTTTAGAGGTCGCAATGCCTCACTACCTCTGATTTACGAACTTAAGCGTAAAGCTCTGTGTGACAGTGTTCCGGAGTTACCTGAAACAGAGTGGTCGATCTCGGATGAGACCTTCTAATCCGGTTATGGCTACTGTGTCTGACTTGTTGCAGTGGAGGAGCTGCTCAGTCCTTGGTCACCGGTGGGTGGTGGTACTTGCAAGAGACTCCGATGCTTAAGTCAGTACGGGCTTTAGGCAGGTTTTTTGTAGAATTGGAGTATGAGTTATACCTGGGTGCTCCAGTGTATTTATAGTAGTGATTGACGATCTTCTTTTTAGATAAGTTTGTTATCTTATCTTATCTTTTTGTGAGTGAGATCATATCTTTGGCCAATCGCCTTCTAGTAGTCGGTGGTCTTTTCATTCTGGGTCTCCTTGGGCCTCTGTGGTGATCTTCCAAGCTCTTTGTAGAGAGTTCGTTTGTAATGGGCCAACCTTTAAAGAGGTCGGTCTTTTGTCTTCATGCAACCCCAACCCCAAAGCTCGATCCTGGGTATGAACAGTGCCCCTGCTTGAGCTTCAACCTTTTCACGAGGTTGTGCTTCCGAGCTTCGACCTCTTTGGGGAAGTCGTGTTCAAGCAACTATTTGGTTGTGCCCGGCCTGCTCTCTCTTGTGCGAGTTTCGTGTCTTTAAATGCCATTTCAAAATGCGAAGCTTTTTGCTTTTGCTCCTTAATTGCTGCGTCGTTTTTCGAGGGCGTTATTTCCTTGGGAGCATGCGAGTGCTTTTAAAGCCTTTTGATTGGGCTTTTATTCCATTTTCTGTTTCTTTTCCCTCTTTGTATTTTGTTTGAAATCAAAGGGGTTTTGCTTTTCAATTTCTTAGTTCTTTTTTGCCTTCGCATTTTCTGGAAAAAGAGCTTTTTTTCTTTGCCTTTGTTCCTTCGATTTGCCCCAAGTTTTCTTCTTTCTCTGAGGCTTCAAAGCATTTGTTGGTGTGGATCGTTCGTGGCTCTACTGTGCGCTCGCTGCCACTATTTCTTCTTACTACAGGTTGGTGCTTGTTTTATGTCTTCCGCATTTCGCTAGTTGATAGTTGCGATCCTCCTTTGTGCTGGCTTCTGGTGATGCTGCATGCTTTTATTTCTTGAAAATTTTTTATCTTTTATTTTGTTGTTTGTTTTGAATAATGCTGGCGCTTGGGTTTTTGGTTTTTCTTCGGGCTTTTCTTTTTGCTGAAAGGGCTAGGGCTTTTGCGTTTCTTCCTTTTTGTATCTGCATTGCCTCCAAAGGGTGCTCCTGGGTTTCAATGATGATTCTCTTGTTTTTTGTGAACCTTGGGGCGCCCTTTCATTTGCTGTTTATTTGTTCGCTATTTTTTATTCTGCCCGAGTTGTTTGGTGGTAACGCCTCTTTCATTTTCTGCCTTGTAGGTGTAGTTTCTATGTCTCATAGAAATATTGTTGATATGTCTGCAAAGGTCCCTCCTGGTATGGCTGACTGGTTAGATTCCATAGTATTAATGTGTGTTACTGTAGCGGACCCAGAGTATTGTGAGAAGTTTAGAAGATTTCATAGGATCTGCGAGAATAGGGAGGATGAGAAGAACTATGAGCTGTTGTCGCCCGACCTCGAGGAGAGGGTTAGTTTTCCTCCCTTAGGTCGGGCAGAGAGTCCCTTCTTTTACGCTTAGGACTGATTTTTTACCAAATTAGGTATTACCCTTCCCTTTACCGCGTTTAAGACTGATATCCTGTGGAACTGTAACGTGGCTCCTTCCTAGATTCATTCAAACTCTTTGGCTTTCATGAAGATTTTTCAATTGTTGTGTCAGGAGCTGGGTGTCCGACCTATCATTTCTCTTTTTCTTTATCTGTTTGTGATGACCAAGCCGAGGGCGGCCAAGAAGAAGGCTTCTTGGATCTCTTTCCGGGCTACTCAGGGAAAGAAAGTCTTTTCTATTTTTGATGATTCCTTCCACGATTTCAAAAACTTTTATTTCAAAGTCCGGGCTGTTGACGATGTTCACCCCTTCTTTTTAGATGAGAATAATGAAACGACCTTCCCTCTTTGGTGGCAGAAGGACCCTGTAGTTATTAAGTATCATTTAGAGAGTCTTGATGAGGTGGAGAGGGCCTTTGTGGGCGTTTTGGATGAGCACTGGGGGGAGCCTCCTCATCTGGATACTAAGAGGTTTTTAGGGAATCATGCTCTTCTCCGTTCTGAGCTAGGTAGTGCCCAACTTCTTCTTTGGAAGTTTCTTCTTTATTTGTCGTGGTCTTGTCGTTATCTACTGTATAACTTTTTTAATGGTTTCCTTTTTCAGAGATGGTGTCGAGTTCTGATTCGATGAAGGTTTTTCATAAGGCTAAGAAGGCGGTGGCTGCCCAGAATTTATCTATGAAGACATCGGGGGAGGGCTCTTCCCAACTCCCGCCGAAGAAGCTGGACTCGGGCCCTCAAGGACGGAGGAAGATTATCCCAACACCTCAAGTTCAGGCGGCTTCTGCTGATCCGCCCCTTTCGTCTTCTGGTGTTGCCTCTTCTCCTCCTCCCTCTGGGCCTTCTCCTAAGAGGCCGAGGACTGCTGGGACCTTTAATCTTAACGACAAAGAGTTTGACGGCGTGGCCTTTGTCGCTGAGCACATCGCCCCTCATGGTCATGTTTTGACTGATGACATGTCCATTCTGCACCACCTTGACTTCATATCCAGCAATAGCCTTCGGATGGCTAATCTTAGTGCTGCTCTCTCGAGGGAGTTCAAGAAGTCTCCTATCCACACCACTTGTGCCTTTCTTGAGAAAGCCAAGGCTGATTATGGGTGGAGGGTCTGAGGCTGGAGCTAGAGGCAAAGAATGTTGGGCTGGAGCTCATGGTGGAGAGGGAGAATGCCCGGGCTACCGCGGCAGAGGCGGCTGCCAACTTGGTTGAGGACATGGCAAAGAAGGCTAAGGAGAGTTATACCCAAACTTATGGTGAGCTCCTAGAGGTTATGGAAAAACTTCAGTCCTCTTATGACAATTACGCCGAGTTGCAAGGTCACGTGGTGAATGGCATGACCATTCTCTATGAGAATTTGAAGGCCCAAGTTCGAGTTCTTGCTCCTGATGCCGACTTCACCTTGTTTAGCATGGATAATGTTGTGGAGGACAGCAAGATTGTGCCTGCCCCTGATGATGATGAGGTTCCTGTGCCGGATCCTTCTGCCAAAGCTTCTTCCGCTGAGCCGACCCGACCTGAGGCCAATCCCGATGTGGAGATTTTAAACGGCCCTAATGGTGTGGTCGGAGCCGTCCCGATCTCGGTCATTCCTCCCGCTTCTCAGGACGCAGCTACAGGAGCAAAGCTGGACCCCTTGTGACTCTCCCTCCTTTTTATCTCTCTTTTGATTATGTATGAATATGGTCTGACTTGTGGACCTTTTGAACAGTTTGGTTTTGTAATTTGTTTGGATAACTCTTTGACACTCGTAGTTTCTCCCTAGCAACTTTTAGTTTTTTTAATCAAAACACTTTTTCTCTTAGGTTGCTGTGAGGTAACCTTCGAGTTTTAATGTTTTAATTTCTTGAGGCTTTCGTTTTTTATCATTCTGGTAATGTTTTGATTTGTTCTGGTGGTGTGCTGGCCGGATTGGGCAAAATGCTTTCTTCGTTAGATTGTTTTCTCAACCTTCTATGGCCTTTTGTTTGAGGATGGCATCCCTTCGTGGGTTTTCCAGCCATTCCTTAGGATTGGGGCTTTCTGGGCCAGCATCTTGCTCTTTGAGGCAGTGTTCTTTTTACAAACTTCTACCTTTGCTTTTTAGACTACGCCTTTCCTTAGTTGTGTTGACAACCTTCTTGCTTTGGCAATATCGTCCTTGCAGCTTGTTGTTCGGGCTTTCAGTCGGTTTTCAATAACTTTCTAGGTAGTGTTCTTATGTGGAACCTTTTCTTTTTAGTTTATTGGGACGACTTTTTGAGCCCTGCTTTGTTTTGAGATCGCCTTTTGCTTTTTAAATAGCGTCCTTTTCGGACTCGTACCTTCTAGCTTGGCGATTTTGACGCTTACCTTTTTAGGGCCTTTACATGGCTAGGTAGGCTTTATTCCCTTTTTCAGTGATCCTTTGGATGGTCTGACTTTTCTGTCGGGCCTTTTCAAGTTATTTATGCAATCTTGTTTTTTTTCCAACCTCGTCAGGTCGCTTTATACGGATTGCTTTTATAACTTCTTGCATTATTTGGGCCTCGTCGCTTCACCTTGCCGACCTTTCCTAGTTGGGCGATGAATTTTGCATTTTTTTGAGTGCAAATTATTGCGTCTTGGCAGGAAACTTTTTTAGGAAATCTTCTACTTTTATTAGAAATAAAGTGTAATGAGAGAATAAAAATAAGAGTATGTACATATGTGGGCTTACCCTTCAAGTTGGGCAGCTTTCAGGTCCTGGCCTGGTACCTCGTTAAAAAACCCTTTGGTGGGAAAAATAGCACACCATGGCTCAAGGCCTTTTTCTAGCTATAGTACCTTCTTAGGTTATAAGCGTGCCATGACCTTGGTAGCTCCGGCCCTTCGAGGTCGGCCACCTTGTAGTAACCTTTTCCTAGTACTTCTGTGATTTGGTATGGGCCTTTCCAATTGGCTGCCAGCTTTCCTTCTCCTGACCGACTTGTTCCGATGTCATTTTGGATTAGGATGAGGTTGTTGGTAGTGAAGCTTCGTTGGATTACCTTTCGGTTGTACCTTGTCGCCACTTGATATTTCAGGGCTTCCTCTCGGATCCGAGCTCTTTCTCGAACTTCTGAAAGCAGGTCGAGTTCTTCCTTTTGTGTTTGGGAGTTGGTATCTGTTCATACTCGAGGTCGAGCTGTCCGAACCGGGATGTTCAGTAGCGAAGCGACCGACCTGTTCAGGTCAAGCAGACCGACTTCTTTACGAAGAAGTCGGTCAAATCGACAGCAAAGCCCAATAAAAGCGCCCAAATAGAGGAACACGACCCAGAATCCAAAGGAAATCCCAGCCTATAGTGATAAAGGCGGTTCCTTTGAAGATAAGCTGACTTCACTCAAGATAAGATAAGATAAGATAACTAACTTATCTTACCAGAAAGGTCAGCCCACGCTACTATAAATACACTGGAGCACCCAGGTATAACTCATACTCTGATTCTACATAAAAACCTGCTTAATACCCGTGCTAAATTAAGCATCGGAGTCTCTTGCAGGTACCCCCCACCCTTCGGTGGCCAAGGATCAGCAGTGCAGCAAGTCCAACGAGTCGGACCCAACAGCTCCGGCCGTCATCAGCCAGCCGGACACGTCATCTCCGATCAGTACAGAAGATCTCATCCGAGATCGACCTCCAGTTTCAGGTAACCCTCGGAACATTGGCGCCGTTGCCGGGGAACCTGGAAGTCATCTCAAAACCATGGCGGACGGCCATGACAACGACCACGATTCAGATCTGGAGAACAGAACGCCACACAAGAATGCAGACACTACGCTAAAGGATACCCTAGAATCCAACGGAGACAAAAACTCACCAAATCCGGGAGCCATGAAAGCACTCCAAGATCGTTTGAAGCAACTAGAAAAAGAAACCCAGCAACAACGGGAGATCGGAAAAGATCTACAAAGAGAAAGTACGGCGACGTCGAGAACTAGAAGAAAAACTACAGCAATTAGAAGCCGACCTCAAAACAAAAGCTCCTCGGACCACTCCTGAAGAAAAACCACGTAAAGAACAGGACCCATTCACCAGGGAAATCATGAAGACCAAAATTCCAAAGGACTTCAAGCTTCCAGATATGGTTTTGTACGATGGCACTACAGATCCCAACCATCATCTTAGCAATTTCAGAAGCAGGATGTACCTTACTGATGCCTCGGATGCCGTTCGTTGCAAAGCTTTTCCAACAACTCTCACAAAAACGGCAATCAGATGGTTCGACAACTTACCTCCGAGGTCCATCTCAAACTTCGACGATCTGGCCAAAAAGATCTTGGCCAGATTCTCCATCCAGAAGGATAAGGCCAAGCACGCACCCAGCTTACTAGGGATCAAGCAAGGAGATCGGGAAAGCCTCCGCAACTACATGGAAAGATTCAACAAAACATGCATGGACATACAAAGTTTACCAACAGAGGCCGCCATCATGGGGCTTATCAATGGCTTACGAGAAGGACCTTTCAGCTAGTCCATATCAAAAAAGTATCCCACCTCCTTAGACGAAGTACAGGAGCGAGCAGAAAAATACATCAACATGGAAGAGAACGCTCGGTTGGGAGAAACCTCAAAATCTGGAGCCTCCTACCGAGACAGAGACAAGGACTCCAAAAGGAAAGAAGATCGACAGCGTGAAAAAATCAAAAAATACCATAACTACACCCCTCTCAGAGTATCCCTGGTCGACATATACAAAGAAGTTTGCCATACTGAGAAAATCCCCCCAGCGCGACCACTCAAAGGCAAAAGGGGAGGAGGAAATCGGAAGGAGTATTGTGACTACCATCGAATTCGGGGACACTCTACCAACGAATGTTTCGATCTGAAAAACATCATAGAAAAATTAGTAAGAGAAGGAAAATTAGATCGATTTCTGGCCACCCAGGATGATGACCAAAGAAAAAGACGGAGAGACGAAGATGATGGACGAACTGAACGGTCACCTCGGACACCAGAAAGACACATCCACATGATACATGGCGGATTCACAGGAGGCGGGATCTCCAAATCATCTCGAAAGAGATACCTTAAAGAAGTATACCACGTTCAGGGAAAGGAGGACGCACCCGACATCCCGGCGATAACATTCACTAAAGAAGACGCATCCGGCATCATCCCGGGACACGACGACCCCATGGTCATCACAATTATACTGGCAAATTTCAATTTACACCACACATTAGTAGACCAAGGGAGTTCTGCTGACATCTTATTCAAAACAGCCTTCGACAAACTCGGCTTAGACGAAAGGGAACTAAGAGCATACCCGAACAATCTGTTTGGACTCGGAGACACTCCGATACAACCGTTGGGATACATATCGCTACACACTACTTTTGGAAAAGGGAACCAATCTAGGACCCTCAAAATAGACTACATTGTGGTCGACGTAAGTTCAGCCTACAATGCTCTCATAGGACGGACGACACTCAATCAACTCGGAGCAATAGTCTCAACTCCACATTTATGCATAAAATTCCCAACTACAGAGGGGATAGCCACGGTAAAAGCAGATCAAAAGATGGCACGTCGCTGCTATAACGAGAGCTTAAACCTCAAAGGCAGAGGAGAAGAGTTTCATACAATTGAGCTTGGTGGAGCTCAGCGTCGAGAAGAACTCCGTCCGCGCCCAGAAGGCGAGATAGAGAAGGTTCAGATTGGAGACACCTCGGATAAAACGACTAATATCGGCATGGTCCTAAGAGGAGACTCAAAAGAATCACTGATACAATTCTTGCGAGATAATGTCGACCTCTTCGCATGGAAAGCCGCAGACATGCCAGGAATAGACCCTAAGTTAATGTGCCACAAGTTAGCGGTCTATCCAGGATCTCGGCCAGTGCAGTAGAAACGAAGAAAACTCGGACCAGAACGATCCCGAGCTGTGGAAGAACAAGTACAAGCGTTATTGGAGGCAGGATTCATAAGAGAAGTCAAATATCCACTATGGCTAGCCAACGTCGTTTTGGTGAAAAAGTCAAACGGAAAGTGGCGCATGTGTACCGATTACACCGATCTCAACAAAGCCTGCCCAAAAGATCCATATCCACTCCCAAGTATTGACGCTCTGGTAGATGCTTCCTCTGGATATAGGTACCTCTCGTTTATGGATGCCTATTCGGGATACAACCAAATCCCCATGTATCCACCAGATCAAGAAAAAATATCGTTCTTAACACCAAAGGCGAACTACTGCTACATCGTGATGCCTTTCGGTCTTAAGAACGCGGGAGCTACTTATCAAAGGCTAATGAATAAAGTCTTCTCAGATCACATTGGGAAAATCATGGAAGTCTATGTGGACAACATGTTGATAAAAACACAGAACGAAAATACATTATTGTCCGACCTGTCCCAAGTATTCAACACTATAAGGAAGCATGACATGCGACTCAACCCCGCAAAATGCACCTTCGCAGTTGAAGCAGGCAAATTCTTGGGTTTCATGCTCACGCAAAGGGGAATTGAAGCGAATCCAGACAAATGTCAAGCTATACTCAACATGAAGAGCCCAACCTGTGTCAAAGAGGTACAGCAACTCAACGGGAGACTAGCCGCCCTATCCCGATTTTTAGCAGGAGCTGCGATAAGATCTCTCCCCTTCTATGCTACTTTAAGAAAGGGAAAACAGTTCGAATGGACGACAGAATGCGAACAAGCTTTCCAAGACTTCAAGGAGTTCTTAGGACGGCCACCTATCCTATCTCGACCACAAAAAGGAGAACCACTTATATTATATCTCGCAGTAGGAAGCCGGGCGATAGCCTCAGCACTAGTCAGAGAAGACGAAAATGGGCAACAACCCGTCTACTTCATTAGCAAAGCACTACAAGGATCCGAGCTGAACTACCAGAAAATAGAAAAATTTGCCTATACTCTCATCCTAACATCTCGACGACTCCGCCCGTATTTTNACCTCCAATATGAAGCTCGGACGGCCATCAAGTCACAGTATCTGGCCGACTTCATCGCAGAATTCACAGATACCCCGGAAACTCCCGCAGAATGGAATCTCTACGTGGACGGTTCCTCAAATAAAACTGGAAGCGGCGCAGGCGTGATAATAGAAAGCAACCAAGGAACCCAAGTTGAGCTTTCCCTCAAGTTTGGGTTCCCGGCCTCCAACAACCAAGCGGAATATGAAGCACTATTAGCTGGTTTGAAGCTGGCTAAAGAGGTCGGAGCTCAAAAACTCAACATTTACAGCGATTCACAAGTGATCACATCACAAATAACAGGGAGCTACCAAGCCAAAGACCCCACCATGAAAAAATATTTAGACAAAACCAAGGAACTACTCGGACAAGTCGGGGAATACAAGATCTGCCACATACCCCGCGAACGAAATGCCCGAGCTGATGCACTCTCAAAACTAGCCAGCACCAAACCAGGGGGCAACAATAGAAGCCTCATCCAGGAAATGTTGCAAAACCCGTCAATCTCGGAAGAAGAACAAGTTCTGGCCATAACAAGTCAAGACCAAGGATGGACGACCCCCATAATCAAATACCTCAAAGAAGAAACACTCCCCGCAGAAGAAAAGGAGGCAAAAAAGTTAAAAAGGGAGGCACAGTACTACACCATCATAAACAACATCCTGTACAAAAGAGGAATCTCAATACCTTTACTAAAATGCGCGCCGACCTCCAACACAAAGGAAGTGCTAGAAGAAATACATAGCGGCATTTGTGGCAATCATCTCGGAGCACGATCTCTCGCCAAAAAAGTACTCCGGTCAGGATTTTATTGGCCAACTCTATAGAAAGAAGCCACAGAATTTGTAAAGACATGTCCACCATGTCAAAAACATGCCAATTNAATGCCACCGCTCAAAGGAGTCGAAAATTCTTATATAGAAACATTGTCACGAGATTCGGGATTCCATATTCGATAACTACAAACAATGGCACTCAATTCACGGATGCAGGTTTCAAAAAACTAGTAGCCGACTTGAATATAAAGCACCAGTACACCTCAGTTGAGCATCCACAAGCCAATGGACAGGCCGAGGCGGCTAACAAAGTCATATTGGCTGGGCTAAAACGGATATTACAAAATGCAAAAGGAGCCTGGGCAGAAGAGCTTCCACAGGTCCTATGGGCATATCGAACAACTCCACATTCCACCACAAAGGAATCCCCCTTCCGATTAGCATACGGAACAGAGGCGATGATTCCAATAGAGATTGAGGAAGGGTCGCCCAGAGTAGTTCACTACAATGAGGAAGAAAACTTCCAACTTCAGAGAGAAGAGCTCGACTTGTTACCCGAAATCCAAGAAAGAGCTCGAATCAGGGAAGAAGCTCTAAAACGCCGAATGGCTTCCAGGTATAATCAAAGGGTAGTACCGAAAAATTTCACAGAAAATGATATCATCCTAATCCAAAATGATATCGGAACAACTCGACCAGGAGAGGGAAAGTTGGCAGCAAACTGGAAAGGACCCTACCGAATTGTAGAAGTACTTGGAAAGGGCTACTACAGACTGTCTGAACTCGATGGACGAGAGCTTCCCAGGTCATGGCACGCCTGCAACCTTAGAAGGTACTACAGTTAGAAAAGATAAAAGATCTCATCATTGGATGCATTCTTTTTCCTGAAAAGGTTTTTTAATGAGGCACCAAGTTGAGACTCAGACAATCCCATATGTATATATTTGCACTTTTCCTTTAAATAAAATATATTTTAGATATTCTACAAAGATTTCAAGACGCATTAATCTGAAGCATTCATCGTCCGATTATAAAGCAACAGATCGGCAGAAAGTGAAAAACAATTTCACTGCACGATCACGATAAAGACAACCGTCCGATAAAGGTGAAAACGCGATTCACCCAAAGGGCGATCTAGAGATGACAACCACTTTCTACAAATCGGCAAAGATAAACACAGAATAATGTAAGAAGTTATCGAAAGTGATCCAAAAAAGGACCTGACGAGGTCTTACGGATTGCTAAAATAATAACTTAAAGACTGGCCGACGTTGAGAAGTCGGACCAAGTCAACACAAGTTATAAGTAAACCCTGGAAAGAGGTCTGGCCAACCCTATTAAAGAGGATGACTTTAACTTAGAAGGGCTCGACACGACAAAGTCAACCCAAAATAAGAAGTTATCAAAGTAGTCCCTGAAAAGAGATCTGACAAAGATCCAAGAAAGAGGACTACAAATAACTTAAAGGAGACCGATATAACCAAGTCGGACTCCTACTATTTAAAAGTTATCAAAGTAGTCCCTAAAAGAGATCTGACAAAGATCCAAGAAAGTGGACTACAAATAACTTAAAGGAGACCAATATAACCAAGTCGGACTCCTACTACTTAAAATTTATCAAAGTAGTCCCTGAAAGAGATCTGACAAAGATCCAAGAAAGAGGACTACAAATAACTTAAAAGAGACCGATATAACCAAGTCGGACTCCTACTACTTAAAAGTTATCAAAGTAGTCCCTGAAAGAGATCTAACAAAGATCCAAGAAAGAGGACTACAAATAACTTAAAGGAGACCGATATAACCAAGTCGGACTCCTACAACTTAAAAGTTATCAAAGCAATCCCTGAAAGAGATCAGACAAAGATCCAAGAAAGAGGATTACAAAAATAACTTAAAGGAGACCGATATGACCAAGTCGGACTCCTACAACTGGAAAGTTATCGAAGCAATCCCTGAAAAAGACCTAACAAAGATCCAGGAAAGGGATTACAAAAATAACTCAGAAAAGGACTGCGAAAACAACACGGAGGACTAACTTGAAGAAATCGGTTATAAATTGTCGGAAATGCAAGCCGGAGCGGGAACAAACCAAAAATCAAGTTAGACCTACCTAGTCACAACCTCGAAGGATTCAAGATACAAAGTACAAAGCAATCCAAAAGAGATACCAAGTCAAGCACAAAAGCGCGATATCATCCACAAGGTTATAAAAGCCTCAGAGGCCACCAAAATCTATCTCAAAAAAGCTAAAGCATGCTACCATTTGCTTTTCATAAAAAACAAAAGTTGCTGGGCAAGCAACGAGAAAGTGTCAACAATCAATAAAACATAAAGAGTTTAAAAAAGCCCACAAGCCGGGCCAACTACATATCCAGAATAAAGATTAAAACTAAGGGTCAGAAGATTTTTTAGCAGCATCAGGCTGAGGAGATGGAGGCCGAGTCTGGAGAGGAACGGCATCTATAGTACCGTCATCCCGGTTCAAGATCTGGCAGTCAGGGTCGGAAGCGGGAGGACCAACCTCGGCAGGGACAGCAGAAGGCGACACCTTGGTAGAGGCTACAGGAGGAGGATCAACATCATCCTCATCCTCGTCATCAGGGACAACCTTGCCATCCCTGACAATGTTCTCCAAGCTAAAGAGGGTCAGGTCGGCCTCGGGAGCAATAACCCGAACTTGTTCCCTCAGGTTCTCATAGGCAGCAGTTACACTGCCAACAAGATGACTTTGGAGTTTGGAATAATCAGCCCGGGCATTCTCTAACTCTTCTCTCAGACGCAACACCTCCCGGTAAGACATCAAATAACTATCCTTATGCCGCATAGCCGTGTCCTCGGCCAGTTTCAGAGAGCCAGCCAAGGAAGTAGAAATAGCCTTTTCATTTTCCAAATCTTTCTCCAACCTGGCCACCCTTACTTCAAGCTCCCCCTTTAAATCCTTCATTCGATCAAACTCCTGTTTGGCCTCCTCCATAAAAGCTTTAGTGGCATGGAGAGGAAGACTTTGAGCAGTCCGATATAGGGCCGCCCCCATGTGTGCCAACTTGATACCACTCCGGGTGATATAATCAAAATGATAAAGAATCAACACGTCATCCATAGGAAGAACACCATAAGGGCCGATTTGTTGATCTACAAACTCAACTGCATCAAAGTCAGGAGTATCAAGGTTGAAAGGTTCAGTTGTTCTTTGCTTCTTACTAGGAGGCGGACCGGAAGCAGCAACGGAAGATTGTGGAGGATCGACCTGACGGACCCGAGGAGTAGGAATTGCTCTCCTCAGCCCGGGAGAACTCGGTATAGGAGGTTTAACCAGAGGCTGAGAAGACCCCTCTCCGGCCGCTTTGGCCGAGAGGTTTAGTGCTGCGGTCGCCTTCTTCGCCTTCTTATAGGCTCTCATGGAATCATTATTCTTCGACATCTCTGAAAAACACAAAAAACAAAGAACAAGTTACAACACAGGAAAAACAAAGCCCGAGAGCAAGTATAAAAGCAAATCAAGCAGTACCTAAAGCAGCCCGAACCAAAAGAAGAAATAGTTCTTAAAATCTTTAAACGACTCATCATACATGGCAAAAACTTTATGCCCTTGGGCCGACCTGAAAGAAACCCAGGAAGCTTTCTTTTTGGAGGAACCCCCAGGTTTGGCCGAGACAAAAAGATAAAGGAAAAGAGTTTCAGAAGGTGTTATATCCAACTCCTGACAAAGAAATTGAAATATCTTGATGAAACCCCAGGAGTTGGGATGCAGCTGGGATGGGGCAATGTTGCAGGACCACAATAAATCAGTTTCAAAGGCAGTAAAAGGGAAAGTAACGTTCAATTGACTAAAAAAGTATTCATAAGCATAGAAAGAGGGACGCTCCCCCTCGACAGAAGTCGGAAAACAAACTCTTTCATCAGAGTCAGGAGCAACAAGCTCATAATCACCCTCGCAGGAACTGTTAGCACAAATCCTATGGCGCTTCCTCAGCTCTGTGCAAAATTCAGCATCCACAATAGAAACACACAACAAAATAAGGGAGTCCAGCCAATCGGACATCCCCTCGGGAACTCTGGAAGACATTTCTACAATATTATTGCGAGAAGACATGAGGCCAACTAAATCCTACAAGTAAGAAAAGAAGAGGGGATTACTAAAAACATCTCGGACAAGGGAGAAAACAACTCAATACGATGCAGGAGATCACATAGAAAAGGAAAACCCCAAGACTCAAACCAAAATCTTGGGGCATCCTTTGGAGGCAATAATCAGGCAAAGTTTTTAGGAAAAATCTACAGCTCGCACCCCAGCGTCTCTTAGAAAGAAAACAAAAGAAAGCGAAAAATGCAAAAAAGATCACCCTCATACAGTTTATCAGAAGAAAGTACTATTTCTACAGTATAGTAAAAATGGCCAAACAGAAAGGCGCAAACTTTTTTCGAAATCAAGCAAAAAGCAAGCACGAGCGTACCAAAAAAGAAATCATCAAAGACACCAGCTCTTTTTTAGAATCAAACGCATTATCATCAAAAGCACAAACGAGAAATAACATGCAGAAGCCCTAAGCACATTAAAGCAATAGGAAAGGCGAAAAAGATTTGGAGCACGCATTACGACTGTAACCAGGCACAGTAGAAACAGAAAGATCCAAACTTCCCTCAAAGCAAAATCGCAACTTAATCACAAAAAGCCAAAAGCAGCGAAAGAGAAAAGAAAATGCGAATGGGACTCACCTAGAGAAGAGAAAGCTTCAAAGGAAAAAAGGAGATGTAAGTTGTCCCGAGAATTGCCAAGCGACGCCGCCACGAAGGAAAAGAAGGAACAAGGGCAAAAAACAGAGAGCGAGAGAACAAAGGAAGAAAATGTGAAGAAGTTACAGAGGAGAAGAGAAACCGTTTTTCTGGGTTTTCGAAAATCAAAAGCTTCAAAGGAAAAACGGGGCAATTAATGCTAATTAATAAAAGTATTAAACCCTCACACGTTTCCAAAGCACTGATGTGAAAGCGTGCGCTATTAGAGAAAAATGTTCTACATTCAAAAGATTCTACAAAAAGGGAAAAATCGACGAAATGCTTGAGTTCGGCTCCACTATAGAAGGACCGAAGTCAAGGACTCGACCTTAAAAAAGAAGACCGAGCTCAAGCAGGGGCACTGTTCATACTCGGGGTGGAGCTGTCCGAACCGGGATGTTCAGTAGCGAAGCGACCGACCTGTTCAGGTCAAGTAGACCGACTTCTTTACGAAGAAGTCGGTCAAATCGACAGCAAAGCCCAATAAAAGGGCCCAAATAGAGGAACACGACCCAGAATCCAAAGGCAATCCCAGCCTATAGTGATAAAGGCGGTTCCCTTGAAGATAAGCTGACTTCACTCAAGATAAGATAAGATAAGATAACTAACTTATCTTACCAGAAAGGTCAGCCTACGCTACTATAAATACACTGGAGCACCCAGGTATAACTCATACTCTGATTCTACATAAAAACCTGCTTAATACCCGTGCTAACTTAAGCATCGGAGTCTCTTGCAGGTACCCCCCACCCTCCGGTGGCCAAGGATCAGCAGTGCAGCAAGTCCAACGAGTCGGACCCAACAGCTCCGGCCGTCATCAGCCAGCCGGACACATCATCTCCGACCAGTACAGAAGATCTCATCCGAGATCGACCTCCAGTTTCAGGTAACCCTCGGAACAGTATCTTTGTTGTAGAAGATCACCCTAGGGGATCTTTTGTCTACTTCTACGGGGATCATTGCATCCACTCCGTAAGCAAGTCAGAAAGGTGATTCCCCCATGGTGGAGTGCGGCGTCGTCCGATATGCCCATAGGACTTGTGGGAGCTCTTCAGCCCAGGCTCCTTTTGCGTCCTATAGACGGCATTTTAACCCGACCAATATGACCTTGTTGGCGGCTTCCGCTTGTCCGTTGGCTTGTGGGTGTTCTACTGAGGTGAACTGGTGCTTTATCTTCAGATTAGCCACCATGTTCCTAAAGCCCGTGTTGGTGAACTGAGTTCCGTTGTCTGTGGTGATGGAGTATGAAACCCCAAACCTTGTGACAATGTTCCTGTATAGGAACTTCTGACTTCTCTGGGCAGTGGCGGCGGCCAGTGGCTCTGCCTCAATCCACTTTGTGAAGTAATCTATTCCTACAATGAAGAATTTGACTTGCCCTGATCCCTGGGGGAATAGTCCGAGGAGGTCAAGCCCCCACTTTGCGAATAGCCAAGGTGAGGTGACGCAGATAAGTTCTTCGGGCGGGGCGGCGTGAAAATTGGCGTGCTTCTGGCATGGAGGGAACGTTTTGGCAAATTCAGCCGCTTCGTTCTGTAAGGTTGGCCAGTAGAAGCCGGCTCGGAGTACCTTTTTGGATAGAGCCCGTGCCCCGAGGTAATTGTCGCACATGCTGCTGTGAACTTCTTCCAGGACTTTCTTCATGGCAGAAGTCGGGACACATTTCAGAAGGGGTGTTGAGATCCCTCTCTTGTATAGGACGTCATGCACTATGGTATAATATTGTGCCTTTCATATGAGCCCTTTTGCCTCCTTCTTGTCTGTGGGAAGTGTTCCGGACTTGAGGTAGTTGATGATGGGTGTCATCCACCCTTGGTTCTGGTCCGATATATTTTGGACCTTTTCTTCCTCTGAGGTTGCTGGGTATTGTAGGGTTTCTTGGATGAGACTTTTATTATTGTCTCCTAGTTTGGTGCTAGCCAGTTTTGATAGCGCATCGGCTCGGGCGTTTTGCTCCCGAGGTATATGTCGGGTCTCATATTCCATGAAGTTCCCGAGCTGTTCTTTGGTTTTGTCAAGATATTTTTTCATGGTGGGATCCTTTTCCTAGTAGCTTCCTTCTATTTGTGAGGTGATCACTTGTGAATCGTTGAAAATGGTAAGCTTTTGGGCTCCGACTTCCCTAGCCAGCTCCAAACCAGCCAGTAGGGCTTCGTACTCGGCTTGGTTGTTTGAGGCGGGGAACTTGAATCTTAAGGAGAGTTCGAGTTGGATCCCTTGGATGCTTTCCAGGATAACACCTGCTCCACTCCCAGCTTTGTTTGATGAGCCGTCAACGTAGAGGCTCCATTCAATGGGGTTTCTTGGGGTGTCCGTGTACTCTGTGATGAAGCCAGCCAGATACTGGGACTTAATGGCCATGCGAGCTTCGTACTTCAGGTCGAATTTGGACAGCTCGATTGCCCATTGCAGGATCCTTCCAGCCAAGTCAGTTTTCTGTAGGATGCCTTTCATGGGTTGGTTGGTCCGTATTCTGATGGTGTGGGCTTAAAAATATGGTCGAAGTCACCAGGAGGTAAGTATGAGGGCGTAGGCAAACTTTTCTATCTTTTGAAAATTTAGTTCAGCTCCTTGTAAAGCCTTGTTGATGAAGTAGATGGGTTATTGTCTGTTGTTGTCTTCTCGGACAAGCGCTGATGCTATTGCCCGACCTCCAACGGCGAGGTATAGTATCAGCTCTTCTCCTTGTCGAGGTCGGGTAAGGATGGGTGGTTGCCCCAGGAATGTTTTGAAGTCTTGGAAGGCTTGTTCGTATTCTGGGTCCATTCAAACCTCTTTCTTTTCCTTAGTATTGCATAGAAAGGGAGAGATTTTAGTGCCGACCCGGCTAGGAATCTGGACAGGGCCGCTAGTCTTCCATTTAGCTATTGTACCTCTTTCACGCAGGTCGGGCTTTTCATGTTAAGTATGGCTTGGCATTTGTCTGGGCCTCAATGTCTCTCTAGGTAAGCATGAACCTTAGGAATTTGCCGGCTTCTACTGCAAAGGTACATTTCGTGGGGTTTAGTCTCATCCCGTGCTTTCTTATGGTGCCGAATAGTTCGGTGAGATCGGGCAACAGTGTTTCTTCTTTTTGGGTTTTTATTAGCATGTCGTCAACGTAGACTTCCATCAGCTTCCCGATGTGGTCGGTGAATACTTTGTTCATCAACCTCTGATATGTGGCCCCCGCGTTCTTGAGTTCAAACGGCATTACTACGTAGCAGTAGTTTGCTTTCGGGGTTAGGAATGAGGTCTTCTCTTGGTCGGGTTGATGCATTGGGATCTAGTTGTACCCCGAGTAGGCATCCATGAAAGAGAGGTACTTGTATCCCGACGAGGCGTCGACCAGGGTGTCGATATTCGGGAGGGGATATAGATCTTTTGGGTAGGCTTTATTGAGATCGGGGTAGTCTACACACATCCGCCACTTTCTATTTGGCTTTTTGACCAGTACAACGTTGGCCAGCCAAAGTGGGTACTTGACCTCCCTTATGAACCCGGCCTCTAGCAAGGCCTGCACCGATTCCTCCACGACTTTTGATCTCTCCTGGCCGAGGTTTCTGTGCTTTTGTTGCACTGGTCGAGATCCGGGGTATGGTGCGCAGAAATCGTGATCGTTCATTCCTTGGTAACGGCGCTAAAAACTAAATATGCACGTTCATGATCTTGTTTCTTAGTCACAACTTCGCACAACTAACCAGCAAGTGCATTGGGTCGTCCAAGTAATAAACCTTACGTGAGTAAGGGTCGATCCAACGGAGATTGTCGGCTTGAAGCAAGCTATGGTCACCTTGTAAATCTCAGTCAGGCGGATTCAATTGGTTATAGAGATTTGATAATTAAAACATAATTGAAATATAAACTAGGATAGAGATACTTATGTAATTCATTGGTGAGAATTTCAGATAAGCGTATGGAGATGCTTTCGTTCCTCTAAACCTCTGCTTTTCTGCTGTCTTCATCCAATCATTCCTACTCCTTTCCACGGCAAGCTGTATGTTGGGCATCACCGTTGTCAATGGATACTTCCCGTCCTCTCAGTGAAAATGGTCCAAGATGCTCTGTCACAGCACGGCTATTCATCTGTCGGTTCTCGATCATACTGGAATAGGATCCATTGATCCTTTTGTGTCTGTCACTACGCCCAGCACTCGCGAGTTTGAAGCTCGTCACAGCCATCCCTTCCCAGATCCTACTCAGAATACCACAGACAAGGTTTAGACTTTCTGGATCTCAGTAATGGCCATCCATGGGTTCTAACTTATACCACGAAGATTCTAATATCTCGAACTCAGTCCCCTGTATTAGATATCCAAGAGATACCCATTCAATCTAAGGTAGAACGGAAGTGGTTATCAGGCACACGTTCATAAGTTGGGAATGATGATGATTGTCACGATCATCACATTCATATTGAAGTGCGAATGAATATCTTAGAAGCGGAATAAGTTTGTATTGAATAGAAAAACAGTAGTACTTTGCATTAATCCATGAGGAACAACAGAGCTCCACACCTTAATCTATGGTGTGTAGAAACTCTACTATTGAAAATACATAAGTGATAAAGGTTCAGGTATGGCCAAATGGCCAGCCCCCAAACGTGATCTAAAGATGAAACTAAAGATGTAAATACAATAGTAAAAAGTCCTATTATGCTAAACTAGTTACTAGGGTTTACAGAGATAAGTAAATAATGCAGAAATCCACTTCCGGGGCCCACTTGGTGTGTTCTTGGGCTGAGCATTGAGCTTTAAACGTGTAGAGGCTTCTCTTGGAGTTGAACGCCAGTTTGTAACCTGTTTCTAGCGTTTAACTCCACTTTGCAACCTATTTCTAGCGTTTAACTCCAGAGTGCAGCATGGAACTGGCGTTGAACACAATTGAGAGCGCGCCATTTGGAGTTCTGTAGCTCCAGAAAATCCACTTTGAGTGCAAGGAGGTCAGAATCCAACAGCATCTGCAGTCCTTCTTCAACCTCTGAATCTGATTTTTGCTCAAGTCCCTCAATTTTAGCCAGAAAATACCTGAAATCACAGAAAAACACACAAACTCATAATAAAGTCCAGAAATGTGATTTTTAATTAAAAACTAATAAAAATATACTAAAAACTAACTAAATCATACTAAAAACTATGTAAAAACAATGTCAAAAAGCGTATAAATTATCCGTTCGTCACAACACCAAACTTAAATTGTTGCTTGTCCCCAAGCAACTAAAAATCAAATAGGATAAAAATAAGAGAATATACTATAAATTCCAAAATATCAATGAAACTTAGCTCCAATCAGATGAGCGAGACTTGTAGCTTTTTGCCTCTTGAATAGTTTTGGCATCTCACTTTATCCATTGAAGTTCAGAATGATTGGCATCTATAGGAACTTAGAATTCAGATAGTGTTATTGATTCTCCTAGTT
>NC_029794.2:35132292-35155505 GCF_000816755.2 Arachis ipaensis | reverse complement strand
GATCCTTTTTATTACCCTTGCCTTTTGGTTTTAAGGGCTATTGGCTTTTTGCTCTTGCCTTTTGGTTTTAAGAGCTTTTGGCTTTTTCTGCTTGCTTTTTCTTTTTCTTTCTTTCATCTTTTTTTTTCACCAATTTTCTTTTCTTTTTTTTTTTCTGCAAGCTTTTTTATTCACTGCTTTTTCTTGCTTCAAGAATCTTTTTTATGATTTTTCAGATTATCAAATAACATGTCTCCTTTTTCCTTATTCTTCAAGAGCCAACATATTTAACATTTATAAACATCAACTTCAAAAGACATATGCACTGTTCAAGCATTCATTCAGAAAATAAAAAGTATTGTCACCACATCAAAATAATTAAACTAGTTTCAAGGATGAATTCGAAACCGTGTACTTCTTGTTCTTTTGTAATTAAAACATTTTTCATTTAAGAGAGGTGATGGATTCATGGGACATTCATAACTTTAAGGCATAGACATTTAGACACTAATGATCATATAGTGAAGACACAAACATAAATAAAACATAAAGCATAATAAATGAAAAACAGGAAAATAAGAACAAGGAGATTAAGGAACGGGTCCACCTTAGTGAGGGTGGCGTCTTCCTCTTCTTGAAGAACCAATGGTGCTCTTGAGCTCCTCTATGTCTCTTCCTTGCCTTTGTTGCTCCTCCCTCATAGCTCTTTGATCTTCTCTAATCTCATGAAGGATGATGGAGTGCTCTTGGTGTTCCACCCTTAATTGTCCCATGTTGGAACTTAATTCTCCTTGGGAGGTGTTGATTTTCTCCAAATAGTTTTGTGGAGGGAAGTGTATCCCTTGAGGCATTAGTGGTTATGGAAAAACAAAAAAGCAATGCTTTTTCCACACCAAACTTAAAATGTTTGCTCGTCCTCAAGCAAAGAAGAAAGAAAGGATGAGAAGAAGAAGAGATGGAGAAGATGGAGGTGTGTGAATGTTTTGGCCACTGGGGGTTTAAGGTGGGTATGATGTGTGAAAAGGAAGGAGTGATGGTTTGAATTTGAGTGGGTGGGTGTAGGTGGGTGTATGATGGTTTTGGAGGGGAATTGGAGGTGATTGGTGGAGGTTATTTTGGGGAAGAGAGTTATGAAAAGGTGTGAAGAGGAGAGAAGAAAATGTGGGGATCTTGTGGGGTCCACAGATCCTGAGGGGATCCTGTGGGGATCCTGTGGGGTTCACAGATCAAGTGGGGTCAAGGACTTAACATCCCTGCTCCAATTAGGCGTGTAAAACGCCCTTGCTATGCAATCTTGGCGTTTAACGCCAGACTGCTACCTGTTTCTGGTGTTAAACGCCAGCTTGGTGCCTGTTTCTGGCGTTAAACGCCAGACAGATGCTTGTTTCTGGCGTTTAAACGCCAGACTGCTCTCCTCCAGGGTGTGCTATTTTTAATGCTATTTTTCATTCTGTTTTTGATTTTTCAGTAGTTTTTGTGACTTCACATGATCATCAACCTAATAAAACACGAAATAACAAAAGGAAAATAAAATAGATATGATTAAATAACATTGGGTTGCCTCCCAACAAGCGCTTCTTTAATGTCAATAGCTTGACAGTGAGCTCTCATGGAGCCTCACAGATAATTAGAGCAAGGTTGGAACCTCCCAACACCAAACTTAGAGTTTGAATATGGGGGTTCAACACCAAACTTAGAGTTTGGTTGTGGCCTCCCAACACCAAACTTAGAATTTGACTATGGGGGATTTTGTTGACTCTGCAGTGAGAGAAGCTTTTCATGGTTCCTCTCCATGGTCACAGAAGGAGATCCTTGAGTTTGAGACACAAGGTTGTCCTCATTCAGTTGAAGGACTAACTCTCCTCTGTCCACATCAATAACAGCTCTTGCTGTGGCTAGGAAGGGTCTTCCAAGGATGATGGATTCATCCTCATCCTTCCCAGTGTCTAGGATTATGAAATCAGCAGGGATGTAAAGGCCTTCAACCTTTACTAACACGTCTTCTACTTGTCCATAAGCCTGTTTTCTTGAGTTGTCTGCCATCTCTAATGAGATTCTGGCAGCTTGCACCTCAAAGATTCCCAGTTTCTCCATTACAGAGAGTGGCATGAGGTTTATTCCTGACCTAAGGTCACATAGAGCCTTCTCAAAGGTCATGGTGCCTATGGTACAAGGTATTAAGAACTTTCCAGGATCCTGTTTCTTCTGAGGCAATTTCAGTTGATCCAGATTACTCAGTTCATTGGTGAGCAAGGGAGGTTCATCTTTCCAAGTCTCATTACCAAATAATTTGGCATTCAGCTTCATGATTGCACCAAGGTACTTGGCAACTTGCTCTTCAGTAACATCCTCATTCTCTTCAGAAGAAGAATACTCATCAGAGCTCATGAAGGGCATAAGGAGGTTCAATGGAATCTCTATGGTCTCTAGATGAGCCTCAGATTCCTTTGGTTCCTCAAAGGGAAACTCCTTGTTGATCACTGGACGTCCCAGGAGGTCTTCCTCACTGGGATTCACATCCTCTCCCTCCCCTGTAGGTTCAGCCATGATGGTTAAATCAATGGCCTTGCACTCTCTTTTTGGATTCTCTTCTGTATTGCTTGGGAGAGTACTAGGAGGAGTTTTAGTGACTCTTTTACTCAGCTGGCCCACTTGTGCCTCCAAATTTCTAATAGAGGACCTTGTTTCATTCATGAAACTTAAAGTGGCCTTAGATAGATCAGAGACTATATTTGCTAAGCTAGATGGATTCTGCTCAGAATTCTCTGTCTGTTGTTGAGTGGATGATGGAAAAGGCTTGCTATTGCTAAACCTGTTTCTTCCACCATTATTAAAGCCTTGTTGAGGCTTTTGTTGATCCTTCCATGAGAAATTTGGATGATTTCTCTATGAGGGATTATATGTGTTTCCATAGGGTTCACCCATTTAATTCACCTCTGCTATTGCAGGGTTCTCAGGATCATAAGCTTCTTCTTTTTCAGAAGATGCCTCTTTAGTACTGTTGGATGATTCCTTCAATCCATTCAGACTCTGAGAGATCATATTGACTTGCTGAGTCAATATTTTATTCTGAGCCAATATGGCATTCAGAGTATCAATTTCAAGAACTCCCTTCCACATAGGCGTCCCATTATTCACAGGATTCCTTTCAGAAGTGTACATGAACTGGTTATTTGCAACCATGTCAATGAGTTCTTGAGCTTCTGCAGGAGTTTTCTTTAGGTGAATGGATCCACCTGCAGAATGGTCCAGTGACATCTTTGATAGTTCAGACAGACCATCATAGAAGATATCCAGGATGGTCCATTCTGAAAGCATGTCAGAAGGACACCTTTTGGTCAGTTCTTTGTATCTCTCCCAAGCTTCATAGAGGGATTTACCTTCCTTTTGTCTGAAGGTTTGAACATCCACTCTAAGCTTGCTAAGATTTTGAGGAGGAAAGAACTTGGCTAAGAAAGCCGTGACCAGCTTATCCTAAGAGTTCAGGCTATCTTTAGGTTGAGAGTCCAACCATATTCTAGCTTTGTCTCTTACAGCAAATGGGAAAAGCATAAGCCTGTAGACCTCGGGATCAACCCCATTAGTCTTAACAGTATCACAGATATGCAAGAATTCAGTTAAGAATTGAAAAGGATCTTCAGATGGAAGTCCATGAAACTTGCAGTTTTGTTGCATCAGAGAAACTAATTGAGGTTTCAGCTCAAAATTGTTTGCTCCAATGGCAGGAATTGAGATGCTTCTTCCATGTAAATTGGAATTAGGTGCAGTAAAGTCACCAAGCATCTTCCTTGCATTGTTATTATTTTCGGCCATGTCTCCTTCTTTTTCGAAAATTTCTGTCAGATTTTCTCCAGAGAGTTGTGCTTTAGCTTCCCTTAGCTTCCTCTTTAGAGTCCTTTCAGATTCAGGATCAGCCTCAACAAGAATGTTCTTATCCTTGTTCATGCTCATATGACAAAGAAGAAAATAACAAAGAAAATATAGAATCCTCTATGTCACAGTATAGAGATTCCTTTATGTGAGTAGAAGAGAAGAAATTCAAACACCAGGAGGAAGAGAGGGTTCGAATTTTTAGATGAAGAGAAGTGTTAGTAAATAAATAAATAATTAGAAGGAGGTGAGAGGGAGAGAATTTCGAAAATTAAACAAATTAAAATTAAAATATTTTATTTTTAATTTAAAATTAAAGTGAAAATTTGAAAATTAAAAAAAAAAGAAAAATGAAATTAAATTAAATTAAAGTTTAAAACAATTAGTTAATTAAAGAGGAATTTTGAAAAAGAGGGAAGGGATTTTCGAAAATTAGAAAGAGAGAGTTAGTTAGGTAGTTTTGAAAAAGATATGATTGAAATAGTAAACTTTTAAAACCACTCAAAAAGTCAAGTAGTTAATTGAAAAAGATTTGAAAATCAATTTTTGAAAAGATAAGAAGTTAGAAAAGAAGTTAAAAAAGATTTTGAAATAAATTTTGAAAAAGATGTGATTGAAATTTATTTTGAAAAAGATTTGAAAAAGAAATTTAAAAAGATTTGATTTTGAAAATTAAAGTTGATTACTTTACTAACAAGAAACAAAAAGATATGATTTTAAAATTTAAAGATTGAACCTTTCTTGATAGGCAAGTAACAAACTTAAAAAATTTGAATCAATCACATTAATTGTTAGCATTAATTTCGAAAATATGAATTAGAAATAAGAAAAAGATTTTGAAAATCAATCATAAAGTTTTTGAAAATATGAAAGAAAAAATGAAAAAGATTTGATTTTTGAAAAAGATTTGAAAAAGATAGAATTTTTAAATTGAAAATTTGATTTGACTCATAAGAAACAACTAAATTTTAAAAAGTTTTGAAAAACTCAACTCAAATTTTTTAAAATTTATGAGTGAAAAAGGGAAAGATATTTTTTTTTATTTTTAAATTTTTAATGACGAAAGAGAAAAACATAAAAAAGACTCAATGCATGAAAATTTTGGATCAAAACACATGATGCATGCAAGAACACTATAAATGTCAAGATGAACACCAAGAACACTTTGAATGTCAAGATGAACACCAAGAACTTATTTTTGAAAATTTTGAAGAAAAGAAAAACATGCAAGACACCAAACTCAAAGATTTTTAATTTTTAGACATTAACAAATTGAAAATGCATATGAAAAACAAGAAAAGACACACAAGAAATTTTAAAGATCAAACAAGAAGACTTACCAAGAACAACTTGAAGATCATGAAGAATGCAATGCATGAATTTTCGAAAATGCAAGAAAAATAACAACATGCAATTTGACACCAAACTTAAAAACTGACACAAGAATCAAACAAGAGACACAAAATTATTTGTTTGGTTTTTTTTATTTTATTAAATTTTTTTGGATTTTTCGAAAATTATTTTGAAAAAGAAAAATAAGGATTTCAAAAATTTTAATAAGAATTCCAAGAATCTTGCAATGTTAGTCTAAAGCTCTGGTCCAGGAATTAGACATGGCTTACTAGCCAGCCAAGCTTTCAGTGAAAGCAACGGTCCGAAACACTAGACATGGCATATAACAGCTGATTTGCTGAAGAAGATAAAGAAGCCCTTCTCTTGAGGATAAGTGAAACCTCGGTCCAAAAGATCAGACATGGCTTAACAGCCAGCCAGGATTCGACATATCTCTTGAAACTCTAGAATTCATTCTTAAAAATTCGGAAGCCATAGAATAATTTATTTTTTTGAAAATATAATTTTTTTTTGAAAATTTTTTGAAAATAAAAGAACAAAAACAAAAAGCTTGAAATTAAAATAAAATTATCTAATCTGAGCAACAAGATGAACCGTCAGTTGTCCAAACTCGAACAATCCCCAGCAACGGCGCCAAAAACTTGGTGCGCAGAAATCGTGATCGTTCCTTCCTTGGTAACGGCGCTAAAAACTAAATACGCATGTTCATGATCTTGTTTCTTAGTCACAACTTCGCACAACTAACCAGCAAGTGCACTGGGTCGTCCAAGTAATAAACCTTACGTGAGTAAGGGTCGATCCGACGGAGATTGTCGGCTTGAAGCAAGCTATGGTCACCTTGTAAATCTCAGTCAGACGGATTCAATTGGTTATAGAGATTTGATAATTAAAACATAATTGATATATAAACTAGGATAGAGATACTTATGTAATTCATTGGTGAAAATTTCAGATAAGCGTATGGAGATGCTTTCGTTCCTCTAAACCTCTGCTTTCCTGCTATCTTCATCCAATCATTTCTACTCCTTTCCATGGCAAGCTGTATGTTGGGCATCACCATTGTCAATGGCTACTTTCCGTCCTCTCAGTGAAAATGGTCCAAGATGCTCTGTCACAGCACGGCTATTCATCTGTCGATTCTCGATGATACTGGAATAAGATCCATTGATCCTTTTGCGTCTGTCACTACGCCCAGCACTCGCGAGTTTGAAGCTCGTCACAGCCATCCCTTCCCAGATCCTACTCGGAATACCACAGACAAGGTTTAGACTTTCCGGATCTCAGTAATGGCCATCCATGGGTTCTAACTTATACCACAAAGATTCTAATATCTCGGACTCGGTCCCCTGTATTAGATATCCAAGAGATACCTATTCAATCTAAGGTAGAACTGAAGTGGTTGTCAGGCACACATTCATAAGTTGGGAATGATGATGATTGTCACGATCATCACATTCACATTGAAGTGCGAATAAATATCTTAGAAGCGGAATAAGTTTGTATTGAATAGAAAAATAGTAGTACTTTGCATTAATCCATGAGGAACAGCAGAGCTCCACACCTTAATCTATGGTGTGTAGAAACTCTACTGTTGAAAATACATAAGTGATAAAGGTTCAGGCATGGCCGAATGGCCAGCCCCCAAACGTGATCTAAAGATGAAACTAAAGATGTAAATACAATAGTAAAAAGTCCTATTTATGCTAAACTAGTTACTAGGGTTTACAAAGATAAGTAAATGATGCAGAAATCTACTTCTGGAGCCGACTTGGTGTGTGCTTGGGCTGAGTATTGAGCTTTAAATGTGTAGAGGCTTCTCTTGGAGTTGAACACCAGTTTGTAACCTGTTTCTAATGTTTAACTCCATTTTGCAACCTGTTTCTGGCGTTTAACTCCAGAATGCAGCATGGAACTGGCGTTGAACGCCAGTTTGCGTCATCTAAACTCGGGCAAAGTATGGACTATTATATATTGATGGAAAGCCCTGGATGTCTACTTTCCAACGCAATTGAGAGCGCGCCATTTGGAGTTCTGTAGCTCCAGAAAATCCACTTTGAGTGCAGGGAGGTCAGAATCCAACAGCATCTGCAGTCTTTATTCAACCTCTGAATCTGATTTTTTCTCAAGTCCCTCAATTTCAGCCAGAAAATATCTGAAATCACGGAAAAACATACAAACTCATAGTAAAGTCCAGAAATGTGATTTTTAATTAAAAACTAATAAAAATATACTAAAAACTAACTAAATCATACTAAAAACTATGTAAAAACAATGCCAAAAAGCGTATAAATTATCCGCTCATCAGGGTACACTGCCAGTTTGTGGCACATTAAGCTAGGATCTATGACAGGCAAGTCTGCGACCTTTCATGCGAAGAGGTTGGAATTATCTCTTAGGAACTTTATTAGCAGCTCTTTTAGATCTTCCTTTAGGTTTGCACCTATGTTTGTTATTTTATCCCGGGTGTCTCTAATTTGGACCTCTTCAGTCTCGCCTTCTGGTTGAGGATGAAGTTCTTCGCGAGCCCAGGCTCCTTCGAGTTCAATGGCATTGGCTTCTTTTCCTCTGGGGTCGCCCTTTAGGTTCAGGCTTTCGTTATAGCAGCGTCGCGCGAGTTTTTGATCTCCTTTGACGGTGGCTATTACTTCTGGGGTTGGGAACTTCATGCATAGGTGGGGAGTGGAGACTACTGCGGCGAGCTGATTTAAGGTCGTCCAGCCTATAAGGACGTTGTATGCGGAGTTCACGTCAACCACAATGTAGTCTATGCTCAGTGTTCTAGACCGAGATCCTTTTCCGAAGGTCGTGTGCAGTGGGATGTATCCGAGCGGTTGGATCGGAGCGTCTCCTAGCCCAAACAGGCTGTTGGGATATGTTTTAAGCTCCTTTTCTTGTAGTCTGAGGTTGTCGGAGGCGAATTTGAATAGGATGTTTGCGGAGCTTCCCTGGTCAACCAGTGTTCGGTGGAGGTTGGCATTGGCTAGTATGATGGTAATGACCATGGGGTCATCATGCCCAGGGATGATGCCCGTGGCATCTTCTTTGGCAAAAGAAATAGTGGGGAGGTCGGGTGACCTATCCCCTTATCTGACATGGTATATTTCTTTAAGGTGCCTTTTGCGGGACAATTTGTAGATTCCTCCTCCTGCGAATCCTCCGTTGATCATATGAACATGCCTTTCCGGGGTGTGAGTGGGATGTTCAGCTCGTTTGCCTTCTTCATCCCTCCTCTTTTTTAGCTCATCCGTTCTGTTGGCTAGGAATCGATCTAGCCTTCCTTCTCGATCCAGTTTTTCTATGACATTCTTTAAGTCGTAGCATTCGTTAGTGGGGTGCCTGATAAACCACTATTTTATGGTTTATCTTGTGCTCAATTGAGTGGATTTTATCAACTCTTTACCCACTTATTTATAATATTTGCATGGTTTTATATTTCCTTCCTGATTTTGTACTATGATTGAAAACATGCTTCTTTGATCTTATATTTGCTTATTATTAATCCTCTCTTATTACCATTAGATGCCTTGATATGTGTGTTAAGTGATTTCAGATATTATAGGACAGGAATGGCTCAGAGGATAGAAAGGAAGCATGCAAAAGTGGAAGGAATACAAGAAGTTGGAGAAATTGCTAAGCTGTCCAGCCTGACCTCTTCGCACTCAAACGGCTATAACTTTAGCTACAGAGGTCCAAACGACGCAGTTCTAGTTGCGTTGAAAAGCTAACATCCTGGGCTTCGATTTAATATATAATATGCTATAATTTCTCTGACGCTAGGCGATGCGACTACGTGATCCATGCGGCCGCATCGCAGTGACAGAAATCCAACGTGGTTGAATTCGAGACCAGCGAATTCTGGGCTATTTCTAACCCAGTTTGCGACCCAGAAAACACAGATTAGAGGCTATAAAGTGGGGTAATGCATCCATTCATAAGGAGGCTCTCATAATTCACTTTTCATGTTTTAGATGTAGATTTAGAGAGAGAGGTTCTCTCCTCTCTCTCTCTTAGGATTAGGATTTAGGACTTCTCTTAATTTTAGGAGTGACTCTCGATCCCAGGTTTAATGTTCTTTTCTGTTTAATTTCATTTCCATTTTTATTCACCTTAGTACTTTAATTGATATTTATCTTTTGAATAATTGGCTTATGGCTTTCATGTTATGATTTTCTTTATTAATGCAATTGAGGTATTTTCAGATTTGTGATTTATATTTAGTTTTTTACATTCTTGGTTTTGGTTAAGAAATCAGTAACTCAGGAGTTATCCAATTCAACAGCATAATTGATAATTGTTATCTTGCCAATTGAATTGAACTTCAATAATCCCAATCTTTTCTTAGGAAATAAATAGGATTCGAAGATCAAACTAATTAATCCCTTGACTTTCCTTTACTTTAGTAAAGGTTGACTAAGTGGAATTAAGATTCAACTTTCATTATTATTGATAAGGATAACTAAGTCTGGACTTCCAATTTCTAATACCTTGCCAAGAGTTTATTTTATTATTATTATTTATTTTTCTTATCATTCAACATACTGCTTCCTTACTTTCAAAACCCCCAATTTACAAGACTCATAACCAATAATAAGAACACCTCCCGGCAATTCCTTGAGAAGACGACCCGAGGTTTAAATACTCGGTTATCAATTTTAAAGGGGTTTGTTACTTGTGACAACCAAAACGTTTGTACGAAGGGATTTCTGTCAGTTTAGAGACTATATCTACAACGCGACTATTTTTATGAAATTCTTTACTGGCAAAAATCCTAACGTCAGTGCCCGTAGATTCTGTGGTATTTGCAGTACTCGGTTCGACTTCCTCCCCTTTTGTGCTTAATTGGGCGAGGTGGTGGGATCTTTTCTGTGTTGTATATTTCTCGGTAGACGTCCATTAAAGATACCCGAAGAGGGTATAGTTATGATATTTTCTGGGCTTTTCTGTGGATTGGTCCTCCTTTTTCCTTGAATCTTTTTCTTTGTCCCGAGATAGGTAGGAGAACCTGGCTTTGGAGGATTCTCCTAATCGGGAGTTTTTCTCCATGTTGATGTATTTCTCGGCCCGTTCTTGTTCTTCGTTTAAGGACGTGGGGTGTTTTTTAGATATGGAGTGACTGAAGGGTCCCTCACGTAGACCGTTGATAAGTCCCATGATGGCTGCTTCTATAGGGAGATTCTGTATGTCAAGGCATGCTTTATTGAATCCTTCCATGTAGTTTCGGAGGCTTTCCCGATCTCATTGCTCGATCCCTAGCAGGCTTGGAGCGTGCTTGGCTTTATCCTTTGTATAGAGAACCTGGCTAGGAATTTTTTGGCGAAGTCGTCGAAGCTCGTGATTGATCTTGGTGGTAGGTTGTCGAACCACTTTATAGCTATTTTAGTGAGGGTAGTCGGGAAAGCTTTGTAGCGGGTTGCGTCTGAGGCATCCGTGAGATACATCTGGCTCCTAATGTTGCTGAGGTGGTGCCTCAGATCAGAAGTTCCATCGTATAGGGTCACGTTGGGAGCCTTGAAATCTTTTGGAACTTTAGCTTTCATGATTTCTTTTGTGAATGGGTCTTGTTCCCTGTGGGGGCTAGCTTCACGGTTGGATCGTGCAGTCTTAGCTTTGAGGTCGGCTTCGAGCTTTTGGAGTTTCTTCTCCAGCTCTCTATGCCGTCTTGTTTCTCTTCGTAGATCCTGCTCAGCTTCTCGTTGTCACTCGGCTCCTTGTTCAAGTTGTTTAAGGCGATCTTGCTGGTCACGGATAGTATCTAGGATTTCTGTGTTCGGCGTACCATTTTCCATTCGGAAGCGTATTCTTTGTGAGGAGTGTTGTCTGCCATGATGTTTGGAATGACATCCAGGTTCCCTAGCAATAGCGCCAATGTTCCGGGGGTTACCTAAAATGGAGTGGTCAATCTCGGACGAGACCTTCTAATCCGGTTATGTCTACTGTGTCCGACTTGTTGCAGTGGAGGGGCTGCTCAGTCCTTGGTCACTGGTGGGTAGTGGTACCTGCAAGAGACTCCGATGCTTAAGTCAGTACAGGATTTAGGTAGGTTTTTTGTAGAATTGGAGTATGAGTTATACCTGGGTGCTCTAGTGTATTTATAGTAGTGATTGACGATCATCTTTTTAGAAAAAATTGTTATCTTATCTTATCTTTTTGTAAGTGAGATCATATCTTTGGCCAACTGCCTTCTAGTAGTCGGTGGTCTTTTCATTCTGGGCCTCCTTGGGCCTCTGTGGTGATCTTCCGAGCTCTTTGTAGAGAGTTCGTTTGTAATGGCCAAACCTTTAAAGAGGTCGGTCTTTTGTGTTCATGCAACCCGGACCCCATAGCTCGGTCCTGGGTATGAACATGAAATTTGTTACATTTTAGTTTCAGAATAGTTCATTCCTGTAGAGCCTGAGGGATGGATTGATTATGCTTCTGAGCATATTCTAGGTTGTGTGTATATGCTACTTAGGATATCTGACTGGTATATCTAGCATACTTGTTCATGAGCATGCATTTGGGACTTTGAATCACTAAACTTGAGATATTGAGACTGATCACCTTAATATCAATTGTTTGGTGTAAACAGGAACCACATGGCATCTCACGGACCTGGGCGAGGTACTCAGGGGGAAATACCCGTGGTCAAACTGGCATGAGGACATCGAGGTGGGAACTTTGGTGCTGGTACAAGCAACATAGTTTGAGACTATAGGTTTATGACCCTCGTCGACTTCCTTAAGATTGGCCCATCTCAGTTTAATGGAAGTGTCAATGCTTTGGAGTCCGATAGGTAGTTTTGAGACGTGAAGAAGTTTTTACAAACTCAGCGTATTCTCGAAGTACAGTCTGTAAAGATAGTAACCCATATGTTAAAGGGAGATGCTCAACGTTGGTGGCAAGATGTGTGTTGTACCCTACAGGTGGAAGTAATTGATATTCCTTAGAATAAGTTCAAGACAGAGTTTTACGAAGAATGGGCTTGTGCCCAGTACATGAGGGGACTCAGGAGAGAGATATTCAATTACATATGTCCATAAAGGATAAGGAGTTTTACTGAGTTAGTTAACAAGAGGCAGCTCGCAGAAGATTGCTCCATGAAGTGGGCGTTGATGTTGGAAGGCCAAAATGAGTTGCGCAGGTTCGGGATAGGTCATTACTCTCGATGTGGGTTACCGGGGCATATATCCAGGGATTGTGCACTTGGAAGAGCTACGGACGCGGGTCTATCACAACGAGGTGGAGGTAATTGTGAAATTGATAACTGAATTTTAATCACATTATAGGATATTGAGACTTTTCAATTATCCATACCTAAGACAAAAATGATAAATTAGGACTGAAAGTGTCGAACTTAGGAATAAACTTGATTGTGCCGTAAAGGATATTGCCGTTAAATCTTGTAGAGCTTAAGGAGATTTTGGGTTGGCGTGGGGCGAATGTAATCAAATTCTTAAAGACAAACAAATCAGAGTACGACAGCAGGAGCTCAGTGATTGTGAGGAAATTAGAACTACTAAGATGAGGAGGAGAAGTTCCGAGAGATGAGGCATTGCGGAGATTGGCAAAAGGACAGGAAACTATACTCTCGCTTTTGTGGTAGTCGATATTTTCAAGGGCAAAAATTTTTATTAGGTGGGTAGAATGTAAACTCTGGATAATTAATAAATAATTATCTACTAAATTAATTATTATTCCAAGAAATTAAGAAAATTAAATTTTATACTTTGAGGAGGTAAAAATATTTAAAATATGAAATTTAACACTAATTTTAAAGATTTTGGCAAAAAATTGGGCCAGCAGGCTAAACCGGTTAGACCGAGCCCAAACCGAACCCAAGGCCCACCATATAAATACATAAGCTCAGCCTTTCTTCCCTATTTCAAAGCTCATTCATGCTGAGGAACAGAAGCACTCAAATGGACTTTTGGAACCTTTGGAAGCTTGTCAAATGGACTTTAAAGGTTTGAAAAATTGTGAAAATGAGGTTTGGTGGTGCTTTGTGGCTTGGGAGAAAATCGGTCAAGGTATGGTTTTCGTTTCCTGTAGTTAATTTATAATGTTGCGTGAAAACTTAGGTTAGTTTTCTTAGGATAGGTTTGAATGTTGAATGGTTGGATTTTAATGGACTAAATGTCTATGTATGTATGTATGTATGTATGTATGTATGTATGTATGTAATAAGTATGATGCTAGATTTGGTAGTGAAATGGTGGGATTTGATGCAAATATTGTATATGTGTATATATGTGATGAATATGATGTGGAATTGATAATGAAGTATTAGTATTTTGGTTGACTAAATGATTGATAAGTAGTGGAATTGGTACATGGTGAGTTATGATAATGTTTGGGATGGATTTGGTTATGATTTAGTTGATTTTGGATTGAAAACTTTGGAAAAACTTATGATTTTGAGTTTTGGTGAAAACACAATTTTTACCAAAATTTGACGCGCTATAACTTGGCCCTCGGATCCTCAAATTTGGTGAAACTTGTCTTAAATAAAAATTAGGTCCAAGTAGTTTATGACGTTTGAAGAACGGATGAAAAATAATTTCTAACGAAAGGTTATGCGCATTTGAAGTTTGGACTTAAAAACACAATTTTGTAGAAAATCAGAATTTCTGGTATGCGTGTGTACGCACACTGTCGTGCGCATGCACAAACCAGAGCGTTGGTGAGACTACGCACGAGGGGGTATGCGTACACACTCCCTGGGAATTTCACAAAGTTGTGCGTACGCACACCATGATGTGTACGCACATGAAGGGAAGTTCGTCTGGTGCGTACTTATGCATGATGTCCTATTTTACACTAAAACTCTGTTTTTAACTATTTGACCTTCCCGGTAAGCTTGTAACCCTTTGAAACCACTGTTTTGTTAAAAATTCACAATTTTTGAACTATCAACCATTTCTCTAGTTTTTTCAAACCTCTATAATTACTTTCTAAGGTTTGATAACTAGTCTTTAGACTTTGGAAAGAGAGTGAACATAGTAAGGAAGTTAGTTTGATGTTGAAAGGGGTTTGTGAAGAGAAAAATTTAATTAATGAAGTGTTGAAAATGCTGAACAAGATATGATTAATGGTGATGATGAAGATTGATTTTAAATTATGATTTTTGAATGAATTGAAATGATATTGAGAATGAAATTGGAAGTGAGATACCTGGGCAGTAGCAAGGGTTGTGGTTTGTCCCACTTGCTTTGGGTCACTGAGTGAGACACCTAGGCAGTAGCAGCAGTAGTGATTTATTTAACTTGCTCTAGGTTGAGCTTGTAAACGCCCGCCTGGGTAGTATGTAGTAGTATTGGGTTACTCCACTTGCTTTGGGTTAAGCGGGTAGTATGCAAGGGGTTATGGCTCAGTTCCACTTACTCTGCGATGTAGTTTTTCTGTCGAAGGTTAGCTACCAGGACATGTCGGGTTGGATATATAACCGATAGATGAGACTCATCAGCCATAGGATAGGCATACATCATATGCATTTGTATGATTTATTTGGGTATGCAGCTGTCTTGGTTTGCCTAATTGCTTATCTGTGATTAACTGCTATCTAATCTATTTGATGTAACTGCGATCTATATCTATGTTTTCCTTGTTTGTTTTGTATGCGTTTGTATCTGAGAGATCCTCAAATGGTGGAGGCGTGATAGGGGTTGTTCCATCCGGTGCTTAGGAGGTTTGAAGAAAATAGAAGGTGTAGAGTTAGATTAGAATTAGAATCCCTTATATGTATATTACTCTTTTCCTTTCGATCTTTTTATCCTTTTACGCTTACCCGGTCGTGAGTGATGCAATTTTTCGTTATGCTTTTGTTTAGCTTCCTTTTCAAGGCTCCTAGTTATAATTTTCTTTCAACTATATTTATATACGTCTTTTCTTTCAGAGGTCGTAATACCTTACCACCTTTGATTTACGAACTTAAACGTAAAGCTCTATGTGGTAGGGAGTTACAATTCGGGGCTTCCTATATGGACAAGATCCGGTGTAGATGTTTTGAGTCGTATATATATACATAAATGTGAGGGAGTGACTAACATTTCATCTTATGGGTGTTGTATGTGTATATATATACGACTCAAAACATCTACCGGATCTCGATTATATATAATCCTGTTTTTGTATGTATCTGTTTATCTTTTTAGTTTGTGTAATCTCGCGTTTCTTCTTATTTGTGATTTTTTCTTTAAGGAAAAGTTTTCATAAAAATCGCGTTCCATTAACCCGATTACAAGCTTGATATTATTAATAACAGTGCCAGTGTAGTTTCAAGTTGGTAATACTCGATGTTTCGGTATAAGCATGCCATATTGGAAATTGGGTCGTTACAATTTGGTATCAGAGCAGTTCGTTCCTGTTAGAGCATGAGAAATGGACTGAATTATGCTTTATTGCATACTCTGTGTTATGTCTCATGCTTATAGGATATTCTTGTGATATAAATTGTATGGCTATTACTGTGTATCCATTTTAGGAACTATTCACACTTTAACTTGAAATGTTAAGACTGATCACCTTAATGTTGATTGTTGGGTGTGAACAGGGTTTATATGGCTACAGTTCGAGCAATTAACCATTTAGGAGATAGGAACGTCGAACGTAATGGGACTAGCAGTGGGGTACGTATGGAGGATAGTAACGGTACTGGAGGTGTTGAGAACAATGATAAGCCAATGACTCTGACAACATTCCTGAAGGTGAACCCGCCCAAGTTCAAGGGGACGCTTGTGGCAATTGAGGCGGACAACTGGTTTAGGGAATAGAGAAGTTGTTGAGGGTGCAGCAAGTACCCAAAATACAGTTTGTTGAGTTTGCAACATATATATTGGAAGGAGATGCTGAGTACTGGTTGTCTGGATTGCACAGGTTGTGGCGGCAAGACACGGGGTGATTCTTTGGAAAGATTTCAAGGAGGAATTTTTTAAGAAATACTTTCAAGGATTTGATGCAACTGAGTCAAGGAAACATGTCAATAGCTTGGTATACTTGGAAGTTCGAAGATCTGTGTCATTTTTTGAAGATCTGCCAAGGAAATCCTGATAGTTTTGAAGACCAAAAATGTCTGAAGTATGAAGGAGGACTTCGCAATGAGATGATGCACTCTTTGAAGCCTTTGGAGCTTTGGAATTTCGTAGAACTCGTCAACAAGAGCCAGCTTATGGAAGACTATGAGAAAAAGTTGGCAGCAATGAGGATGGGTTGTCAAAACTTGCCACAAAGGAATGCTAGAAGCTTCTACCGACCTGCGTTTCAACAGTGGATGCCTTTCAAGAATTCTAGAGTACCTCAATATGGTAATCAATGAGTTGGGAACACCTCTGGTAGATCTACATTTGAAAATGAAGGTCGACCAAGGCAGAACCTTGGCAAGCAACCCCAGCAAGGCCGCATGGATCAACCATATAGGTAGTGTGAAAAGGATCACCTTGGTAGGCCATGCCAGTCCAGAGCACACGCTTGTTTTGTTTGCAAAAAAATGGAACATATTAAGAAGGATTGTCCAAAGAAGCCTAATCGAGATCCTGCTAGAGTATTACAACAAGTGCGAATATTCGCTATGTCTGCTAACGATGCTACTGGTTCTGACTCCTTGCTCCAAAGTCTGTGTTATATCAACACTCATTCCTTAATTGTACTGTATGATTTTGGTGCATCGCATTCCTTTATTTCATTAACTATTGCACGGGAGTTGGGATTAGTTTTCTTTAAACTGACTTTTGACCTAATTGTCAATACACCCACTGATGATGGAGCATCTTATACCCCTTTTCAGTACATTTTTAGAGTGTTTTTAGTAGTATTTTATATAGTTTTAATATGTTTTAGTGCAAAATTCTCCTTTTGGATGCTAATTTGAGTTTTTTTATTTTTCTTATGATTTTAGGTGATTTTTGGGTGAAACTGACAAGTTTTGGCAAAGTCTGATTCAGATGCAAAGAAAGGATAGCAGATGCTATCAAATCCTGACCTCCATACATTCCAACAAGCATATCTTGAGCTATAGAGGTCCCATTGATGCGCTCTCAATGGCGTTGGAAAGCGAACTTCCAGGGCTTTCCAGCAATATATAATGGTCTATACTTTTCTTTAGAAATGACTGCTAAAAACGGGCGTTGAATGCCCAACTTCCCCCCTCTCTGGTGTTCAACGCCCAAGAAGGACCCAGGCTAGCGTTGAACACCCAAAACTGGTGTTGAATGCCACCAAAGGAGCACAAGGCAGCATGGACACCCCCTAGTGGGCGTTCAATGCCCACTTATCCCAGTTGGATGCCAAGCTCAGCCCAAACACTCACCAAGTGGGCCCAGAAGTGGATTTTCGCACCTTTTAGCTTAGTTTATCTCATTTTTGTAATTTCTATTTATTAGATTAGTATATATAGGAGAAGATCACCCAAGTTTAGGATCTTCGAACACATCATACATTATTTCTATTTTCTCTGTAAAGTATGAGCAACTAAACCTCCTAAGTTAAGGATAGGAGCTTTGCTTATTCTTATGGATCAATATAATTACTTTTCCACTTTAATATATGTGTGTTTCTATTCTATGATGCATTTTCGTTCTTCATCCTTATGAATCTAGGGTGGAACAGAAGTATGACCCCTTATTCTACATGAGCTCTTGCGAGTCCCTGACAGGATAGTATTGAGCTGCAGTTTGAGAATGCATCACAGATTCCAATAGAGTATCTAGGCTAATTGGTATAAGTGACATAAAATCTGGTTAGTCATGGGTAATTGAGGTCTCTGTGGCACCAAGGCTAGAACACTGAGCTTCATTCTTCGATCCGGAAGATTTGACCTTGTCTATGGCATTTTGAGTAGGATCACCAGAGATTGAATTGCGTGAGCTTCACCCTCGTTCAGATTGAATGACCACTGACCTTGGCGTTTGGTGTGGATTAGAGGAGATTAATGACCACTGACCCTGGCTTTAATCACTTACAGCCTTGCCATTGAATGAATCACTCATTGTTAAAAGTAGTCAGTGCAAAGTATTAATCCAGAAGGATAAGCATCTCCGAGGCCTTAACTAATTTCTTATCATTGTTTCTACGTCTTTTCTTTATTGATTGTTTATTTTAAGCGCTTACAACAACCACTATCTTTCTATTCGCCTGCCTAAGATATGCAAGATAACCACAGCTTGCTCAATCCAACAATCCTCGTGGGATCGACCTCACTCACCTAAGGTATGACTTGGATGACCCGGTGCACTTGCCAGTTCAGTTGTGTGAGTTCTAATTTCGCGCACCAAGTTTTTGGCGCCGTTGTCGGGGATTGTTCGTGATTCACAAACTACCGGTTGTCTTGCTCCTTAGATCAGGTACCTTTTACTAGTTTTTCTTTCAATTGTGTTTTTTATTTTTTTTTCAAAATTTTTCAAAAACTTTTCATCTTTAGTCATCTTTTTCTTTTATTTGAGTCTTGTGTCAAATTTTAAGTTTAGTGTCCTTTTTGGTTTTTTTTTTGTTTTTCTTTTCTTAATTTTCGAAAATTGTTCTTGCTTTTCTTTCTTTGTGTTTGAACTTTTCTTGGTATTTCTTTGTTTGATTTCAAAATCTTTTAAGTTTGGTGTCTTTTATTATTTTTCTTTTCCAAATTTCTCAAAAAAAAATATATAATATATTTTCAAAAATATTTTTATTGGTTTCAAAATTTTAAGTTTGGTGTCTTGTTTAGTAATCTTGTTTTTCTTGTTTATCTTATTTATCTTTAAATCTTTGTCTTATATTTTTCTTTGATTTTCAAAATTTTGTTATCTTATCTTTAATTTGATTTAAAATTTTAAAAGTTTAGTATTTTGTTAGTTTATCTTTCTTTTAAATTTTAATTTTAAAATCTTTAAAATTTTAAAATCTTATCTTGTTTCTCTGTCTCTCTTGACTTTTTCTAATTTTTGAATTTCAAAATTCTTTGTTTGACTTTTTCTTTTAAATTCAAATCTTTCATATCTTTAATTTCAAATCTAGTTAGTTACTTGTTTGTTTGTTTTATCTTATTTTAGTTTTAAAAGTTTGGTGTCTCTTTAATTCTTGTTTCTCTTTCCTCTTTTTCAAAACCTTCTAACTCTTTTCTCTCTCTTCTTTTTCGAAAATCTTCTACCTCTTTTTCTCTCTTCTCTTTTTCAAAAATTCTCAATTCTCTCTCTCTCTCTCTCTCTCTCTCTCTCTCTCTATTTTCAAAAATATTTTTTTAAAATAAAAGACACATTCCTTTTCTTTTCTCCTTACTTAAGCCTCTAACAAGAACTCTATACTCTGACATAGAGACTCCATTCTTTTGCTATTCTTGGTCTCTTTTTTTTATTTATGAGCAAGAATAGGGATATAGAAGCTCTTGTTGACCCCTGATCCTGAACATGAGAGACTCTTAAGAAGACATTTGCAGCAAGCTCAAGCTACCAGAGCCAGAGGGAATCTCACGGAAGCTCTTGAGCTAGAAGCTTAAGATACAACAATGGCAGCTAACCCAGACAATGGAGGAGACACAAGAAAGGTCCTTGGATCTTACACTGCACCCAATTCTGACTTCTATGGGTGCAATATCTCCATACCTGCTATTGGAACAAACAACTTTGAGCTGAAACCTCAATTTGTCACTCTAGTACAACAGAATTTCCAGTTTCATGGACTCCTGCAGGAAGATCCCAATAAATTCATCTCTGATTTTTTGCAGATCTGTGACACTGTCAATACTAATGGAGTAAATCCAGAGGTCTACAAGCTCATGCTTTTTCCCTTTGCTGTAAGGGACAGAGCAAGGCTATGGCTGGATTCTCAGCCTAAGGAAAGCTTAGATACTTGGGAGAAGGTGGTCAATGGATTCTTGACTAAGGTCTTTCCACCTAAGAAGCTGAGCAAGATTAGGGTGGAAGTTTAGACCTTCAGACAGAAAGAGGGTGAATCCCTCTATGAAGCTTGGGAAAGATACAAGCAACTAATCAGGAGTTGTCCTCCTAACATGATCTAAGAGTGGACCATGTAAGAGATCTTCTATGATGGTCTCTCTGAGATGTCCAAGATGTCATTGGACTACTTTGCTGGTGGCTCCCTCCACTTGAAGAAGACGTCTAAAGAGGCGCAGGAACTCATAGACATGGTTGCCAACAACCAATATATGTACACTTCTGAAAGGATCCCTGTGAACAATGGGGCAGCTCAGAAGAGAGGAGTCCTAGAGGTGGACACCTTAGACGCCATCTTGGCTCAGAATAAGCTCATGTCCCAGCAGATCAACATGATCTCTCAGCACTTGAGTGGGGCGCAGAGCTTAGCTGTTTTCTGTCCAGAGACAGCTTATGAGGTGGACGCTGGTGATAACGCCTGGACCACAATAGAGGAGGTGAACTACATGGGAAACTCCTCTAGAAACTCCAACAACAATCCCTATTCGAGGAACCACCCCAACTTTGGGTGGAGAGATCAGTAGAAGCCTCAACAAGGCTTCAATAACTATAATGGTGGGAAAAATAGGTTTGGCAATGGCAAGCCTTTTACCTTTCCAAGACCACTTACTGTTTTATGGCAGAAACTAGGTCATCCATCAGGAACTTGGAGATACATATAGGTCAGCTGAGCAAGAGGATCCTAGAGATCCCCTCCAACACTCTTCCCAGTAACACGGAAGTAAATCCGCAGGAAGAGTACAAGCCGCTCATGGTGGAGGTAGAGGCTGAACTAGAAGAGGAGCCTACTACTGAGGAGCTCAAGGATATCAGGGCTCATGAGGAGACTGGAAACGTCACCTTGCACGCCCTTTTGCAGAGAAAGGAGCCTGAAGAATATCCCTCTTCAGACGTGCAAGAAGAGCCTAAGGAGGAGCAATTTGCTCGGTTCTTGGCAATCCTCAGGAAGCTGAAAACCAATTCCTCTTATGCAGAGGCGTTCGAGAAGATATCTCCTTCCATGGCGCATTTAAAGAGCATGATCTCTGAAAAGAAGGCTTTGAGGGGAGATAAGATTGTGGTGCTAACCAAGGAGTGGAGTGCCTTAGTCTAAAAGAAGCTCCCTCAGAAGTTGCTGGATCCCAGAAGCTTTCGGATTCCCTGTACTATAGGGACTATCACCTTTGAGAAGGCATTATACGACCTCTGGCTGGGAATTTAAGACGTGTAGCCTACCAAGATCTCATTGGAGATGGCTGACAAGTCCCTGAAAAGGGCAGATGGCATGGTGGAAGATGTCCTTGTAAAGGTTTATTACCTTTACCGCCTTGTGAATTTTATGATCCTTGACACTGGGGAAGACAGAGATGACTCCATCATCCTTGGAAGGCCTTTCCTTACTACTGTGAAGGCTTTGATTGATGTGGAAAAAAGGAGAGCTAGTCCTGAGGCTACATGAGGATTATATCTTGTTCAAGATCTCCAACCCTCAGTCTCCTTCAGATAAAGGAGGTACCATTGTGCAACACTTAGTGTTTTAGCCCTCTCTCTCAGTGCAGAGTTTTACAGAGCCCCCAGGCACCAACTCTAAGTTTGGTGTTGGGCAACCATCATCAAGCACTGAGAGGAAGGCACTAAAATGAAGGTACCCAAGGGCTGGCAGAAGAAAAAGATTCCCACTAAAGGCCTCTCACCTAGCATGAGAATTGTCTTTACTAAGAGTCCTATCATTCCACACACAGTGAACATGATCCTGTCTCTAAAGCATGTGGAGCTCATTCATGGGAGCATAGGAAGGAAGTTCATCATGAGGGGTGAAGATTTGAGCCCCTATCAATCTCCATAAAAGGAGCTGTCTGTCAAGCTAATGATGGTAAAGAAGGGCTTGTTGGTAGGCAAATGATGAGCGGATAATTTATACGCTTTTTGGCATTATTTTTAGTATGTTTTTAGTAGGATCTAGTTACTTTTAGGGATGTTTTCATTAGTTTTTATATCAAACTAGTTACTACGAGTTTGTATGTTTTTCTGTGATTTCATGTATTTTCTGGCTGAAATTGAGGGACTTGAGCAAAAATCAGATTCAGAGGTAGAAGAAGGACTGCTGATGCTGTTGGATTCTGACCTCCCTGCACTCAAAGTGACTTTTCTGGAGCTACAGAACTCAAAATGGCGCGCTTCCAATTGCGTTGGAAAGTGGACATCCAGGGCTTTCCAGAAATATATAATAGTCCATAATTTGGCCGAGTTTAGATGACGCAAAAGGGCGTTGAACGCCAGTTCTACGCAGCAGTCTGGAGTTAAACGCCAGAAACACGTCACAAACCAGAGTTGAACGCCAGAAACACGTTACAAACTGGCGTTCAACTCCAAGAATGACCTCTCCACGTGTAAACTTCAAGCTCAGCCCAAGCACACACTAAGTGGGCCCCAGAAGTGGATTTATGCATCAATTACTTACTTCTGTAAACCCTAGTAACTAGTTTAGTATAAATAGGACTTTTTACTATTGTATTAAGGACCTTTGATCAGTTTTATGCGATCTTAGACTTTCATGGGGGCTGGCCATTTGGCCATGCCTGGACCATTATCACTTATGTATTTTCAAACGATAGAGTTTCTGCACTCCATAGATTAAGGTGTGGAGCTCTGCTGTTCCTCATGATTTAATGCAAAGTACTACTATTTTCTATTCAATTCAACTTATTCCGCTTCTAAGATATCCATTCGCACCCAAGAACATGATGAATGTGATGATTATGTGACGCTCATCATCATTCTCACTTATGAACGCGTGCCTGACAAACATTTCCGTTCTACATGCAACCAAGCTAGAATGAGTATCTCTTAGATATCTAATACAGGGGACCGAGTCCGAGTTATTAGTATCTTCGTGGTATAAGTTAGAACCCATGGATGGCCATTCCTGAGATTTGGAAAGTCTAAACCTTGTCTGTGGTATTCTGAGTAGGATCTGGGAAGGGATGGCTGTGACGAACTTCAAACTCGCGAGTGCTGGGCGTAGTGACAGGCGCAAAAGGATAGTAAATCCTATTCCAGTATGATCGAGAACCTCCAGATGATTAGCCATGCCGTGACAGAGCATTTGGACCTTTTCACAGAGAGGATGGGATGTAG
>NC_029794.2:35102502-35106037 GCF_000816755.2 Arachis ipaensis | reverse complement strand
GTAAGGTTTTATTACTTGGACGACCCAGTGCACTTGCTGGTTAGTTGTATCGAAGTTGTGACAAATTATGAATTAAGATTAGAGCACCAAGTTTTTGGAGCCATTACCAGGGATCACAATTTCGTGCACCAAGTTTTTAGCGCCGTTGCCGGGGATTGTTCGAGTTTGGACAACTGACGGTTCATCGTGTTGCTCAGATTGGGTAATTTTCTTCTTATTTTAATTTTCAAAAATTTTTCAAAAATATTTTCTTCTTTTTCGTTTTTCCCAATTAATATTCAAAAATTTTTTTTTCTTTTTGTTTTCGAAAATTATTTCAGAATTTTTAAGAATGAATTATAGTGTTTCATGATGATTTGTTGAATCCTGGCTGGCTGTAAAGCCATGTCTAAATTCCTTTGGACTGAGGATTCAACTAATCACTTCAATGCATGTAATAGCATACTAAAGCTTGGCTGGCTATTAAGCCATGTCTAATCCTCAGATTGGAGCTTTAGACTAAAGAGTACAAGATTCCTGGAATTCATATTAAAAATTTTGAAATCGTTATTTTTCTTTTTCAAATAATTTTCGAAAAATACAAAAAATTTTTTATAAAATCATAAAAATAAAAAAAAATTTTGTGTTTCTTGTTTGAGTCTTGAGTCAATTTTTAAGTTTGGTGTCAATTGCATTTTTTTCCTAAAAAAATTTAATGCATTTTTCGAAAATTCATGCATTCATAGTATTCTTCATGATCTTCAAGTTGTTCTTGGCCAGTCTTCTTGTTTGATCTTCATATTTTCTTGTTTTGTGTCTTTTCTTGTTTTTCATATGCATTCTTGCATTCATAGTGTCTATACATGAAAAATTTCTAAGTTTGGTGTCTTGCATGTTTTCTTTTCTTGAAAATTTTTCAAAAATAAGTTCTTGATGTTCATCTTGACATTCAAAGTGTTCTTGGTGTTCATCTTGACATTCATGGTGTTCTTGCATGCATCACATGTTTAGATCCAAAATTTTCATGCGTTGCATCATTTTCATGTTTTTCTCTTTCATCATTAAAAATTCAAAATTCAAAAAAATATCTTTCCCTTTTTTACTCATAAATTTTGAAAATTTGGATTGACTTTTTCAAAAATTTTTAAAAATCTAGTTGTTTTTATGAGTCAAATAAAATTTTCAATTTAAAAAAATCTTATCTTTTTCAAAAATCAAATCTTTTTCATTTCTCTTATTTATTTTCAAAAATTTTAAAAATATTTTTCAAAAATATTTTTCTTAATTTTATTTTATAATTTTCGAAAATATCATCAAAAATTAATGTTTTGATTCAAAAATTTCAAGTTTGTTACTTGCTTGTTAAGAAAGATTCAAACTTTAAGTTCTAGAATCATATCTTGTGATTATTTGTGAGTCAAGTCATTAATTGTGATTTTAAAAATCAAATCTTTTTCAAAACTAATTTCAATCATATCTTTTCAAAAATATCTTTTTATCTTATCTTTTTTTTTAAAAATATCTTTTCTAACTTCTTATCTTCTTATCTTTTAAAAATTGATTTTCAAAATTTGTTTCAACTAACTAATTAACTTTTTGTTTGTTTCTTATCTTTTTCAAAACTACCTAACTAACTATCCCTCTCTAATTTTCGAAAATACCTCCCTCTTTTTCAAAAATTCTTTTTAATTAATTAATTGTTTCAATTTTTAATTTTAATTTTAATTTTATCTTAATTTTCGAAAATCATTAACTCTTTTTCAAAATTAATTTTCGAAATTCCCTCTCTCTCATCTTCTTCTATTTATTTAATTACCTACTAACACTTCTCTTCATCTCATATCTATGCTCTCCTCATCCTTGTGTTTGGATTCTCCTCCCTTCTCTTTCCTTACATTACATTCTTTTCTTCTTCTACTCACAAAAAGGAATCTCTATACTGTGACATAGAGGATTCCATATTTTTTGTTATTCCCTTCTTTGTCATATGAGCAGGAGCAAGGACAAGAACATTCTTGTTGCAACAGATCCTGAACCTGAAAGGACTCTGAAAAGGAAACTAAGAGAAGTTAAAATACAACAATCCAGAGACAACCTTATAGGAATTTTCGAATAGGAAGAGGAGATGGCAGCCAAAAATAATAATAATAATGCAAGGAGGATGCTTGGTGACTTTACTGCACCTAATTCCAATTTACATGGAAGAAGCATCTCCATCCCTGCCATTGGAGCAAACAACTTTGAGCTTAAACCTCAATTAGTTTCTCTGATGCAACAAAACTGCAAGTTTCATGGACTTCCATCTGAAGATCCTTTTCAGTACTGAATTCATGCAGATATGTGATACTGTTAAGACTAATGGAGTAGATCCTGAAGTCTACAGGCTCATGCTTTTCCCTTTTGCTGTGAGAGACAGAGCTAGAATATGGTTGGATTCTCAACCTAAAAATAGCCTGAACTCTTGGGATAAGCTGGTCAAGGCTTTCTTAGCCAAGTTCTTTCCTCCTCAAAAGCTGAGCAAGCTTAGAGTGGATGTTCAAACCTTCAGACAGAAAGAAGGTGAATCCCTCTATGAAGCTTGGGAGAGATACAAGGAACTGACCAAAAAGTGTCATTTTGACATGCTTTCAGAATGGACCATCCTGGATATATTCTATGATGGTCTGTCTGAATTAGCTAAAATATCATTGGATACTTCTGCAGGTGGATCCATTCACCTAAAGAAAATGCCTGCAGAAGCTCAAGAACTCATTGACATGGTTTCTAATAACCAGTTCATGTACACTTCTGAGAGGAATCCTGTAAGTAATGGGACGCCTCAGAAGAAGGGAGTTCTTGAAATTGATACTCTGAATGCCATATTGGCTAAGAATAAAATATTGACTCAGCAAGTCAATATGATTTCTCAGAGTCTGAATGGAATGCAAGCTGCAGCCAACAGTACTCAAGAGGCATCTTCTGAAGAAGAAGCTTATGATCCTGAGAACCCTGCAATAGCAGAGGTAAATTACATGGGTGAACTATATGGAAACACCTATAATCCCTCATGGAGAAATCACCCAAATCTCTCATGGAAGGATCAAAAGCCTCAACAAGGCTTTAATAATGGTGGAAGAAACAGGTTTAACAATAGCAAGCCTTTTCCATCAACCACTCAGCAGTAGACAGAGAACTCTGAACAAAATACCTCTAATTTAGCAAATTTAGTCTCTGATTTATCTAAGGCCACTCTGAGTTTCATGAATGAAACAAGGTCCTCCATTAGAAATTTGGAGGCACAAGTGGGCCAGCTGAGTAAGAAGATCACTGAAACCTCTCCTAGTGCTCTCCCAAGCAATACAGAAGAAAATCCAAAAGGAGAGTGCAAGGCCATTGACATAGTCAACATGGCGGAACCTAGAGAGGAAGGGGAGGACGTGAATCCCAAGGAGGAAGACCTTCTGGGACGTCCAGTGATCAACAAGGAGTTTTCACCAAAGGACTCTGAGGCTCATCTAGAGACCATAGAGATTCCATTAAACCTCCTTACACCCTTCATGAGCTCTGATGAGTATTC
>NC_029794.2:35054714-35102412 GCF_000816755.2 Arachis ipaensis | reverse complement strand
TCCTAGATACTGGGAAAGATGAGGATGAATCCATCATCCTTGGAAGACCCTTCCTAGCCACAGCAAGAGCTGTGATTGATGTTAACAGAGGTGAACTAGTCCTTCAATTGAATGAGGACTCCCTTGTGTTTACAAATCAAGGTCATCCTTCTGTAAACATGGAGAAGAGGCATAGTAAGCTTCTCTCAGTACAGAGTCAACTAAAGCCCCCACAGTCAAACTCTAAGTTTGGTGTTGGGAGGCCTCAGCCAAACTCTAAGTTTGGTGTTGGGGAGTCTCAACAATACTCTGAACATCTGTGAGGCTCCATGAGAGCCCACTGTCAAGCTATTGACATTAAAGAAGCGCTTGTTGGGAGGCAACCCAATTTTTATTTATCTAATTTTATTTTTATTTTTCTTGTTCTTTCATGTTTTATTAGGTTCATGATCATGTGGAGTCACAAAATAAATCAAAAAAATTAAAAACAGAATCAAAAATAGCAGAAGAAAAATCACACCCTGGAGGAAGGACTTACTGGCGTTTAAATGCTAGTAAAGAGCATCTGGCTGTCGTTCAATGCCAGAGTAGAGCATGGATCTGGCGTTGAACGCCAGAAATAAGCAACATCCTGGCGTTCAGATGCCAGGAATGCACACTGAGGAAAGTTGGCGCTGAACGCTAGAAACAAGCATAGAACTGGCGTTCAACGCCAGAAACATGCTGCATCTGGGCGCTGAACGCCCAGAACAAGCATCAATTCGGCGTTTAAATGCCAGAATTGCATGCAAAGGCATTTTACATGCCTAATTGGTGCAGGGATGCAATTCCTTGACACCTCAGGATCTGTGGACCCCACAGGATCATCTCAGCATCTGTGGACCCCACAGGATCCCCACCTACCTCCACTCATACTCTTCCCTCTTCTCAATGTCCATCCTCTCTTCCCAATAAACACCCTTCCCCAAAACCCTTCACCAATCACCTCAAGCTCTCTTCCCTATTACCTATTCACCACTCACATCCACCCACTCGTCCCCATAAACCTACTTCATACACCCCACCTACCTTCAAAATTCAAAATCACTTTCCCACCCAAACCCACCCTAAATGGCCGAACCTAACCCCTCTCCCTTCACTATATAAACCCCTCCATTCTTCTTCAATTTCACACAACACAACCCCCTCCTCCTCTTCTTGGCCAAAACACCCCCTCACTCTCCCTCTATTTCTTCTTCTTCTTCTTCTTCTTTTATTTCTTCTCTTGCTCGAGGGCGAGCAATATTCTAAGTTTAGTGTGGTAAAAGCATAAAGCTTTTTGTTTTTCCATTACCATTGATGGCACCTAAGACCGGAGAATCCTCTAGAAAAGGGAAAGGAAAGACAAAAGCTTCCACCTTCGAGTCATGGGAGATGGAAAGATTCATCTCCAAAGCCCATCAAGACCACTTCTATGAGGTTGTGACCAAGAAGAAGGTGATCCCTGAGGTCCCTTTCAAACTCAAGAGAAATGAGTATCCGAAAATCCGACATGAAATCCAAAGAAGAGGTTGGGAAGTTCTAACAAAACCCATCCAACAAGTCTGAATTCTAATGGTTCAAGAGTTCTATGCTAATGCATGGATCACTAGGAACCATGATCAAAGTAAGAACCCGAACCCAAAGAATTATCTCACCATGGTTCGAGGGAAATACTTAGATTTTAGTCCGGAAAATGTGAGGTTGGCGTTTAACTTGCCTATGATGCAAGAAAATGCACGCCCTTACACTAGAAGGGTCAACTTTGATCAAAGGTTGGACCAAGTCCTCATGGACATATGTGTGGAAGGAGCTCAATGGAAGATTGACTTAAAAGGCAAACCGGTTCAACTTAGAAGACTGGACCTCAAGCCTGTGGCTAGAGGATGGTTGGAGTTCATCCAACGCTCCATCATTCCCACTAGCAACCGATCTGAAGTTACTGTGGATCGAGCCATCATGATTCATAGCATCATGATTGGAGAGGAAGTAGAAGTTCATGAAGTCATCTCCCTTGAACTCTACAAAATAGCCGAAAAGCCCTCCCCCTTGGCAAGGCTAGCTTTCCCTCATCTTATTTGCCATTTATGTTACTCAGCTGGAGCTTTCATAGAAGGAGACATTCCTATTTAGGAAGAGAAGCCCATCACTAAGAAAAGGATGGAGCAAACAAGAGAGCCCACTCATGGAGCTCAAGAAACATGTGAGGAAGCTCATCATCAAGAAATCCCTGAGATGCCTCAAGGGATGCACTTTCCTCCACAGAACTTTTGGGAGCAAATCAACACCTCCCTAGGAGAACTAAGTTCCAACATGGGATAACTAAGGGTGGAACATCAAGAGCACTCAATCATCCTCCATGAAATTAGAGAAGATCAAAGAGCTATGAGGGAAGAGCAACAAAGACAAGGAAGAGACATAGAAGCGCTCAAGGACATCATTGGTTCCTCAAGAAGGAAACGCCACCATCACTAAGGTGGACTCATTCCTTGTTCTCAAATTTTCTGTTTTTTGTTTTCTTATGTTAAATGTTTATCTATGTTTGTGTCTTTATTACATGATCATTAGTGTCTAAGTGTCTATGCCTTAAAGTAGTGAATATGAATCCATCACCTCTCTTAAATGAAAAATGTTTTTAATTCAAAAGAACAAGAAGTACATGAGTTTCAAATTTATCCTTGAACTTAGTTTAATTATATTGATACTTTTCTGGAGCTACAGAACTCCAAATGGTGCGCTCTCAACGGCGTTGGAAAGTAGACATCCAGGGCTTTCCAGAAATATATAATAGTCCATACTTTGGCCGAGTTTAGATGACGCAAAAGGGCGTTGAACGCCAGTTCTACGCTGCAGTCTGGAGTTAAACGCCAGAAACACGTCACAAACCAGAGTTGAACGCTAGAAACACGTTACAAACTGGCATTCAACTCCAAGAATAACCTCTCCACGTGTAAACTTCAAGCTCAGCCCAAGCACACACCAAGTGGGCCCCGGAAGTGGATTTATGCATCAATTACTTACTTCTGTAAACCCTAGTAACTAGTTTAGTATAAATAGGACTTTTTACTATTGTATTAAGGACCTTTGATAAGTTTTATGCGATCTTAGACTTTCATGGGGGCTGGCCATTCGGCCATGCCTGGACCATTATCACTTATGTATTTTCAAACGGTAGAGTTTCTGCACTCCATAGATTAAGGTGTGGAGCTCTGCTGTTCCTCATGATTTAATGCAAAGTACTACTATTTTCTATTCAATTCAACTTATTCCGCTTATAAGATATCCATTCGCACCCAAGAACATGATGAATGTGATGATTATGTGACGCTCATCATTATTCTCACTTATGAACGCGTGCCTGACAAACACTTCTGTTCTACATGCAACCAAGCTAGAATGAGTATCTCTTAGATATCTAATACAGGGGACCGAGTCCGAGTTATTAGTATCTTCGTGGTATAAGTTAGAACCCATGGATGGCCATTACTGAGATCCGGAAAGTCTAAACCTTGTCTGTGGTATTCTGAGTAGGATCTGGGAAGGGATGGCTGTGACGAACTTCAAACTACCATTTGATATCCGCCTGACTGAGATTAACAAGATGACCATAGCTTGCTTCATACCAACAATCTCCGTGGGATCGACCCTTACTCACGTAAGGTTTTATTACTTGGACGACCCAGTGCACTTGCTGGTTAGTTGTATCGAAGTTGTGACAAATTATGAATTAAGATTAGAGCACCAAGTTTTTGGTGCCATTACCAGGAATCACAATTTCGTGCACCAGCAACCTAACCATTATATAGTATTTTCAATTTCTTTACATCTATTTTAGTTGGATTTTATATTATAGTTTTTCCCTTGCTTTTTAACATTTGTGATCATGTGCAGCACTTAGAATAGAGACAGAGACACTCATAAGTTTTAACACCCTAATTACCCTAAGCCTTACCTCATGCCGTAATGCAAAGGTTAATCAAGGGTTACGACAATTCTAAGGCTCATACATAATTATATATATAAAAGGAATAATAATTCTAGAAGCCCGATGAAGGAAATAAACTCAAATACGAAATTACAAAGCGCGAACGTTCATAGGAAGCTACAAGTGTAAAAGATAAGATCCACTATGTAAGGTAACGAGATATATGTAGTTATATACGAGTATAATAATTATAAGATACTAGCCACAGCCCGCGGAGTTTGGGCCGACTAGTTAAATACTGACATAAAGAGGTTTGAAAGTAAAATAGCTTATACAAAGTATCACTCACAAGATAAGCCTCTAAGGCAAAAGTAAATACAAAAGTGAGAATACTAATCAAAATAACTAAAATGACAACAAAATAGAATAAGATCCTCCGCTCTGCTACCATCAAGCAACTCACTGAGGTGGGTTGCGACCTTCATATGAAAAACAGCAACAACGTACGGAATGAGAACCGGGGGTTCTCAGTATAGTAACAGTACCCAGTAATGTAAGATGTAAGACCCCGGGATGCCAGAGGCAATCCTAGAGCTTCATACCAAATAGATATCCAAACTTAACGAAATAAATAACTTAAACCGCAACTTCCGTGTGATCCCATCGCCACCGCCTACCTAACCTCCTCAGCACCAGACAAACACAAATAATGCAAGCAAGGAAAACACAGGTAGTATTCATATATATAACAAGTAATTCAAGAAGCAAGTAGGAATATTATACAATTAGGAAAACCCAAGTAATCAAAGCAAGAAAACATATAGAAGATGCATATAATGAATGTCTATCCTATTGGCTATAATATCACATATCGGTTATTGTGCCAAACCCAACAGAAAATCTGGACAGCAACCCCGGATTAGTCTCTTTGTTGTGCATACTTAGGAGGAGCAATTCCGAGGGATAAATGCCCTACCACCTTCTCCTTTCAGAGGGAAACGTTCCGAGGGAGAGTGCCCTACCACCTTCCTTTGGATGCCACATGATTCTGTGGGTTAGTGTCCTACCACCTTGCAACCAGAGAGAAACCCATGCTCAGGAGGAAAATTTCCGAGGGATGAGTGCCCTACCACCTTCTCCTTTCAGAGGGAAACGTTCCGAGAGAGGGTGCCCTACCACCTTCCTCTTGAGCGATAAATTTGAGTGAGAAGCCCAGCTTCAGCCTCACATCCGAACATAGGCAGGAGACTGCCACAACCCCTACGACGGAGAATAATGCATATCGTAATCATGGATTCAATCTCAGAGGCCACTCCTCATAGCACACTTCCACTCATACTCACTCCATCAACCATAATCATTCATTTCCAAGTTTTCAACTCATCACAACCATCATCAATTCATAACTTCCCATTCCGAACTCACTAGTTCATCAGTTCCTCAATTCGTTGTCAGTAAACACCAAGTTCACTACTCTTCCTTCTCTCTCAACCCAACTTATCATCAATACATTAGAAACCTAAACCTCCATTCTCTAACTTTTCAAAGTAAAACCCAACGTAAATCTCCTAGGACCTTTCCATTGTTTTGGTACCCGAAAAATAAGCCAAAGAGTCTTAAATAGGTGTCACAGAAGTTTACAAGCTCGTTGGGAAGGTGAAATAGTCAAAAACAAAGTTTAAGTTGAAAAACAGGGCGTGTGCGTACACACAGGGGTGAGCGTGCACACGCCCAGAGAGATTTTCAAAACGTGTGCGTACGCGTAGAGGTGTGCATACGCACAAGTGCAAAACTTTCCAAACTCTGTTCGCTCGCACAAGGCGTGCGAGCGCCCTCAACAGAGTGCACCTTCCAACGTGTGCGTGCGCATAAGGCTGTGCGTGCGCACAGGTTGTAAAACTTCATTGCTTATGTGCACGCACAAGGCTGTGTGTGTGCACAGGTTCAAAAAATCACAGGGGTGTACGTGCGCACACAAACCAGAAATCACAAAATTTTGCAACATTGCAGAATTTCAAATTTTGACACCAAATTTTGAATGATCATAACTTCCTCTACAAAAATCCAAAATTTACAAACTTTATATCAATTTGAAGACTTTTCAATGAACTTTAATTCTATATAAGTTTCAACAAATTTTGAAAACTGAGACACAAGTTATGACCCATCAAAGTTTACTAAAAACCAATTTTTACCAAAATCCATAATTCCCAATTCAATCATAAATCCACACTCATAATCATCACCAACCAACAACAACCTTAACAATCAAAACAAATCCTCATCAATTCCAGTAATCATCACTAAACAATATATAACATTAACCAAATCCATCATACAACTCATCAACACCAATAATTCTCAATAATCATCATCAACCATAATAACCAACAATCAAAATCATCATCAACATCCATCTTCAAATCTCAACACCCATCAACACACTCATCAATAAACATCATCTAACAATATATATATATAATAACCAACAATCAAAAATCATCATTAACATCCATCTTCAAATCTCAACACACACCAACACAATTCATCAATATTCATCATCTAACAATATGTATATCATCACATTCAAACTCATTCATCCTACATTCAATCCATCATCAAGCATACATTTATATATAATTAATTATACAATCACATCCTTCAACCTATCTTAAAGTCAACTAGCCTAAGTGTCCAGTGATATTACATATTACAAAGAGGAGACCGAAACCATACCTTAGCCGCTCCCCAAAATGCACACCGCACCAAGATTGGAGTCCAACAAGCTTTCAACTTACCAACAAGCCACCAAAGCTCAAACTAATATCATATATATATCAAAATCAAAACCTAAGATACACAAAACAACTAAACACAAGGGTTTAGTGAAAATTTACCTTACCCAATGGGATTAGGGGTAAAATCCAATAATTACCTGCTATTAGAGATCACCTAAACAAGCAAAACCACAAAATCTACTCAAAACTATAACCCCAAAAAAGTAGAATTCTAGGGCTGGAAACTGGAGATTGAGATGCGATTTCTTACCAAGTTTTCTTAAATATAATTGAAGAGCTCGACGAGAGCTTCCCATGGCCCCAAACGGATCATCAATCGGAGTTCCGTAGCTCAAGTTATGGCCAAAAGAAGGAGGAGGTGAATAGTGTCATCCCTCTTCTCCTCTCTTCACCCTATCCGAACTCTCTCTCTCTCTCTCTCTCTCTCTCTCTCTCTTTCTCTCTCTCTCTCTCTCTCTATACTGAAATGAGCTTCTTTGGCTCATTTACTCACTTATATATGTTGGGCTTTGGGCCCAGTCCAATCCGTTAGCGTTTTAGGTCCGTTTGGCCCACTTCGGGCCAAAACCTTTAAGATTAGTGCCCGGTTTTCGATTCTAAATTATTTTTATCCTTTCAAAATAATTAATCAACATTCAGAATCTTATTTTCCAAGATATATGGTACTGGACAGACTAGAGCCGGTATTGCCAGCTTAAGCGCCAGTACGCATCTTTACAAAAACTTTTTGAAAAAGATACATTTTCCAACTCAGAAAAATTCATTGAAATCAATTTTCACCTTTATATTTTTAAATTAAAACTTCTAAATTTTGAATCTATTCAGGGCACTAAAATTATTTTATAAAACGGTTTTATGCGAAAAACTCTGGTTCTAACATTCTCCCCTCCTAATAAAATTTTCGCCCTCGAAAATTCGAATCACACGATATATATCTGTATATTCTCCACAAAGCATTCTACTATCAACGTTATCAACCCAACAAGTTGCCAAAGCATCTCATTCATTATCATCCTACCGTGTCAATGTTCTCTGTCGTCTTCCGCTGCGTCACTCTAATTATCGTCATTAAGAATCCGAAAATTTTTCTTAAACCAAATGCCGATTTTGTAATATTTTTCAAAGCCTTTAAAACAAGTTCAATCTAGTTGAGTCCATTGTTAAAACCTTCTCAAAAGAATCAAAAATCATTTATTTGTAAATCAATCACTTTAAAGCATGATTTTCTTAGATTCATTGAAATCCTTAAATCAGGACCTTTCAATTCGAATCCCTTTCGATAAGTTAAATTACAAACCAAATTCACAAGTTAACAAAATCATAGAACACACTTTCCTTTTTAAACCGTATCATTTAATCAAAATGTTCGAATCCTAGTTTCAAAACCAAATCATTTAAACCAAAGCTCCAAACCAAATTTAAAAATCATTCTAAGCTTTAAAACCTTTTCAACATAAATGGCGATATTCTATAGTATGAAAATAAGTTAAGGTTTGGTTACCGGCTCTACAATTACCTCAACCCTGCTGTTGTGATTGACTCGCCTCATGTGTTCCTCAGTGTGGACAATCTCTAACCAAATGTCCCGGTGCGCCACACTTGTAACATAGTTTCATACCCAACCAGCAAAGCTTATTCGGATGGTAGTTCCCTAATCTTATCTCAGAACAAGGTACAAAAAGAAAAATTGATTCTGTTTGGAAAGCAAGGGGAGAGAACCCGAATTGAGCAAAGAGTGAATTCTCACTACTAAGTTTGAAGTCTTGGAAGCATTGCATATACACTAACGGAAGCACTCTTCCAAGATGAAGAACAAGGTCATGAGTTTAGATGTTGGGTTTAGTACATAGAGTCAAGGCTGTGAATCATCATCTCCGTCATTGTTAATTATTTGTAATTCAGTTTCAATGTAGATCTTTCTTAGTTTTCTTTGAGAGGTAAAAGGCAAGAAAGAGAGGCATTTAAAAAATGTCATAGAGTGAAAAAGGCTGAGAGAAACACTTGAGGGAAAAGCCAATAGTGGCCTACACACTAATAGAGGGTTAGTCAAACAACATGCCTCATTTCTTCAACAGGAAGAACTTAGCTTACTGGAAAGAAAGGATCCGGATCTTCATTCAATCAATAGACTATAACATATGGAAGATGGTGGTGAATAGTCCTAAAATCCCAACAAAGACTAATGCTAATGGAGTGGTGACTCCAAAGGAGGAAGTCGAATGGAATAATGATGACAAAAAGAATGTGGAACTGAATGCTAAAGCTATAAACTTGCTGTACTATGCCATTAGTTTCGAGGAGTACCAAAAGGTGTCTAGATGCAAGACCGCCAAAGAATCTGGGAGAAACTCCAGGTCACACACGAAGGTACCGAACAAGTCAAAGAAACAAGGATTAATATGCTGCAAAAAGAGTATGAGATGTTTACCATGAAGGATGAAAAAAGAATTGATGAGATATTTGAGAGATTCTCAATCATCATCAATAGCCTTGATACTATGGGCTTACCACACATTGAACAAACTCTAGTGCGAAAAGTCCTTAAAGGCCTCACAAAAGAATGGAAAACAAAAGACACTGTCCTAGCCGAGATTAATAACCTGAGTCCTATAACCTTTGATGAGCTAAGAGGGAAATTTCTTGCTTATAAAACCACACACACAAGCCAAGACTAAAAAAAAAGAGAATAGCCCTAAAATCAAAAGTAGAACCAAATGAGAGTAAGTCTAGTGATAGTTTTTCAGACGACGAACTTATATTTTTTGCTAGGAAGCTAAGGAGGCTAATGAGGAACAAAGGCAGGTACAAGGGCTCGAGATCAAAAGAATACAAGAAGGATTTGAGCAAAGTGATATGTCACAACTGCAAGTAGGCTGAACATTTTAAGTACAACTGCCCAAAGCTCAAGAAGGAGGGAAAAGGGAAGAAAGAAAAGAAGATAGTGCTCATGGCCTCTTGGGAGGATCTAGAGAACGATTCGGATGAGGAAGAGGACTCCAAATACGAAGCTCAAGTTTGCTTCATGGCTGGTGAAGATCAATTGGATGAGGTAAATTACTATGACTTATCTATGGATGATTTACATGTTATTGTTGATGATCTCACCCACTACTCTGAGAAATTACTGAATAAATATAATAAATACAAAATTGAAAATGAAATGTTGAAAGCTGAAAATAATTTTTGAAAGAAAAAGTGAAGAAAACCAAATGTGCTATCGATCTCATTGAAGAAAATCAATTTTTGAAATCTAAAATCGAAAAGCTTAAAGGAAAGCACAATTTAATGATCCTTCTCAAGAATTTGTTGCTGAAAATGAAAGATTAAATGAAATGATTAAAAGGTTGAATAGTGACTTAGCAAAGTTTGCTCATAGTTCAAGTAATTTGGACAAATTACTTGCAAGTCAAAAACTATTGTTTGAAAACCATTGTTTGGGCTATGTGACAAAAGAGGATACATTTTTTGAAAAACCAATTGCAAAATTCATGGCCTCTTCTTCAAAAACAAAAATCTCTTTTGAGAAATCTATTCTTGGATATTTTTCTAACAATGATGCCTCGTTTCAACAGCCTTATTTTGATGAAACTGCATCATCCTCTAAAATCGAACCAGTTCCAAACAATTCTGGTCAGGGACACTTCTCAAATAATGAGGTTGCTTTCAAACAGCCACAATTTTACAAAAGAGCCTCTTATTCAAGAAGCCCATATGCTTTCAAAAATTCTAGTTTGAAACCTTTTGCAAAAAGGGGTGCTAATACTAAAAGTGAATTTATAAAAAAAATGCACATTTTTCAAGAACCAGAAAATTTTACCCTCTTAATCGTTATCAACATTAAAGCTTTAATCAATTTCAGCAACATGCACACAGAATTCATTGTTTTAATTGTAAAAAACCTATTCACTCTTACTCCTAATTCTTTATTGACAAAAGAAGAGTAGGTGATGAACGGATTCTTGCTAGTAAAGAATTCACAATAAATTTCCATTGCAAGTATAGTTTCTAAACCAACAATAATTCTTTCATACAAAAATTTGGTTGTCACTAAAACAAACCCAATAAAATTAAATCGAAGTATTTAAAACTCGGGTCGTCTCTCAAAGAATTTCAGGAAAGTATGTCACTATTGGTTTTGGAAAAGTATCTTTTTGGATTTTTGAAAGGATGAACAAGGAATGTAAATGATAAGAAAATAAACTAATAATTAAGAAAGCTCTTAGCAAGATATGAGAATTAGAATTCCTATCCTAGCTATCCTTATCAATTGTGACATCAATTGTCCATTGCTCCCACTTAGTTAACCTTTAACTATGAAGAAAAGTCAAGTGGATGAATCAATTTGATTCCTCAAGTCCTAGTCAACTCCTAAGGGAAGACTAGCTTTAGAGAGATCCAAATCAACTAGCAACTTTCAAATATCAATCAACAAAGGAGTTTGATAACTCAAGAGTCTCCAATTACTCAACCAAAGCCAAGAATATAAAAATCTAACTTAAAATCCAATCAAACATTTTATCAAACACTTGGAGGGCATAACATAAAAGCATAGAAATTAATAAGAGACAATAAAATCCAAACAACCAATTGTAAGCATCAATAACATAAATAGAAGAAAGCAATCATAAATATGAAATACTTCAAATTGCATTAATAAGAAATTGAATCTAACATGGAGTTCATAAACTAAATTGGATAAATAAACAAGTTATCAAGAGAAGATAGATAAACTAAAGGACTAGAACAAATAAAAGTAGAAGAGAAATAAATTAAAGCAAAGTAAAAATCTAAAATTGGAAATAGCTAAACCTAAGAATCCTAAAACCTAGAGAGAGGCACATAAAATTAAATGAATGAAAGTTGTCTGAATGAATCAATGATTCCCCCACTCTGTAGCCTCTAATATGTGTTTTCTGGGCCAAAAACTGGGTCCAAAACCAGCCCAAAATCGCCCCCAGCGTCTTTTGCTATTTCTGCACGTGACGTATGTCACGCGTACGCGTACGTCACGCGTACGCGTCGATGGTGTTTTGCGCGTGTCACGTGTACGCGTACATCACGCGTGCGCGTCGCCTAACAGCATGGCAATGATGCACGGAAACTTGTCTCTCAACAAATTTCCCTCGGCAAGTATACCGAATTGTCTTTAAGTAAAAACTCACCATAGAGTGAGGTCGAATCCCACAGGGATTGATTGATCAAGCAACTTTTATTAGAGGAATGTTCTAGTTGAGCTAAGCAGAAATTGAGTTGAGAAATTACAGAAAATTAAATGGCGGGAAAGTAAATAACAGAAAATGTAAATGCTGGAAATAAATGGCAGAATGTAAATAGCATAAAGTAAATCGCAGAATCTTAAATGGGGATTTGGGAAGATGAGCAGAAAAGTAAATGGCAGCAAATAAAGAGAATGGGTAAGATCAGCAATGGGGGATTCATTGGGCTTAGGAGATGTTGCATTCTCTGGATCAAGTTCATTTTCATCTCTTCCTCAATCAATGCATTCATTGATTTCCTTGGAAATCTTAAGTGATTGGATCCTGATGCGCATAAACTTGTTATGCTATGATGTAGGAAATTGCACGATCGGTAAAATTCCTTCCGGCAAGTGCACCGGTTATCGTCAAGTAAAAACTCACAATAGAGTGAGGTCGAATCCCACAAGGATTGGTTGAGTGAGCAATTTTTCACTTTCCTGCTTAGCTTCTTCCACACCTTCCTTCAAGATTTCTGGCTCCTGTTCTGAGGGTCTGATTCCTTCTTCTTCTGAGACTTCCTTCAATATGGTGATGACCTTGCATTCTTCCCATCTCACTCCCTTTTGTTCCCCTTTAGGATTCTTTTCTGTGTCACTAGGGAACACTGCAGTTGACTTAGGGGCCTGTTGAGATAGCTCTCCTACTTGAGACTCCATCCTCTTGAGTTTTTCACCATGGTTCCTTAAGGTAGATCTCACATCATCCCTAAAGCTTTTCAACTCACTTATGTCCTAACCCATGTTTGCCAGCATTCCTTCTATCCTGTTTTTATTGATTCTTGTGGCTTTAACTCTTGCAATTCTTGTTTGCCTTCCAAGGACTGTTTCAGAGTTTCAGCTGCTGGATTGCTTTCCTCTAAACACAGATGGCTACTATCATCCTTAGGCTTTTCAGGTTCTGGTTCAGGCTCAGATGCAGGTTTGAAAACATTGAAAATGAGCTGTTCATCATGTATTCTCAAGATTAGCTCTCCTTGTTCTACATCTATGAGCGCTCTAGCAGTGGCTAGAAATGGCCTTCCCAGAATGATAGGTTGTAGGTAGCTTTCCTCCATGTCCAAAATGACAAAGTCTGTGGGGAAGAAATAATTTCCCACTTTCACCAGCACATTTTCAACTACCCCTTCAGCTTGTCCTAAACTAACTTAAATTCTATCCTATTTATACACTTTCTAAATTGAGCTTCTGTTGTGTTTCTTGGGCTTTGAGGCCTTTCCCTGATTTCCTTTTGCTTTGGGTTTATGGTCCATAATCCTGATGAGGCTGTGATCCAATTCTGTAACATTCATTGAGCAAACTTAGTGATACACAAGTAATGACACAAGACTCAACAAATTGAAGCTCCAGACTCATCAATTCTTCAGGCCCAATCCCATAAACCATGATATTCAATTGGGTTTCATACCATAATACGTTTAAGTTAATGTTTGTGCTCAAATGCTAACTTAAACTTCAATATATTTGGCCCAGAAGCCCCTTTCAAAAAGTGGCGTTTAAGTTGAAGTTTAAGTTTCAGTTTAAGGTTAAACTGAAACTTAAACGTGGAAATGGAAGAAAGCAACCCAGGAGTGTGAAATGTCGAACACGTTTAAGCTTCAGTTTAAGGTTAAACTGAAGCTTAAATGTGGAAATGAGAAAGCAACCCTGGAGGAGAGAAATAGTCGAACACGTTTAAGCTCCAGTTTAAGGTTAAACTGGAGGTTAAACGCCAGTTCCAGCATTTCTTAGCCTTCATGATTCTGGCGTTTAAGCTCCAGTTTAGGCTTAAACTGGAACTTAAACGCCATTTCTAGCATTATTTGGCTTGGTAGTTTAAGTTCCAGTTTAAGCTTAAACTGGAACTTAAACTCCACATGTGATATTCAAGCTTCCTTTATTGATTTTGTTGCTTCCTTGCCTAGCCTCTTCTTCCCTGAAATCATCCAAACAATTGCATCAAAGTCTTGCAAAATTTCATGAGAAATCTTCCATTCATAGCATTCAAGTAATATAACTAAAAACTCATGGAATTTGCATCAAAATCATACTGTTTGGATGGTTCATTGCTTTGTTATTCATTTAACCATTCTTGGTTACTTTAAGCTCAAGAAAATGCATAAAACAACTAAAACTAACAGAAAAATGCTAGTGAAACTAGCCTAAGATGCCTTGGCATCAGATCCCAATTCCTTGGCAACCCAATCTCTCTAAGCTTGAACAGTTGCCCAATTCCTTGATTTAATTGCTCATGGGAAGAGATGAATTATGGTCACTGATTATACCACATGCATTCCCAAATCAAAGTGTTGGTAGGATTATATGTCACTATATCCATCCAAACCCCAATTTGGTCCAGCATGAGAAAGTATTTTTAGCATGATCTCCTCATTCCTCTTCCAAGGTTCAGAGGAGATCCAATTATGGAGAGCTTCTCTTCCAAGATAGCAAACCAATTGGATGAAGAACGAAAGCTTTCTAGTAAAATCAAGAGAAAAGAAAGAAGAAGAATAATGAAAACTATTATTGATCCATCAAATTACAACAGAGCTCCCTAACCCAATGAAAAGGTGTTTAGTTGTTCATAGCTCTGGAAATGGAAAGCAAAAATAAAAAGTACATTCTGAAAAATAAACTAGAAGTTGCAGAGAAAGTAAAATATATAGAGTATAGTTCTCAAGTTCCCGATCTCTATTTTAATTCAAAACTATCCCTATATATACTACTCTTTATATCCTCTAGTTAGCTCTTCAAGTCTTGGATATGGGCCTTTGATCTTCAGTTGAAGCAGTTACAGTCTCTAGTGGGCTCAGCTTTGCTTGCAAAGAAAGTGTGAGTTAGGCATGATGGGAAGTTAGCTAGGACGTTAGTGGCGTTAACGTTAAGTGTAAATTTGGGTTCGAGAGCGTTAGTGACGATAACTTTGTCACTAACGTTCCAAACTAAATGATCCACGTTAACTTCAACGTTAGTGGTACTAACGTGGCCTCTTAGTCCTTCGCAAACGTTATTGGCACTCACTTTTACCAATAACGTTGCTTCTTATCCCTTTCTTCCACGTTAATGGTCCACGTTAGTGTAACTAATGTGGCCCTTAACATGGGCATGCCTAAGCTTCGAGAGCGTTAGTGACAATCACCTTTGTCACTAACATTTCAAAGTGCCCCTCTTTCCCACGTTAGTTCTCCACGTTAGTGTAACTAACGTGGCCACTAACGTGGCCACTAACGTGGGTATGCTTGCCATCTCCAATATTAGTGACAAAGGTGAGTGTCACTAACGTTGGCCTATAATTCATTGCTCCACGTTATCCTTCACGTTTGTGGTCTTAACGTGACCACTAACATAGGCAATACAAGCTTGGCCTAGCGTTAGTGACATAGGTGAGTGTCACTAACGCTTGCGATCCCTCTTTACTCCACGTTAGAGTCCACGTTAATTGGATTAACATGGCTCTTAACGTGGCTTAGTGTGGCGTTAGTGGTGATCACTTTCACCACCAACGTTGGAGCTCCCCTTTTTTCCACGTTAGTTACCACGTTAGTGTAACTAATGTGGCAACTAACGTGGGCTATGATGGCATTCAAGGGCGTTATTGGTGGTAACTTTTTCCACTAACGTTGCAAGCTTGCTCCCTTTCCACGTTAGTGGTCACGTTAGTGTAACCAACATGGCTCCTAACGTGGCTCTTCTATGCTTTCTTTTTCCTGAAATCAAACCAACAAGGTGCATCAAAGCTTTGTTTCAAGTCATGAGATCATGCATCATCCATATTATCATTCAATTCATGCATAATTCTCATGAAATTATGTAAAGTTCACAATGTTTGCTTGAATCAAGATGTAAGTGTATATTTACCCAAAACTTGCTTATTTACTAAGAAAATGCATGAAACTATCCTAAAAGAGTAAAGAAAAAGCTCAGTAAAACTGGCCAAAATACCCTGGCATCGCAACACCAAACTTAAAGCTTGCTTGTTCCTAAGCAAGTACTGAAGCATAAGAATGATGAATGAAAGAACAAGAGAAACAAGTTCTTATTACAGAAGTAAAGTTCTTGGGTTCATGGGGTTTCATGCATAGCAATTTAGGTTCATTCCTTTACTGGTTTTCAGGTCCCTATTATGCTTTTGAATACTTGCTTGATTGCATCCTATGAGATCCTTATTCCTTGATATCCCCCTTCTTTTCAGGGTTTATTGCATTTCTTATGCTAAGTGCTCTGTAAGGGGGCGACTCTTTAAAATAAGCTTTCAGCCAACACTCCCGAACCAGTTGGTTCAAGGTGCTAGGTGTTGAAACACCCCTAAGGACTTACTCCCTCAAGTCTCTCCCCCCCATACATGCACACCACAGGCATATGGTTTGTTATTTTCTTTCCTTGAGGCCTTGGTGTCCAGCACCTCTTTGGATTACTAAGTGTTCTGTAGCAAGGTTGCTCTTGATAGTGGATTTTCAGTTGATAATCCCGGGTTAGTTAACCCAAGTTACCGAGTGATGAAGCACTCCTAAGAACTTATTCATCCAAGCAGATCCTTGGTACAGGAACACCACAGACATATCCCTCAAGATTTAAACCCTTGGTGCCTAGCTTTATTTCTTATTCTTTTTCTTTCTTTTTCCAATTCTCACTGTTCTTTTTCTTTTTCTTATTAGGACCTTGTTATTGAACTAGTCTCATAGAATATGCTTCAAGCATAGGATTCAGAATATGTAGTTGCCTGTATTCCTTGTTGGCAAACCAACTTAGCTAACCAATTACTACACCACAAACATTAAGAACTTACTCCACAAGATAAACCTCGCTCTGGTTTTTCATAACATTTTCTTTTATTTAACTTAAAGGACAAGCATACATTTAAGCAGGGTGAAATTGAAAGTAGGGAACTTAAACTAGCACACATATGACAAAAGCAAAGAAATCTTAAAGACAGAATTGAAAATTCCTAAGCTACTATGGAAGCATGTTCTATTTCATACATGATTTTCCTTATTTAGACATTGAAAGAAAGAAAATGAAAAGGAACTCCGCCACCTTTTACTCATGAGGGTGCCTATGCTCTCTTTCTTGTTTGTCCTCTTTATGTCCTTCTTGAGTGCTTGAGCTCCCATTTTCTTTGCGCTTTCCGACCAACTTTTCCAGAAGCCAGCATCTTCCATCTTCTTCTTCAACGTTTCCTTCTGTTGTTTCACCTTCCCTTCTTCTTGTTCTGTTAGGTCTTTTTGGACTGTATCATACCTTGGGATTACAGAGTGCAAGTTATGCATATGCCCAGCCACATAGGTCAACTTGGTCTGAGTGTTTATGTTGAATTCTTCCCTGTGTAGTTGCCGTCCTTCATTAAGCACGCTGAACTCGTTGAATGCTTTCATCTGAGTTAGTTGACGTTGGTTGAGTTCTTGAAGGTTTTTATCTTGATGCTCTTGCCTTTCAGTCACTTGATTGATGGCTTGAGTGAGTTGGGAGTAGTGTTCCTGTTGCTGCTCTATTTGTTATTTCTGCCACTCCCCTTTTTGATTCATCCAATTAGCAAGTAGTTCTTCCTGACGATCCATCTTTTGGGATTGAAAGTGTAGTTGTTGCTCTTGTCCTTCCATATATCTCCTTGCCAAATCCTCAATGGCTCCTTGAATGTGAACCAGATTTATGTTGGTTGGATCATATTGCTCTTCTTGCTGGTATTCTGTTTGTTGAGGTTCTTCTTGATGAGGTTCTTCTTGTGATGTTCATTTCCTTATCTGAGGCCTTTTCTGTTGTTGAGCAGGTGCTACATATGTTATACGCTGAAGCGTAACTAACCTTCCAGGGTTTATCTAATTTGGATTGCTATCTTCGAAGACTACCTTGGCTTTCATACATAGTCTCAGGATGGTACTGGGGTACCAAAGCCGAGCACTTGGATCAATCTTTTCGACTGCTTCTTGGATCTCCTCAGCTATAATTTCATGTACATTGATGTCTCTACCCCTCATAATACAATGTACCATAGTAGCTCGAGCAATGTTGACCTCAGAATTGTTTGAGGCTGGAAGGATAGATCTTCTCACGAGCTCAAACCATCCCTTGGCTTCCGGGATGAGATCTCCTCTTCTAATGAACCATAGCCTCTTATCCGAATACCTTTCCCAATCTGATCCTATGACACACATATCGTTCATAATTTCTTCAAGCTCATCATTATCGGGGCCATTACTTATTCTTGCTTGATAACTTGGCTTGTCAGAGGGTTGTGATCTCAGATGAAAAGTCCTCATGATGGCATTGGGACTGAAGTCCACCTCTGTTCCTCTCACATAGCTACTGAAGGTAGGGGCCTTGGTGGTATCTTCTCTGGCCACATTGGCGTAGAACTCCTTAATGAGATTTGTATTTATCTTTGTGTCTGGGTTCGTGAGCTCTTGCCAACCCTTTTGTTCAATCTTCTCTCTAATCTGTGGGCACTCATCATTGTTGAACTGGAATGTCAATTCTGGAAATATTTTCTTGTGCTTTATCCGTTTAAATTGAAGCTCATGGAAGGCGGTCTTGAACCTCCCTTCATCAAAAGGGATGCTCTCCACCGGTCCCTTTTTCTTTCGCCTCTTGGAGCTTGATGATGCCATGAGTAGAAGTTAGAACATGAAGGTGTTGAGAATTATAGATTGATGATGGAATTCGGTCGGGTTAAGATAAGGTGTAGTTATGGGATTGTGTTTGGATAAAGGAAGAAGTGTTGGCTGTGTGTGTTCGAAAGATAAAAGAATGAAATAAAAGGGCATTTGAATATGGAGGGGGTATAGAGTGGGGGTTATTTATATAGGAAGATGATGGGTGATTGAAGGGTGTGGATTGATGGTAAGAACCAATGGAGGACGGTTGGGGTTTTGCATGAAATGAGCACCAGGATCACCACTTTTATGATGTGAGTGGTTTGGTTTCCAAGAGTATCATTATTCTAATGTTGCATGGCAACATTTCCCAATGCATTCCCCTTTGAAGACATGTGTATAGACCCCTTTTGTGAAGTGGCCGAACCCCCTCCTTCATTTGTCCCATCAATTCTTTCCAATCTTCCCTTCATTTCTCCTACAAGATAAAAGGAATGAAATTAATGAGTTTTGATAGTTGCAGCAAAATTAGAAAGTGGAATAACTACTTTTTAAAATTTTTGTTTTTGAATAACTAAGTGATATTCATGAATGCAAACCAACTGAATTTCTTTAGAGTTCATGTATGCAACATTGGTGACACCAACTTAGTTTGTGACCATGTAGTGTAAAAAGAGTTGATTTAGGCTCTAAGATTAACATGATATGTATATTCTCTTAGTGTGTCTTGAACACCAAACTTGTTGTTCACTATATGTTACATATAAGGATTCATTTAAGTGTTTGTCAAAGTTGATTTGGAATTCATGAACCTTGCTTTATTAACTACTTTAAACATCCTAAAAAGAAATTGAAAGGATATAAAACATATAAAACATGGGTTGTCTCCCATGAAGTGCTTCTTTAGCGTCATTAGCTTGACGTTTTGCCTTTGTCAGGGTGGTTGGTAATGCTTCAAATCTTCCCCTCTCGCAATGAATCTATCTCCGTTGGCTTCATTAAGAATCTCCACATGTTCCAAGGATAGAATTATGCTGATGGTATAGACTTTAGGTAGCTAAGATGGAATGGTGGGTAGATGAGGTGGAATAGCTGGGAAATGAGCAGAGATTACTTTATCCCCTGGAGAAAAATCTTCTGTAGGGATCTTCTTGTTCTTCCATCCCCTTAGTGCTTTCTTCCTTGTTTCTTTTAATGCTCTCCTGCTCCTTGTGGCTTCTTTTCCCAGGGAGATTTTGTTGCTGGTCTCATATGACTCTGGTGGGTTTAGCTCCTCTTGGGTTTCCTTTAGCTGTTGTGCCTTCTGATTGTATTGTTCGTCAACCAAAGGGATTCCCAGGGGTATTGTTTGTGCTTCAGTGCTTGTTTCTTCCACCATTGCCTCATTGTGATCCTCCCTTGATTCCTTATTTTCTTGATCTGCTTCTTGTGAGGGTTTGAAGACATTGAAGGTAAGTTGTTCATCATGTATCCTCAATATTAGCTCTCCTCGCTCCACATCTATAAGTGCCCTGGCTGTGGCCAGGAATGGTCTTCCCAATATGATTGGATGGAGGTGACTCTCTTCCATCTCCAAGATAACAAAGTCTGCGGGGAGGAAGTAGTTCCCAACCTTTACCAACACATTTTCAATCACTCCTATAGCTTGTTTTTGAGTTTTGTCAGCCAATTTGATGATTACATCTGTGGGTATTAGCTCATTGATCTGAAGCTTCTTCATGAGGGATAAAGGCATTAAGTTGATGCTTGCTCCCAGGTCACAGAGTCCTTTATCAATTCTTATTTCTCCTATAGTATAGGGGATGTGAAAACTCCCTGGATCCTTCCTTTTTGTAGGCAACTCTGGTTGAATGAGAGCACTGCACTCCTTATTCATCACTATTGTTTGCCCTCTTTTGAGTGAACTTTTCGTGGTCAGCAGCTCTTTCATACACTTAATGTATGTGGGCATTTGTTGGAGAGCCTTGATGAATGGTATGTTTACATGGAGAGATGCAAACATGTCGAGGAACTTGGAATACACTTTCCTTTCTACACCACTCTTGAGTCTATGGGGAAAATGTGCATATGGGTATAGAATCTCCTTCTCCCTTAACTCCTTCCTCTGTGTTGGGTTGGTTTCTTGATCAATCTCTCCTTGCTTCTCTGCTGGAATATTTGAAGAGTGTTTTAAGGGTTTGTTCAGTTCTTTCTCAGTCCCCTTATCACTTATAGTGACCATCTTGCATTCTTCCCATCTCACTTTCTTTGCTTCACCTCTCGGGTTTTTCTCTGTGTCACTTGGGAAACTATCAGTAGGTTTAGGCATCTTCTCAGAGAGGTATCCCACTTGAAATTCCAGCCTCTTGATGGTGTCTCCCTGGTTTTTGATATTGGCTCGCACCTCCTCCTTAAACACCTTGTTGTCTTGGATTTCCTTGCATATGCCTTCAAGTAGAGTCTCAATCCTTGAGAGCCTATCTTCGGATGGTGATGGTGGGTTGAGATTGGAGGGATGAGAATGGCCATTTTGGTTTTGGTATGGATGTTGAGAGGTATTGTTGGGTGGGTGCTGATATGATCTTTGTGTGGAATATTGGTGAGTTGCATTGTGGTTGGGGTTGTGATGTCTCTGATCTTGGCCTTGATCTTGTTGAATTCCCCACCCAAAATTTGGGTAGTTCTTCCAACCAGGATTATAAGTTTTGGAGTATGGATCATGGGTCTGCCTAGGTGAGTTCCCAATGTAGTTGGCTTGTTTCTGGTCACCCTCTTCCTCTGTATTTGCTCCTTCTTGAGCTGCTGATGAGGTGGTGAATGCTGCCACTTGGTTCCTTTCCATCTTCTTGTTAAGGTCAGCCAGCTGCTTGGTGATCATCTTGTTTTGAGCTAGCAGCGCGTCCATGCTATTCAACTCCATTACTCCTCTAGTGTTGCCCCTTTTAGAAGCATAGAAGTAGTCATTCTAAGCTACAGTCTTGATGACATCTATGGCTTCTTCAATGGTTTTCTTCTTGTTCAGAGATTCCCCGGATGAGTGGTCTACTGCCTTCTTTGATTTATAAGAAAGACCCTCATAGAAAATGTGTAACTGCACCCATTCATTGAACATGTCTGGCAGACACCTTCTTGTTAAGTCCTTGAACCTCTCCCATGCTTCATAGAGAGTTTCACCATCTTGTTGCCTGAAGGTTTGTACCTCAGCTCTCAACCTGTTGATTCTTTGAGGAGGATAGAATCTTGCCAAGAATTTGTTTACCACATCTTCCCAGGTTGTCAGACTCTACTTCGGGAAGGATTCCAGCCATTTAGATGCTTTATCCTTGAGTGAGAAGGGAAACAGAAGCAGTCTATAGGTGTCAGGATGAACACCATTAGACTTCACAGTATCACATATCCTTAGGAAGGTGGTGACATGTTGATTGGGGTCTTTTTGGGCACTTCCTCCGAATGCACAGTTGTTCTGGACCAGGGTGATGAGCTGGGGTTTTAGTTCAAAGTTATTGGCATGTATGGTTGGCTTTTGGATGCTACTTCCACAGTTTCCTGGGTTTGGATTGATATAAAAGCCTAGAACTCTTCTCTCTTGCCCAGCATGATTCACTGGACTTTCTCTGGCATGGTTGTGAGCTTCTTCTTCATGGTGGTTCTCCATATTCTCCTCCATAGTTGTTTCAAAATACTCCTCCTCTTCCTCAGCACCAACGACTCTCTTTCCTCTTGCTTCCCTCCTTAATCTAAGGAAGGTCCTCTCAGGTTCAGAATCAAAGGAAGTTGAAGCCCCGCTTCTTCTACCTGTCATACAACCAACAAAGTAAAAAGAGCAAGAAGAAATTGAATGGAAATTACTCTTGTTAGAATGGCTGTTAGTGTGAGTGGTACAATATATCAAACAGTTAGTGGGTTAGTTAACTGACTTGTAAACAATGACGAAAAACACAACAAACGGGTAAGGGATAAAGGAAAGAAAATAACTAAAACTGAAAGTAAATCACTCAAATGGAATTAAACAAAACAAAAGAAAAATGCTCAATCTGGTTATCCTCTAACTTAATCATTGTTGATACAAAATCAATCCCCGGCAACGGCGCCATAAACTTGATGCACGAAAACTTGTATCTCAACAAATTTCCCTCAGCAAGTATACCGAATTGTCATCAAGTAAAAACTCACAATAGAGTGAGGTCGAATCCCACAGGGATTGATTGGTCAAGCAACTTTAATTAGAGGAATGTTCTAGTTGAGCTAAGCAAAAATTGAGTTGAGGAATTGCAGAAAATTAAATGGCGAGAAAGTAAAGAACAGAAAATGTAAATGCTGGAAATAAATGGCAAAATGTAAATGGCATAAAGTAAATCACGGAATCTTAAATGGGGATTTGGGAAGATGAGCAGAAAAGTAAATGGCAGTAAATAAAGAGAATGGGTAAGATCAGAAATGGGGATTCATTGGGCTTAGGAGATGTTGCATTCACCGGATCAAGTTCATTTTCATCTCTTCCTCAATCAATGCATTCATTGATCTCCTTGGCAATCTTAAGTGATTGGATCCCAATTCCTTGGCAACCCAATCTTTCTAAGCTTGAACAATTGGCCAATTCCTTGATTTAATTGCTCATGGAAAGAGATGAAGTATAGTCACTGATTATACCACATGCATTCCCAAATCAAACTATTGGTAGGATTATATGTCACTATATCCATCCAAACCCCAATTTGGTCCAGCATGAGAAAGTATTTCTAGCATGATCTCCTCATTCCTCTTCCAAGGTTCAGAGGAGATCCAATTATAGAGAGCTTCTCTTCCAAGATAGCAAACCAATTGGATAAAGAACGAAAGCTTTCTAGTAAAATCAAGAGAAAAGAAAGAAGAAGAATAATGAAAACTATTATTGATCCATCAAATTACAACAGAGCTCCCTAACCCAATGAAAAAGGGTTTAATTGTTCATAGCTCTAGAAATGGAAAGCAAAAATGAAAAGTACATTCTGAAAAATAAACTAGAAGTTACAGAGAAAGTAAAATATACAGAGTATAGTTCTCAAGTTCCCGACCTCTATTTCAATTCAAAACTATCCCTATATATACTACTCTTCAGATCTTCTAGTTAGCTCTTCAAGTCTTGGATATGGACCTTTGATCTTCAGTTGACGCAATTACAGTCTCTAGTGGGCTCAGCTTTGCTTGCAAAGAAAGTGTGAGTTAGGCATGATGGGAAGTTAGTTAGGACGTTAATGGCGTTAACGTTAAGTGTAAATTTGGGTTCGAGAGTGTTAGTGACGATAACTTTGTCACTAACGTTCCAAACTAAATGATCGACGTTAACTTCAACATTAGTGGTACTAACGTGACCACTAACGTGGCCTCTTAGTCCTTCGCAAACATTATTGGCACTCACTTTTACCAATAACGTTACTTCTTATCCCTTTCTTCTACGTTAGTGGTACACTAACGTGGCCCTTAACGTGGGCATGCCTAAGCTTCGAGAGCGTTAGTGACAATCACCTTTGTCACTAACGTTTCAAAGTGCCCCTCTTTCCCATGTTAGTTCTCCACGTTAGTGTAACTAACGTGGCCACTAACGTGGGTATGCTTGCCATCTCCAACGTTAGTGAGAAAGGTGAGTGTCACTAACGTTGGCCTATAATTCATTGCTCCACGTTACCCTTCACGTTAGTGGTCTTAACATGACCAATAACGTAGGCAATACAAGCTTGGCCTAGCGTTAGTGACAAAGGTGAGTGTCACTAACGCTTGCGATCCCTCTTTACTCCACGTTAGAGTCCACGTTAATTGAATTAACGTGGTTCTTAACGTGGCTTAGTGTGGCGTTAGTGGTGATCCCTTTCTTCCACGTTTGTTACCATGTTAGTGTAACTAACGTGGCAACTAACGTGGGCTATGATGGCATTCGAGGGTATTATTGGTGGTAACTTTTCCACTAACGTTGCAAGCTTTCTCCCTTTCCACGTTGGTGGTCACGTTATTATAACTAACGTGGCTCCTAACGTGGCTCTTCTATGCTTCCTTTGTCCTGAAATCAAACCAACAAGGTGCATCAAAGCTTTGTTTCAAGTCATGAGATCATGCATTATCCATATTGTCATTCAATTCATGCATAATTCTCATGAAATCATGTAAAGTTCACAATGTTTGCTTGAATCAAGATGTAAGTGTATATTTACCCAAAACTTGCTTATTTACTAAGAAAATGCATGAAACTATCCTAAAAGAGTAAAGAAAAAGGTCAGTAAAATTGACCAAAATATCCTGGCATCAGGAAATTATGGCAAATTGAATATCATTTCGAAGCACCGGATGTTAGCTTTCCAACGACTGGAACCGCCTCATTCGGACCTCTGTAGCTCAAGTTATGATCAATTTAGTACGAAGAGGTTAGGCTTGACAGCTTAGCAATTCCTTCCATTTCTTGTATTTCTTCCACTTTTGCATGCTTCCTTTCCATCCTCTAAGTCATTCCTGCCCTATAAACCCTGGAAACACTTAACACACATATCAGGCATCGAATGGTAATAAGAGAGAATTAAAATTAGTAATTTAAGGCCAAAGAAGCATATTTTCAATCAAAGCACAGAATTAGAAAGGAAAATGTAAAACATGCGAATGATATGAATAAGTGTGAGTTTAGTGGATAAAATCCACTCAATTAAGCATAAAATGTACCACGAAATAGTGGTGCATCAAATCTCCCCACACTTAAACATTAGCATGTCCTCATGCTATGCTCAAGAGAAGCTATAAAGGAGTGAAGAGGAATGGGAAAACTTATGAAATGCAACCTATCTATATGAATGAAACTATATGCTAAGATGTTTCTATCTACTTGGTTAAAAGTAAACAAGTTCTTCAAGACAAACATAAATCAGATTCCACTAATTCAAATCATACAATGAAAGACAAGTAAACTTGTAGGAAGATAGCTCATGAAAGTAGGGAATCATAGAATCAAGCATTGAACCCTCACTGGAAGTGTATATGCACTCTAGTCTCTCAGGGGTCTAGGGTTAACCACTCTGCTCTTCTCTAGTCATGCTTTCTAAAACTTTGTTCTTCATCTAACCAATCAACAAATATTTAGTGTACAAATGCAAACGTCATGAGGTCTTTTCAAGGTTGTAATGGGGCTAAGGTAAGGGTGAGGATATATGTATGGCCAAGTGAGTTATAATATGAATCTTTGACTAACCCAAGCTCTTACCTAACACACACACACACACTTTATGTAATTCTAAAATCATGCCTAGCTACCCATAATTTCACTTTTGTATATTTCACATACTCATGTATCAAGTTAACTTTAATTTCACCACATATGCATTGATCTTTTATTAAACTTAACATTGGGGTGATTTCATCTCCTATTTATATATTTATTTGCATTGTACTATATTTTTATTTTTATTTTTTTATTTTTTTATGAACATTAAAGCAAACATAACATATCAATGCACATGGGTCCTTTTCTGGTCTCACATGAGTATGCACCCAAATTTCCAATATTCAAATAAAGTAGAAACATAGCACATTCCTATTAACCCAGGTTCCCACAATTCTCCACACTTAGTTAACACACTATCTTAAGCTAACCAAATATTCAAATCAGGTAATTAATTATTTTTCCGCTCAAGGCTAGTGATGTGGTAAAATATAGAACAAATGGGGATTAAAAGGCTCAAAGTGGCAAACAAAGGTAAATGGTAGGCTATTTGGGATAAGTGAGCTAATAGCAAATGATGGCCTCAATCATATGTATGCATGAATATACACTAAACAATGGACATATAGAATGGAACAAACCATAGATTGCAATCATAGAGAAGAAAACACACAAGAATAAAAATCATGGTTAGATAATGTAACCATATAATTAAGCTCAAAATCTCATAGGTTGTGTATTCTTAGCTCTAAACCATGTTCCGAATTACAATCTTCAAACAAGTTTAACAAAAAAGTTTTAATTTGAATTAGTGAAATATTATAAAATAGGGTCTTGAAAAAGAACTTATCACTCCAACCAAGTAGTGGTAGAAGAACATGCACAAAATCAAACAAAAATGCAAATGCAACAACTAATTTAACAAGGAAAAATAAACATTGGTGTTGAAAATAGGAAATAACTAACCCATGGAAGTCGGTATCGACCTCCCCACACTTAAAGATTGCACCGTCCTCGGTGCATGCTAAGATGTGCAAGTGGACGGCCTGCTATAACTGATGCTTTTCTCCAAAGACTGTGCAGATGGACTTGTTTGTCGTCCCATTAAGAAGCTTTTCTTTTCCCTTTTCGGTAGCCATCCTAAAGGAAGAGGAAAAGTGATAAAGACCATTTTCAGGGTTTATCTTGTGATGAATTTAGAGTATTTTATCAACCTTTTCTCACATTTATTCAATGAAATAGCATGGTTTTGTGATTCTCCCTTGATTTGTGCTTAAATGTGAAAACATGCTTTTAGACCTTTAATTTGATAATTTTGATTCACCTTTGATTCTACTAGATGCCTTGATGTGTTTGCTAGTAATTTCAGGTTGAAAAGGCTAGGAATGGATCAAAGGAGTGAAGAAGAAAGCATGCAAAATGGAGAACACATGGAAAAGCCAAAGAATTGGATGAGCTCATGGACGCGCACGCGCAATGTACGCGCACGCGTGGATCACGAAAACTCAAAGGACGCGCACGCATGCTGTACGCGTACGCGTCGATGCTGACACGTGATTTTAAAGTGAAAATGTGCCCAGCAAATTTTCAGAGGCTGTGGGGTCCAAAATGCTTTAAAGGGCCAAGGATTGAAGGGGAATGCATCTTTGACATATCTCTTGCTCATTAGAATTAGTTTTAGTTAGTTTTAGAGAGAAAAGCTCTCACTTCTCTCTAGGATTAGGATTAGGTTTAGGATAATAAGCTTAGATTTAGTTTTTAATTCATGTTCTCTACTACTTCTACTTCTCAATTCTTTGTTGTTACATTCATCATTCTTCTATTCTTTTGTTGTAATTTCTTCTACTTTGTTTCCATACTTGTTGTTGATCCACTCTTGTTCTTTTTATTTTCTTTCAATTCAATTTGAGGTAATTCATGTCAATAATATTCTTTTTGATTGTTGTTGTTAATTCTTTGTAATAATTGTTGTTAGAATTCATTCTTGTTGCCAATTTACTATGCTTTTCTTTTATGCCTTCCAAGTGTTTGTCAAAATGCTTGAGAGGATGTTAGAGTAGAATTTTATATTCTTCGCTTGGGAAGGTAACCTAGGAATTCTTGAGTTACGAATGTCCAAGTGATTGATAGTTGATAGCCATTGACTCTCATTAATACAATTAGTGAATAGCTAGGACTTATGGACTTGGATTGATATAGCTCATTTGACTTTCCTTTACTTGTTAGAGGATGACTTAGTGGGATTGATCCTTGCAATTATCATACTGTGGTTAGTGATAAGGATAGAGATCCTTGACCACCAAACCTTGCTAAGACCTCTTTGTCAATTGATTTCCTTTATCATTTACTTTTCTTGTTTCCTAATCAAAACCCCAAAATATACATGTTCATGACCAATAACAAGAACACTACCCTGCAATTCCTTTGAGAGACAACCCGAGGTTTGAATACTTCGGTTATTAGAATAATTAGGGATTTGTACTTGTGACAAACAAATTTTTGTATGAAGGGATTAGTGTTGGTTTAGAAACTATACTTCGATGAGATTTCATCTGTGAAATTCTAAACCATCAAAAATCCATTCATCAAAATGGTGCCGTTGCCGGGGAACTTGCAATGGTGTTATGTTATTGGTTATTGTATATATGTGAATATTGTGAATATGTTTGACTTGGTTAGTTCTTGCTAGTTTTAGGATTTGGTTTTCTTTGTTTTTTAGTTGATTTTATTTGCCTTTTCTTTTGCTATCATGAATTCTCGCTTTGGCTATGAGTTTGGTACTAATTGTGTTATAGGAAATGGGAACTTCAATGACCACATGTATCAAGGATGGAACCAACAAAGATGGGAGGAGCCTCAAGGAATTGATCACTCATATTGGCAACAACCTCCGGATACTCATAGGTACAATTATCATCCTAATGCATGCCTATTTAATGGCTATGGTGAATCTTTTTGTGGAAATCAATTACCATCATCATATGCCTATGAGCCATATCCTCAACATGAGCCTCAACCATACTCACAAGCCTCTTTTTGCCAAACATCTTCCTATGATCCATATCCATCATATGACCAATCACCCATACCATATCCTTGCAACCATTACCACCAAGAACCACCTCAATACACACCATCTCTATACCCTTACCAAGAAGAACCACCTTCCTACTATGAACCCTTTCTCCAAAATAATGAACCCTCTTATGCACACCAAGCCCCAATAGATGATTCATTCGCGTTGTTACTTCAAGAACAAGCGGATATGCAAAGGAACACACTAGAGTTTGTGACTAACTTGACTAAGGTAGTGCACACCTTAGCCTACCAATGCATGTACACTCAAGGTACTTCCATATCCACATGTGAAGGATCCAAAGAAGAGCAAAGCATAAAGAAAAGATTGCACAATCCGGTGGAGAAGGAGGAGTTGGGTTTTGTATTGGAACAATTGGAGAAACCAATAATCATTGAAGAAAAGGAAAATGTGGTTGAAGATTTAGGAGATGCGAAATCACCATGAAAATCTCAACAACCTCCGGAGCATATCCAAATTGAAGAATATGAAGAGGTTGATCAAGAGATGAATTCAATCATCAATGATTTTTTATCCAAAATTGAATCACCTCCCATGGAACAAGAAATTGAAGTTATTGAAGACAACTCCAAACCAGGTAATATTGGTATCCTTGTTGAAGAAGTTGACAAGCAAGAAGAAATTGAAAGAAGTTGTCAAGAGGTGGAAATAACTAAGGAAGAGCCTAAAAAAGTAGACCTCGCATCGTTTAAGTGTGGGGAGGTTCCCCTCCCCAAGCCATCCTCCAACACAACATTCAAGTGGGTAAAATTCTTACCTTTAAGCTTCACTTTCTCACTTGAATATGGCTTGATCGAAACGGATGGGCAACTTAGAGCTCTTTGCGAAGTCCATAGTAAGAGGGAGTTGTGTAGTGGTTGGAAGTTTGGAATTACGCTCATTAGGGTCAAAGCTCTAAAGCATAGGGACCATGATTGGAAGACTGCAAATTTGTGTGGGTCTAGAAGGATGACTTGGCTTGTTAAAATAAGATATGGGACCCCGGATCATACTTTGAAGACCAACTTTAGGACCGCATATCCTGGGTCGAACTTCACCCAAGCTTGGTAAAAACGGTTGGAATTCCTGTCAACCAAATGCGGAGCAAAGATCCTTGGAGATTCAAAGATGAGTACAAACACAAGCCACCATGACAAAGAGCTTTCCAAAATGTCCAACTTAAGGACCTAAAATAAAAGTGCTAGATGGGAGACACCCAACCATGGTAAACTCTTTCCATTTCCTCTTGTAGATTTGATTAATAAGTGATTTGAGTTGTCATTGTAGGTAGTTTTCCTCTTCATTGTAGTCTTCTCTTAATGTTTTGATTGTAATTTCTTAGGGTGCAAGTTATGTTTGGTTGCCTTTGGAAATTTTTATTAATTTTACATTTTTGGTCGATTTAGAGTTGAAGGTAATGTTAGGGAGACTTTTAGCTGTTTTTAGTGTTTCAATAAAAAAAAACAACAAGGATGCGTACGCATGCTGTACGCGTATGCGTCGATGAGTGAATACAGATCCATACATGATCCAGAGAGTTAGGTGAACACAGCGCGAACATTGAGCGTGGGGCACAAGGGCATGCACGCGTACGCGTGGATGGGTTGACACAAAATCCATACTCCCACCTGAGAGTTGCGCGACTGTGGCACAAGCATTATGCTTCTCGCGCAAGCCTCTGCCGACGTGGACGCGCACGATATGCGTACGCGTCGAAGCGCACCCTTTCCACCTCCGCCTGCGCGCACATTGCACTTACGCGTCTATCATGTTCTTCACCATCCACGCGGACGCGTACAAGACGCGTATGCGTGGATTCAAAATCCCTAATACCCCATCCACGCAAGAAACCCTTGCCAGTCACGTTTTCCCCCCTCTCTCTCTTCCAACGTTCCATTCACCCTCTCTTCTCCCTCAACTTCCTGAACCACCCTCAACCTTCACAACCATCACTGTCCGGCGACCACATTACCGTCGTCGCAGACTGCCTTAGCCTCATTCCTTCCTTCTTCCTCTCTGCCTCGCTTCTCTCACTCTCAGCCATAACCCTCTTCTCCTGTGGCCCGGCTCCGCCGCCTGCCCCCACTGCAGCCGGTGACTTGCTCACCCACCACAGTCACCACTAACCATTCTCTTCTTCCTCAGTCACCCCCCTCTTTCTATCAGCACAGAACCCACGTCCCTCTACCCCTTGCTCTGTTTTCGGCACTCCTGCTCCCTCAACTCCCTGTGCCACCACGAGGTCCACCACCGCCACCATTTCTGGGCGGCGTTGTTGTAGTCATCCACTTCCATCTCTTTTCCATTCTGTCTGCTCTCCATTCCAGGTTCACCATGCTCCTGCCTTCTGCTCTGTTTCCCTATTTTCTTTTATTCATTTTTACTGTTGTTATTTTAGTTAGTTAGATGATTCATTTTATAGGTTAGTTTAGAAATGCATGCTGTTAGGTAGATAGGATGTGGTTAGAAGATTCTAGGTCTGATAATTGCTCCGTTCTTGTTTACTTTCTGAATGCTACTTGTTTGTTGAATGATGCTGGTGTGGTATTTTGTGTGAATTATGGTGCTATTATGCTGATTCTCATTGCTGCCATGCTGAACTTTATTTTAAATTGCTGTTTGCTTTCCGAGAATGTCCAATTTACTGCCGAAATATTGCCCAAATTTTTAGAAATTGTTTTGGTTTTAAACTTGCTACCTAAAATTGAACTTGGCACTTTTGGAATTGAGTTTACTCGACTTACACCAAGTCTAATTCTTAGGTTATTTTGGTGCATTTTCTTGTCCATTTTGCTTCCCGTGATATGCATTGAACCTCCATATGCCTTCACTTTTCAAGTTAACTCAAATGCTTTCTGACTCATGCTAAGCTCACCATTTGATCTTGACTTGCATTTTTTTTTAATATGGTTCAGTCCTTTGCAATGATTGGTGCATTTCACTTGTGTGACACTTTTAAATCAAATTGGTTCTTAACTTGTTTTAGTTACACAAAGTGCATATTTCACTCTTTCTTTACCAATTATTGCCCATTTAGTGACCATGACATTGATTGATGATTTGCTTCCCATTTATATGCTTTTGTGCAATATTTCATATTTCATCATCAATGACTGCATCATCCTCATGATTGTGAGCATGCTTGTTTTATGTACTCATTTGAGCTTCTCTTGTTTGAGCCACATGATTGTCATGCCACTAACACATGACTTAGTTTTCTAACTTTGACCTTGTCACCATTCTAACTCTCTTCTTGGTTTTCTCACTAACACACACATTCTTTAGGGCATGATGACTATGGCTGCTTAACAACAAGCATTCTATCATTGCTGCATGACTTCTTGGTTTGCATCATTGGAGTTGAATTCTGTATTTTGTTTGGCTGCATTCCAAGTTTTCATTTCTTTTTAACTCACTTCATGAATATGTCATGCCTTGATTTGTTTTTCCTCTACGTGGCTTAATTGTAAATATCCTATCTTATCTGCTTTCAGGATGGCCGATATAGGAAAGTCCAAGGTTACCTCAAGGAAGCGCAAGAAACCTCAGCCCTCCACTCTGTCTCCTTACCATGACTATGCTAAGAACCCTCTTAATGAGGAGGACAAAGATAACCAACAAATGCCTCCTACTAAAACACACAAGTTCCCTAACCTCTATTGTGAGCTCCGCTTTCCGACATACCGGAAGAAGAATCTGAATATAGAGAAGAAACTGGTCCTCCCGACTGACGTGAGACGAGCCATTATGACCCGTATTCAGGGGATGAGCATGGGCTTTATTGATAGGGAGCTAGGTAGGGTGAACTCCTCATGGGTGAAGGAATTTTATTGTAACTTCTTTAGACACACCCTTGAGTCGGTTCACCTGTGAGGCGGTCAGATATTGGTTACGGAAGCAGCTATTCAGGATAGACTCGGCTGTCTGCCTAGGACCGGTGGCACAGATGCCATTGAGCAGACGTAGGTGGCCATACATTGTATGACTTTTGACTATGATGCTCTGAGGGACGTTATTGCCACCCCGGATGCCCGTTGGGTGATGGACGCTGACAACAGGAAGTCCAAGGAGATGCTGTTTACTCATCTTTCTAGGGAGGCCAAGATGTGGCAGCAGATCTTTGCCCATTACGTCATGCCGACCACCCACTTCACTGAGATTCCGATGGACATGCTCATCCTGATCGGATGCGTTATGGAGGGGAAGGAGGTATACTTCCCTCGATTGATCAGGCGATACATGTGGTGGGCACATGTCCATGGCTTACTTCCCTTTCCCACCTTGGTCACCACGATGATTCAGCTAGCCGGCGCTATGTGGGAGGCGGATGATAAGACACCACCCCCGGTCCACGAAAAGGAGGAATGTAATTTTGTGGGGAGAGCGGGTGCACGAAAAGCCCCCATCTCGGCGTCGCTCTAGAGCCAGAGCAGTCGTGACACACGACACTTCATCCTCAGCAGCAGGACCCGCAGCCCCAACAGCACCGATCCCACCGCCAGCACCTCAGCCGACTTACCATCTAGTCCAGCATCTGTTCTGCTTTATGGAGCGCAGTGAGCGCCGCATTATGTGACGTCTGGACAGAATGGATCAAATGTTCGTGGCATTGGGCGTTGAGTTGCCCCCTCTTCCCGACCCTTCTTCCGCATCAGAGGAGGAGCATGCCGAGGAGCATGAGGCAGAGCCAGCTCAGACAGAGGCACCACCATAGACACAGGCCATCCCGGAGGTACAACAGCCACCTGAGGAGCCACAGCCTGAGACCCAGCCAGCTGCGACAGTTGATCCTCACCATGAGCCCGAGCAGTAGCATCGAGGATGATGCTCCATTCTAAGTGTGGGGAGGTCATCGTCGGTGGAGTTGTTATTTTGGATGATAAGTTTGGACATTTATCTTTTATTTTGTATTATTTTAATACTTTGCACTTTATTTTTATCGCACTTTTGGATTATTGTAGATATTTGTTATTTTGAGATACTCTTTAGTTTGTTGCATTTTGCACCTTGCATTCTAGATATTTCATATTTTAGTGTATTTTTGCTTTATGTAGTTATTTTGGCTCTTTGGTTGTGATTAGAAAAATATTTTGGATTGTTGAAACCTAAGTTTACCCTTTTTGCATAAGAAGTTTGGTTTGATTTGGAAAAAGAAGGGATAAACTAAGGGAATTTTAAGATTTCTAAATCACAACATTGCATTTAGGATAAGCTTAGTTAAAACAACAAATTTTCCAAGGAATTTATCTATAGGGCACCACCCTAATTGATTGAGAAATTTTTGTGGAACTTGCTTGAGTCATATATATTTTGTGAAACATGTTTTGAGCTAAGAACACAAGCCTGTGAGATTTGAGCCTAATGATGTGGTTACATCTTATAACCACTTATTTCCCTTCTTGTGTGAATTTTTCTCTTTCCATGATTGTGATCCTTGATTTGTTTCATTCTTTATGTCCATTATCCCTTGTATTCATGCATTTATATGATTGAGGCCATTGTTTCATTAGCTCACTTACCCAGAAAGCCTACCTTTTACCTTCCATTGTTAGCCAATTTTGAGCCTATGCTTAACCCAATTGTTCTTTATTTTAGCACATTACAAGCCTAAAGTAAAAAACAATAAAAGTCCCTTGTTTGGATCTTTGGTTGGCTTAGGCTAGTGAGAGTGTTTATTATTCAAGTTTGGGGAGATTTGGGAGCATTGGTTGGGATAAAAAGATGCTTTGTATTTTATATATTTAGAAATTGGGTACATGCTCATGTATTAATAAAATGTTAGACCTTATGCATTGGTACTCTTGAAAGAAAAATGAGAAAAATAAAAGAAAAAAGATAAAAACAAAAGATAAAAAAAGAAAAATATATATATATATAGAAAAAAAGAAAAAAATTATATAGAGAAAGAAAGAAAGAAAAAAAAGAGAAAAGAAATAAAAAGGGGACAAAATGCCCCAAAGTAAAGTCAATAAGAATCAATGCATAAGTGTTGTGAAATGTAAAGAAAATGCATGAGTATGTGAAAAAGTGAAAAATGGGTAGTTAGATTAGAACTTAATTGTATAGGTTATCATAGGTTAGGTGGGAAAGTCTAGGCTAATCAAAGATTCAAATTCTAGTCCACTTAACCATATATGACCATACCTTGACCCTAACCCCATTACAACCTTAAGAAAGACCTCATGATAATTGTATGCATGCATTGAATAATTGTTAATTTTTAGATGAAGAACAAATCTTGGAAAGCATGATTAGGGGAGAATTGAGCGAATCAACCCCTAAACACTTGAGTGACTAGAGCGGATACACATCAGGTGAGGGTTCGATTCCTCACTTACATGTTTCCACCATAATTATATTTATTCATGCAAGTTTGTAAATCATTCTTGATTATTCAATACAATTGTGGGTTGGATTTTGAATTTCATTACTTTAGCCCTTGTGCTTGCATATATCTCTTGGAGGTTAATTTGTTTTGACCAAGCATTCGCATTCATGTAGGTAGTTGCATTTAGATAGGTTGCATATAGTTTAGTTGCATTGAATAAATGCCATACCTTTTACTTCATTCTTGGTATAGCATGAGGACATGCTATGACTTAAGTGTGGGGAGGTTGATAAACCCCATTTTTAGGGTTTATCTTGTGATAAATTCAGAGTATTTTATCAACTTTTTCTCACATTTATTCAATGAAATAGCATGATTTTGTGATTCTCCCTTGATTTGTGCTTAAATGTGAAAACATGCTTTTAGACCTTTAATTTGATAATTTTGATTCACCTTTGATTCCACTAGATGCCTTGATGTGTTTGATAATAATTTCAGGTTGAAAAGGCTAAGAATGGATCAAAGGAGTGAAGAGGAAAGCATGCAAAATGGAGAACACATGGAAAAGCCAAAGAATTGGATGAGATCATAGACGCGCACGCGCAATGTACGCGCACGCGTGGATAGCGAAAAATCAAGGGATGCGCACGCGTGCTGTACGCGTACGCGTCGATGCTGACACATGATTTTAAAGTGAAAACGTGCCCAACAAATTTTCAGAGGCTGTGGGGTCCAGTTTGCAACTAACTTTGGCACCAAAATGCTTTAAAGGGCCAAGGATTGAAGGAGAATGCATCTTTGACATAACTCTTCCTCATTAGGATTAGTTTTAGTTAGTTTTAGAGAGAGAAGCTCTCACTTCTCTCTAGGATTAGGATTAGGTTTAGGATAATAAGCTTAGATTTAGTTTTTAATTCATGTTCTCTTCTACTTCTACTTCTCAATTCTTTGTTGTTACATTCATCATTCTTCTATTCTTTTTTTGTAATTTCTTCTACTTTGTTTCCATACTTGTTGTTGATCCACTCTTGTTCCTTTTATTTTCTTTCAATTCAATTTGAGGTAATTCATGTCAATAATGTTCTTTTTTATTGTTGTTGTTAATTCTTTATAATAATTGTTGTTAGATTTCATTCTTGTTGCCAATTTACTATGCTTTTCTTTTATACCTTCCAAGTGTTTGTCAAAATGCTTGAGAGGATGTTAGAGTAGAATTTTATGTTCTTGGCTTGGGAAGGTAACTTAGGAATTCTTGAGTTACTAATGTCCAAGTGATTGATAGTTGATAGCCATTGAATCTCATTAATACAATTAGTGAATAGCTAGGACTTATGGACTTGGATTGATATAGCTCATTTGACTTTCCTTTACTTGTTAGAGGATGACTTAGTGGGATTTATCCTTGCAATTATCATACTGTGGTTAGTGATAAGGATAGAGATCCTTGACCACCAAACCTTGCCAAGACCTCTTTGTCAATTGATTTCCTTTATCATTTACTTTTCTTGTTTCCTAATCAAAACCCCAAAATATACATGTTCATGACCAATAACAAGAATACTACCCTGCAATTCCTTTGAGAGACAACCCGAGATTTGAATACTTCGGTTATTAGAATAATTAGGGGTTTTTACTCGTGACAAACAAATATTTGTATGAAGGGATTAGTGTTGGTTTAGAAACTATACTTCGACTAGATTTCATTTGTGAAATTCTAAACCGCCAAAAATTCATTCATCAAAATGGCGTCGTTGCCGGGGAACTTGCAATGGTGTTATGTTATTGGTTATTGTATATATGTGAATATTGTGAATATGTTTACCTTGGTTAGTTCTTGCTAGTTTTAGGATTTGGTTTTCTTTGTTTCTTAGTTGATTTTATTTTCCTTTTCTTTTGCTATCATGAATTCTCGCTTTAGCTATGAGTTTGGTACTAATTATGTTGTAGGAAATGGGAACTTCAATGACCACATGTATCAAGGATGGAACCAACAAAGATGGGAGGAGCCTTAAGGAATTGATCACTCCTATTGGCAACAACCTCCGGATACTCATAGGTACAATTGTCATCCTAATGCATGCCAATTTAATGGTTTAGAAACTATACTTCGATGAGATTTCATTTGTGAACTTCTAAACCGTCAAAAATCCATTCATCAAAAAGGAAGAGAAGTAACCCAGAAATAAAGATAAAAAAACAATTAAAGTATGGGTGGGTGAATGCCAAATAGTGAGGGTCTCAACTACCTGGTAGCTACAACATGTATGTGAGAAAATAATAGAAGTGAATGGCATATCAATAGTGCAAAAATTGCAACAATGGGGAAGAGATAGTAGGTAATGAGAGACGATATAAATTCATGTCAATGCAAAAGGAATACAGGTATCATAAAAGATTGGCATTGACAGATAAATAATATCACCCAACAGTGTAAAACAAGTCACTAAGTACCAAAATAATACCAGAAAAGATACAACGGTTGAGGAAGAACATTTAACACCAAAAAATGTATCAGATTGAGAAAAGAAAAAGAAAACATGCACAAAATTAAAATGCAATGAGTGAAGGTATGCAAATGCAATAAAGAAAATAGAATGAAAGAGAGTAAGGGTGAGAGGTTAAAGAAATGAAGAAGAAAAAAAGTAAGAAAGGAGGAGGACAGAAGGAGAAAGGATAGAATAAAGGAGAAGGGAATGAAAAACGGGACGCGACGCGTGCGCATCCATCACGCGTAAGCGTGAAAACTGAATTAGCCATGCGACGTGTACGCGTCGCCCATGCGTACGTGTGGGTGGCCAAACCTGAACACTGACGCGTGAGCGTCGGTCACGTGTACACGTGACTACTCGCGTGATTCCAGTGCCATGGCATCACAACTCTCTGTTCAAGCACTCTTTCACGCTGATTGGCAATCCCACGCGTACGCGTCAGGGACACTTATGCGTGTATTGGCAAAAACGCAGGGGACGCATTCGCGTGCAGCACGCGTATGCGTGGGTTGGCTTGTGCACCAGGCACCCCTCCTGCTCATTCCAGCACAACTCTATGCCCCATTTATTAATACTGCAAACTTGCATGGGACGCGTCCGCGTCATCGACGCTTACGGGTCGTTCGCATTTTTTTTTTAATGCAGAATGCAGGTGATGATGCAGAAATTATGGATGAACACTGATAAGAATAAAATAAAATAAAACTAAGAATAAAAGTGAAAGATCATACCATAGTGGGTTGTCTCCCACCTAGCACTTTTAGTTATTGTCCTTAAGTTGGACATTTGATGGGCTCCTTGGCATGGTGGCTTGTGCTTGAACTCATCTTGAAACTGCCACCAACGCTTGGACTTCCAATAAGCTCTATCTATTCCAAGTAAATTCCCCAAGCTTTGATGGAGTTCTTCACATGCTTTGAGCTCCCAAAATTGATCATCTTGTATGCCCGGATCCCAAATCTTGTCTCTACACCCGTCTTGAAGTGGATTACCATTGTCGCAACCGGGTGGCAAGCAATCCGAATTCTCAATGCAATACCAAACTCTTCTCTTAGATCCAACCAAATGTTCACAAGTTCCACCCTTGCATCTAGTTCTTGAAGTATCAACCTTGATGAGCCTTGATTTGCAACTCCAACCACTAAACATCCTTCTCTTAGGCTTAATGCCACAAAGCCTCCTAAGTTGGCCATTCATTTCAAGAATACGATATTCAAGTGGGATAGTAAAGCGAATAGAGATAAGTCTTACCCACTCAAATGAAGGAGTAGATGGCCACCTAGGTGGAGAAGTCTCCAACGTTCTTCACAAAGCGTACTCAACTCCCGTCCACCCTTTCTGAAGGACTTCCGCTTCTACATCATTTTCAGACTCAATTAGAGAAGAGTCTTCATATTCAAAGAGTTCATTTGCAGATGTAGATTCATCACTAGGAGGACTTGATTCATGATCCTCATTACCAAGGGAACTTGCTTCTTGATCTATCCCATCCAAGTCTTCATAAGGAATATGCCATGGAGGTTGTGCGCCAGCCTCCTTGACATCAATTTCAATCTTCTTGGAGGAATACTCTGAAACTCTAGATTCCCATGAAGGTTCGGCATCTCCTAAGTCTTCAACCACTTCTTCCTCTGTAACTATTACGGCTTCTTCCACTTGTTCTAATACAAAGCCACGTTCCTCATTGTCCACCGGAGTTTCTAGTGTCTGCTTCATGCTAGGCTCTTCTATTGATTCTCCATATGTAGCCATGGAAGTACTTTTAGTGTCCAAATGTTGGGAAGCTAATCGATTTACTACCTCGGTTAAGGCAGTCATGAATTTTAGTACTTCCCTTTTTATCTCTTTTTGCCCTTGAAGAAGAACACCAAGAGTGTCATGCATTGAAGATTGAGGTGGATATGAGGGCTCATTATTTGGGAGGAAAGATTTGTGATAAGAGGGTGGTTCATCATAATAAGGATGTGGTGGTTCATCACTCTCCATCTTTTCCACTTGTTGCACAACACACTTCAGTTCCTTGTTCTCAAGTTGAGATTCTTTAGCTATAAGAGCTTCGTTTGCTCTTCGGCATACCACTCGCTCCAATTGATGAATGGTTGCTTGAAATCGATCCATTGTTTCCTTGAGACGATCCTTTGATTTTTGTTCCGCTCGGATTGCATGATTATGATCATATGGCACTTGGGTTGATGGATATGGACATGGTGTATATGGAGGCGGTGGTTCTTGGGAGTAATTGGGTTGGAATTGGGGTGGTTCCATATATGGTTCATATGGCTCATAAGGTGGTTGGTATGGTGGATAAGGGTTAGAATCATATGAGGGTGTTTGGTAGTAAGGGGCTTGTGAGTATGGTGGTTCAAAGCTATGTTGAGGAGGGGGTTCATAGGCATATGGTGGGGATTGTTGACATGTACAATAAGGACTACCACATCTACTAGATTGACATGGTGGGGCTTGTTGGTAACTACAAGGAGGTCCACCATATCCATTGTCTTGATGCGTACCCTGGAATGGCTCTTGACCATAGTAATTTGGTGGAGGTTGGTTGTCGCAAAAAGGTCCACCATAGCTATTGTCTTGGTATGCATCATAAAATGGTTGTTGGTCATAGTGCATTGGAGGGGGTTGTTGCCAAGAGGGTTGATCAAATCCTTGTGGCTCCTCCCATCTTTGATTGTCCCAACATTGATGCATGTTCGCATTGTAGCTTCCATTCCCTACAACATGATTGTAACCAAACTCATAGCCAAAGGGGTGAGAATTCATAGTATCAAGAGAAAATAAAAACAAAAACTAATAAGAACTAATGAAAATAAACTCCTAAAACTAGAAACAACTAACAAAGAAATGAAAAAGCAAAATTATTCACAATATTCACAATAACAAATAATAAGGTACACGTTTGCAATTCCCCGGCAACGGCGCTATTTGATGAACGGATTCTTGCTAGTAAAGAATACACAATAAATTCCCGTTGCAAGTATAGTTTCTAAAACAACAATAATCCTTTCATACAAAAATTTGGTTGTCACTAAAATAAACCTAATAAAATTAAATCGAAGTATTTAAACCTCGGGTCATCTCTCAAGGAATTGCAGGGAAATATGTCACTATTGGTTATGGAAAAGTATCCTTTTGGGTTTTTGAAAGGTTGAACAAGGAATGTAAATGATAAGAAAATAAACTAACAATTAAGAAAGCTCTTGGCAAGGTATGAGAATTAGAAGTCCTATTCTAGCTATCCTTATCAATTGTGACATTAATTGTCCATTGCTCCCTCTTAGTTAACCTCTAACTATGAAGGAAAGTCAAGTGGATGAATCAATTTGATTTCTCAAGTCCTAGTCAACTCCTAAGGGAAGACTAGCTTTAGAGGGATCCAAATCAACTAGCTACTTTCAAATATCAATCAACAAAGGAGTTTGATAACTCAAGAGTCTCCAATTACCCAACCAAAGCCAAGAATATAAAAATCTAACTTAAAATCCAATCAAGCATTTTATCAAACACTTAGAGGGTATAACATAAAAGCATAGAAATTAATAAGAGACAATAAAATCCAAACAACTAATTGTAAGCATCAATAACATAAATAGAAAAAAGCAATCATAAATATGAAATATCTCAAATTGCATTAATAAGAAATTGAATCTAACATGGAGTTCATAAACCAAATTGGATAAATAAACAAGTCATCAAGAGAAGATAGATAAACTAAAGGACTAGAACAAATAAGAGTAGAAGAGAACTAAATTAAAGCAAAATAGAAATCTGAAATTGAAAATAGCTAAACCTAAGAATCCTAAAACCTAAAATTATGTGAATGAAAGTTGTCTGAATGAATCAATGATTCCCCCACTCTGCAGTCTCTAATCTATGTTTTCTGGTCCAAAAATTGGGTCCAAAACCAGTCCAAAATTGCCCCCAGCGTCTTCTTCTATTTCTGCACGTGACGCATGTCACGCGTACGCGTACGTCACGTGTACGCGTCGATGGTGTTCTGTGTGTGTCACACGTACGTGTACATCACGCGTGCGTATTGCCTAACAGCATGGCAACTATGGCAAATTACATATCATTTCGAAGACCTGGATGTTAGCTTTCCAACGCAACTAGTACCGCCTCATTCGGACCTCTGTAGCTTAAGTTATGATCGATTTAGTACGAAGAGGTCAGGCATGACAGCTTAGCAATTCCTTCCATTTCTTGTATTCCTTCCACTTTTGCATGCTTCCTTTCCATCCTCTAAGCCATTCCTTCCCTATAAACCATGAAAACACTTAACATACATATCACAGCATCGAATGGTGATAAGAGAGAATTAAAAATAGTAATTTAAGGCCAAAGAAGCATGTTTTTAATCAAAGCACAGAATTAGGAAGGAAAATGTAAAACATGCGAATTATATGAATAAGTGTGAGTTTAGTGGATAAAATCCACTCAATTAAGCATAAAATGTACCACGAAATAGTGGTGCATCAGTAGGAAACCAAACTTACAATATTTTTTGTGATTTTAATGCACTTGGACAACTAAGATGGATTAACTTCAAAGGATCCAAATTGATTTGGATACCTAAGGTTACTTAAGAGTGTATGCAGATTTGCCTAGCATCCAAGAAGAAGAAAGACATATGGTACTTGGATAGCGAATGCTCTAGGCACATGATGGGAAGGTCAACATTCTTCATCAAACTCAACACGTATGATGGAGGATTTGAAACCTTTGGAGATGATGGTAAAGGTAAAATCATAGCTGTTGGAAAAGTAGAAAAAAATCAGTCTACCTTTATTGATGATGTCTTTTTGGTTAATAGATTGAGGCATAATCTTTTGAGTATTAGTCAATTATGTGATTTGGGTTACTTTGTGATATTCAAAAGATTAGAATATCGTGTAGTGAGTGAAAAGTCAAATGAGGTATTGTTTATTACAAATCGTTGTGATAATGTGTATGGCCTCACTCTTGATGAACTAAATAAACAAAAGATTGGGCCATACAAGCATGTTTCAAATAAACAAGCTTGTTAAAAGGGGTTCAGTAAAAGGTCTTCCTTTGATAAAATTTGACAAAGATATCACTTGTGATGCATGTCAAATGGGAAAACGAATGAAAGGTTGATGCACGGAAAACTTGTCTCATAACAAATTTACTTCGGCAAGTGTACCGAATTTGTCGTCAAGTAAAAACTCACAATAGAGTGAGGTCGAATCCCACAAGGATTGATTGATCAAGAAACTTTAATTAGAGGAATGTTCTAGTTGAGCGAATCAGAAATTGAGTTGAGAATTGCAGAAAGTTAAATGCGGGCAAGTAAATGAAAGAAAGTAAATTACAGAATCTTAAATAGGAATGGGGGAATTGCTCATAAATGTAAATGACAGAAATTAAAGAGAATGGGTAAGATCAGAAATGGGGAGTTCATTGGGCTTAGGAGATATTGCATTCTTCGGATCAATCTCATTTACATTTCTTCCTCAATCAATGCACTCATTGATCTCCTTGGCAATCTTAAGTGATTGAATTACAATTTCTTGTAATTGAATCTCTCAAATATTAACTTTCTCACTAACGTTCCTAAGTAAAAGCCACGTTAACTTCAACGTTAATGGCACAAACGTTGCCACTAATGTTGCCTCTAGGTCCTTCGCACACGTTATTGGGGCTTAACTTTCCCAATAATATTGAAAAGCCCCCCTTGCTCCTACGTTAGAGCCCATGTTAACTTAGTTAACGTGGCTCTTTAACGTGGGCTTGCCATCCTTCGAGAACGTTAGTGACACTCAACATTATCACTAACGTTCCAATGTGCCCCCATGTCTCACGTTAGAGCCCACGTTAAATTAGTTAACGTGGCATTGCTTAGCCATCCCCAACGTTAGTGACAATGTTGAGTGTCACTAACGTTGGCTCATCTTTTGCTCATCCACGTTAGCTTCCATGTTAACTAAGTTAACGTGGGAGTTAACGTGGCTCATAGTGGCTTGTGTGGCTCCTTCCAACGTTAGTGACAATGTTGAGTGTCACTAACGTTGGCCATCACCTTCTTCTTTCACGTTAGCCTCCACATTAACTAAGTTAACGTGGAAGTCAACGTGGCTCCTTGGGGTTGTGTGGTTGCTTCCAACGTTAGTGACAATGTTGGGTGTCACTAACGTTGTCGACCACCCTTGCCTCTTCACGTTAGCTCCCACATTAACCAAGTTAACGTGGGAGTTAACGTGGCATTGTGCACTTCGGCCAACGTTAGTGACAATGTTGAATGTCACTAACGTTTGGTTCCTTTCCCCTTTTAACGTTAGAGGCCACGTTAACTAAGTTAACGTGGACTCTAACGTGGCCACTTATGAGTATTGGCCAACATTAGTGATAATGTTAAGTGTCACTAACGTTGGCTCAAATTTCCTTCTTCACATTAGAGCCCACGTTAACTTAGTTAACGTGACTCTTAACGTGGGTAATGATGGCTTCGAGAGCGTTATTGGCAGTCACTTTTCTCATTAACTTTGCAAGTTACCTCCCATTCCTTGCTTCCTTTGGTCCTGAAATCAGGCAATAGAGTGCATCAAAGTTCTAGTCCAAGTCATGGGTAATGCAACATACAATTTGTCACTAAACTCATGCAAAATCCTCATGAAATCATGTAAAATGCACAATGTATGCTTGAATCCAGGTGTAAGTGAATATCTACCCAAAACTAGCTTATTTCCTAAGAAAATGCAGGAAACTACCCTAAAAACAGTAAAGAAAAGGTCAGTGAAACTGGCCAAAATGCCCTGGCATCACAACACCAAACTTAAAGCTTGCTTGTCCCTAAGCAAGTACTGGAACAAGAGAATGATGAATGAAATGCCAAGAGAAATGAGTCATTCTTGTAGAAGTCATGTCACTGATTTTATGGTGGTTTCATGCATAGCAACTTAGGTTCATTCATGGCTTTCAGACCTTTATCATGCCCTACAATACTCACTTTGCTTACATCCCATGAGACTTTTATTCATTGATCCTTTTATTGTCATTTCAGGGCTTATTGGTGTTCTTCAGGCTAAGTGTTCTGTAAAGGGGCAACTTTTTAAGATAAGCTTTCAGCCAACACTCCCGAACTAGTTGGTTCAAGGTGCTAGGTGTTGAGACACTCCTAAGGACTTACTCCCTCAAGTCTCTCCCCCATACATACACACCACAGGCATATAGTTTATTCATTTTCTTTTCTTGAGGCCTTGGTGTCCAGCACCTCTTTGGGTTACTAAATGTTCTGTGGTGAGGGTTACTCTTGATAGTGAACTTTTAGCTGATAATCCCGAGTTAGTTAACCCAAGTTACCAAGTGATAAGGCACCCCTAAGAGCTTATTCATCCAAGTAGATCCCTCACACAGGAACACCACAGACACATGCTTCAAGATTTAAAACCATTGGTGCCTAGCCTTATTGCTTAGTCTTTTTCTTTTATTCCTCAACTTTGATTGTTCTTTCCCTTTTTCTTATTAGGATTTTCTTATTTATCTAGTCTCATGGGGTGTGTCTCAAGTATAATATTCATGACAGATAGTTGTCTTCCCACCTTATGGTTGAACCAACTTAGCTAACTTATGATCAGACCAAAAAACTCATGAATGCATTTCCATATTATGAACTCCACTCTGGTCTTTTTAAAACACACTCATTCTCTTTTTCATTTGATTTAAAGGGACAAACATACAATTAAGTAAGGAGATGGTGTAGTAACATAAAGACTAGCACACAGAGACTTTCTTCAATACCAAAAACTTAAAAGACAGAATTGAAAAAGGTTTAAACATAACATGGAAGCAAGTTCTATTTCATACAAGATCTTCCTTATTTAAAACATAGAGAAAGATGGAACAAAGAAGGAACTCCACCACCTTTTACTCTTGTGGTCGTCCATGCTCTTTTCCTTGCTTGTCCTCCTTGTTTCCTCTTGCATTTCCTCGCATCCGTGCCAATCTTGCTTGCTTCTAATCCTCAACTGCCTTCCTCACTGACTCATAACTCTCTTCCACCCTTTGTCTTTCCTCTCGTGCTAATTCATCATTCATTTCTTCATACCGGGCTATTCCTGGATGCAGTATTGGCAGCTGTCCTACTAAGTAGCCGAGCCTGGCTTGAGTGTTTATGTGATGTCCTGTCTCGCTCATGTAAACTCCTTCTGCGAATGCCCTTTGCTTGTCCAATAGTTCTGCCTGTTCTATTTGTCTTCGATGCATCTCATGTATGTGTGCCCCTTGATGTGCTTGGATGTTGATTAGCCTCTGGATGGATTCTTGTTGCTCATTTTGCCTTTGTTCCATCTTGTTGAATGTTTCTCCCCATTGTTGTCCTTGACTTAGTTGCTGTTCCATCATTTGCCTTTCCCACTCACCTTGCTGAGTCATCCATCTTGAGAGTGCTTCCTCTTGCTGCCCCATCATCTGTAGTTGAAGCTCTTTCTGTGCTCCTTGGCTTTCCAAATATTGTCTAGACAAGCCATCAATGGCTTCCTGCAATTGGTGCATGTCCAAGGTCTGTTGTGCTTGCCCCTCTAAGACTTGTCCTTCCACTACTTGAGGGGCTGTCCTCTTCCTTTGCTTCCGTTGAGGCAGGGGGGAGGCTACAGCATTCATCCTTCGTATAGTTATTGGGATGCCTTTCTTTATCCACATGGGGTCTTCATCTTTAAAAACCACCCCAGCTTTCTTGCATATTCGGTAAATAGTGCTGGGGTAACCTAACGTTCCTCTTGAGTCGCTTTTCTCAGCCATCTTTCTAATGCCTTCAGCTATGAGTTCATGAACCTTGATTTCTCCTCCCTTCAGTATACAATGCACCATCGTGGCTCTCTTGACATTCACCTCCGAGTTGTTTGCAGCTGGGAGAATAGACCTTCTCACTAGCTCAAACCACCCCTTGGCTTCAGGAATAAGATCTGTTCTCTTGATGAACTTTGGTTTCTTTCCCGCACCCCTTTTCCAGTCAGCTTCGGGTACACAAATGTCTCGCAAAATATGGTCATAATTGGGGTTGTCCAATCTTGAGTGATAACTTTCTTCTTCAAACTGTATAGACCGTAGCTTCAGTGCCCTCATGACACTCATGGGACCAAAATCCACCATCTTTCTTCTCACAAAGCTTGTATATGACTCATCTTTCTTATCATATCAGACCGCATTTGCATAAAATTCTCTTATGAGATTTGCATTCACCTTAGTGACAGGGTCAGTGAGGAGCTCCCATATTCTCTTTTCTACCTTCTCTGTGATTTCAGGACACTAAGTTTTCTTCACTTGAAATCCCAGCTCGTAAATGATTTTCTTGTCAACCATCCACCCGTATTGCAATGCATGATGCAAGCTTCTAAATCTCTTTTCGTCATACGGGTGCTGCTCCATGGGTTCCTTTCCCTTCCTTCTTTTAGAACTCGAAGACGCCATGAATGATAGTTACTATGTGAAGGTGGTAAAGTTGTGGAGACTTTTGGTTGTTTAGGGGTTTATTGCAATGAAGAGAGTGAGGGGGGAATGTTTGTAATGGAGTAAGGAGTTTCTTGTACCGAAATGAAGAGTTGTGAAGAGTGGGTGATGACCATGAAGGTGGGTACGGAACAAGGGTAATATATAGGGACGTTGTGAGAGAATGGAGGGTGTGGATTGATGGAGTGGTTACTTGATGGACGGTTGGGGTTATGCATGGACAAAAGACAAGGATCATTACTTTATGATGGAGATTGCTCGGTCTTTTAGGGGTCCCATTTTTCCAATGTTGCATGGCAACATTTTTCAATGTTTCATGGCAACATTTTCCAATGTATTCCCTTTTTAGAACAAGTGTGTAGCCCCTCCTTTTGTGGTGTCTGATCCTTCTTTGTTTAGTTATCCAATCCATCCCTTTTAATGCTTCTTTTCTTTTCCTATAAAGATAAAATAAGAAAAGTAAGACATAATATCAAAAAGACAATTTAGCCTTCACGGCTATAATTAATAAAGAAAAGAAAAGATTAGATTGTTTATTCATGAACTCCAACTATCTAACTAACTGTGTATCCTTATATGCATTTTGGTGGCACCATGGGGTGACACCAAACTTAGTTTGGAGCACTGTGATCAAA